>NW_027675484.1:117500-609266 GCF_965601325.2 Salmo salar
CTCTCTCTGTGTGTCTCTCTCTCTCTGTGTCTCTCTCTCTCTGTGTCTCTCTCTGTGTCCCTCTTTGTCTCTCTGTCCGTGTCCCCCTCTCTCTGGGTCTCGGTGTCCCTCTCTCTGTGTCCCTCTGTCCCTGTCTCTCTCTCTCTCTGTCTCTCTCTCTCTGTCTCTCTCTCACTCTCTCTCTCTCTCTCTCTCTCTGTGTGTCTCTCTCTCTCTCTCTGTGTCTCTCTCTCTGTGTCCCTCTCTCTCTCTGTCTCTCTCTGTCTCTCTCTGTCTCTGTCTCTCTCTCTGTGTCTCTCTCTCTGTGTCCCTCTCTCTCTCTGTCTCTCTCTCTCTCTCTGTCTCTCTCTCTCTCCAGAGTTATCAGTCTCTCTCCAGTATCAGTGTATCTTCAGACTTACCCAGCATCGTTGTCCGTCCTCTTCAGTACTTTGGAGATGTGAGTAAGACTGTGTCTGAACTGAGAGAGAAACTAGAAGACTTCCTTAAAGGAGAATGGACCAAGATCTCCACTACAGGTGTGTTGAAAACAATCAGAACATCAACTTTAGACCATTGAAAGTTCCCTACTAGTCATATACATGTGGAATATGGTATGATGATAACATTCCCTCTCTCTGTCAATGTGTTTGTGTGTCTGTAGTGAATATAGTGGAGGTTGTTCTGCCTCCAGAGCCCAAGACCAGAGAACAGTTGTTACAATGTGAGTCTCTTTATTGTGAAGTAACTAACAGTCTCTTTTTACTGCCACTCCTAACAATCCCTCTAGAAATATATAGCAATAGTAGATCTAATCAAAGACTGGGTATCTATCTGACTCCTCATATTTCTCTGATTTGATCTCTGCTGTGCTCTAATCAAAGACAGGGTAGATACAGTATCTGACTTAACTTATTGTTCTGACTCCCCTCATTGGTCTCTGCTCTTCTCCCAGATTCCTGCCAGCTCACACTGGACCCAAACACAGCATACACACTCCTCTCTCTGTCTGAAGGGAACAGAAAGGTGACCTATACAGGCCAAGTCCAACCATATCCTGACCATCCAGACAGATTCACCAACACGTTGCAGGTTCTGTGTAGAGAGGGTCTGTCTGGACGCTGTTACTGGGAGGTGGAGTGGAGAGGTGGCGTTTATACCGCAGTCTCATATAAAGACATCAGCAGAACAGGGTCAGATAATAGATTTGGATTCAATAACAAGTCCTGGAGTTTACAGTGCTATAGAGGTGGTTATTATTTCATACACAATAATGTTAAGACTAAAGTATCAGGCCCTCAGTCCTCCAGAGTAGGAGTGTACCTGGATCACAAGGCAGGTACTCTGTCCTTCTACAGTGTCTCTGACACAATGACCCTCCTCCACAGAGTCCAGACCACATTCACTCAGCCCCTCTATCCTGGGTTTTGGCTCAATGGTACTGCTGAGCTGGTTAAACTGTAGTAGGGTCCACATAGATACTAGTCATGCTGGTGTAGTCTATAGCTGAGCTGGTTAAACTGTAGTAGGGTCCACATAGATACTAGTCACGCTGGTGTAGTCTATAGCTGAGCTGGTTAAACTGTAGTAGGGTCCACATAGATACTAGTCATGCTGGTGTAGTCTATAGCTGAGCTGGTTAAACTGTAGTAGGGTCCACATAGATACTAGTCATGCTGGTGTAGTCTATAGCTGAGCTGGTTAAACTGTAGTAGGGTCCACATAGATACTAGTCACGCTGGTGTAGTCTATAGCTGAGCTGGTTAAACTGTAGTAGGGTCCACATAGATACTAGTCACGCTGGTGTAGTCTATAGCTGAGCTGGTTAAACTGTAGTAGGGTCCACATAGATACTAGTCATGCTGGTGTAGTCTATAGCTGTGCTGGTTAAACTGTAGTAGGGTCCACATAGATACTAGTCATGCTGGTGTAGTCTATAGCTGAGCTGGTTAAACTGTAGTAGGGTCCACATAGATACTAGTCATACTGGTGTAGTCTATAGCTGAGCTGGTTAAACTGTAGTAGGGTCCACATAGATACTAGTCATGCTGGTGTAGTCTATAGCTGAGCTGGTTAAACTGTAGTAGGGTCCACATAGATACTAGTCACGCTGGTGTAGTCTATAGCTGAGCTGGTTAAACTGTAGTAGGGTCCACATAGATACTAGTCACGCTGGTGTAGTCTATAGCTGAGCTGGTTAAACTGTAGTAGGGTCCACATAGATACTAGTCATGCTGGTGTAGTCTATAGCTGAGCTGGTTAAACTGTAGTAGGGTCCACATAGATACTAGTCATGCTGGTGTAGTCTATAGCTGAGCTGGTTAAACTGTAGTAGGGTCCACATAGATACTAGTCATGCTGGTGTAGTCTATAGCTGAGCTGGTTAAACTGTAGTAGGGTCCACATAGATACTAGTCATGCTGGTGTAGTCTATAGCTGAGCTGGTTAAACTGTAGTAGGGTCCACATAGTTACTAGTCATGCTGGTGTAGTATATAGCTGAGCTGGTTAAACTGTAGTAGGGTCCACATAGATACTAGTCATGCTGGTGTAGTCTATAGCTGAGCTGGTTAAACTGTAGTAGGGTCCACATAGATACTAGTCATGCTGGTGTAGTCTATAGCTGAGCTGGTTAAACTGTAGTAGGGTCCACATAGATACTAGTCACGCTGGTGTAGTCTATAGCTGAGCTGGTTAAACTGTAGTAGGGTCCACATAGATACTAGTCATGCTGGTGTAGTCTATAGCTGAGCTGGTTAAACTGTAGTAGGGTCCACATAGATACTAGTCATGCTGGTGTAGTCTATAGCTGAGCTGGTTAAACTGTAGTAGGGTCCACATAGATACTAGTCATGCTGGTGTAGTCTATAGCTGAGCTGGTTAAACTGTAGTAGGGTCCACATAGATACTAGTCATGCTGGTGTAGTCTATAGCTGAGCTGGTTAAACTGTAGTAGGGTCCACATAGATACTTCAATAAAAGCCCCACCTCCTCTCGCTCAGCCATTCTAACAGTGGAAGCCAGGATCTGTGAGAAACTATGATAATAAACTGTGAACAATAATGAAGCCATGTTTGTCTGTGTGAGTGAGGATTTATTATTTAATTGTGTGATAACTTTAATTCTGTGATAACTTTATGTAATACATCCTCTGTTTCCTAACTGAATAAACATTTTAAGATAGCAGTTGGTTCAGTCTGATCATCTCATGTACTGTTGGAACTTTATTTTAATCCTTTTTCACTATTTTAATTTTTTTAATGACAAATTCCAGAGCCTCTGTATACATTTTTACACATTTTTTTCCCCACTCTCTACTTTGTACAATGACAGAGAAAGTGGGACTGTCGTTTTTCTGACAAGTTCTCTCATTGATCTCAGGTTCAGCCACCAGGGGGCACCCACCCTCCATGAAAACTTTCATAGGCTCTCTTTCACTCAGTAATCATGTAACAAGTCGACAGGCTCCCAGAGGCAGGGCAATCAAAGGCTCCAACTCACTGAAGTGCCCATCAGCCCAGCCATTGTTATTATTCATACCAGCCGTTCTACAGTCCCTGAAGCGGGTTGATTAGTAGGTTGGAACCCCGTTACAACGGACACTTTACAATGACGCAACAATCAGCGTTTGAGCTGGACACACTCATTTAGAACGCTGGTTTAGAACGCTGTTTTAGAACACTCATTTAGAACGCTTGTTTAGAACGCTCATTAGAACACTCATTTAGAACCCTCTTTAAAACGGACAGTTTCCAATGACGCAACAATCAGCGTTTGAGCTGGACACACTTTTTTCAGAAACTATTTTACACAAAACACACACAGTCCTTACAAAGTTTATCTCCAGAATGTGAGCAGTTTATTTTTGGATGCAAATGGTTCAGATATTCACAGAAGTATATATATATATATATATATATATATATATATATATATATATATATATATATATATAGCACAACACAATCATCCTAACCGGAAAAAATGTAGGCTACATTTGTCGTAGCGCTAACTGAAGAAAGATTGACCCAACACAAGCAGTCATATTTTATAACTCTCGGCTGACGTAAACTACAACATGAATTAGCTAATAGCAAAATACTATGAATAATTAATCACATCACGGGGTGAGCTCACCATTGATCGAAATAATTAGGTAAAACACTTTCTAGAAATGGAAAGTTATCCGAGATTAGTTTCAGCGCGCAGCCATGCATTTTTTTCCCCCACAGAAACCGAAGATAATAAAAGACAAGATGTGTCACGTCCTGGCCAGTATAAGGGTTAATTGTCATTTTAGTTTGGTCAGGACGTGGCAGCGGGTATTTGTTTTATGTGGTTCAGGGTGGTGTGTTAGTTAGGAGGGCGTTTGATTTATTATTTTTGGGTTTTGAGTTATGGTCTATGTTGATGTATTTCTATGTGTAGTCTGGTTGATCTGTTTCTATGTTGAGTTAATTGGGGTGGACTTCCAATTGAAGGCAGCTGTGTGGTGTTGCCTTTGATTGGAAGTCCTATATTAGTTGGGTGTGTTTGTCTGTGTATTTGTGGGAGATTGTTCCGTGTTTAGTGTGTGTAAACATAACAGGACTGTCAGTGTATCGTGCGTTCGTTTTTGTTATTTTGTATGTTCGTTTTGGAATTTATTAAAAGTTCAAAATGAACCATCTCAACTCTGCTGCATATTGGTCCTCATTTTCCGATGATGATTTCGCCATATCGTCCTCCGACGAAGAAATCCCTGACAGAATCTCCCACCAAACCAGGACCAAGCAGCAGAGGAATTTTGATTTGGACAAACGGGAGAGATGGACTTGGGAGCAGGTTATGGCCGGAGAAGGCCCATGGAGTAAGGCTGGTATGGACCGGGAACGTTTCCGAGGGACACGACTGGCGTTGAAGCACGAGAGGCACCGCCAATAATTTTTTTTGGGGGGGGCACACGGGTAGTTTGGCCTAGGAAGAGCCGGAAGCCAGCTACCCGTTTTTTTTTTTCAAATTTTTTTTTTGTAAATTTTTTAGCCAGCTACCCGTGGTTATATGGAGGAGCGTATGAGGTGGAGAGCGCCATGTTTCGCTGAGGAGCGCACTCTCTCACCCATACGCACGCACAGTCCGGTGCGCATTATTCCAGCTCCTCGCAGGTGCCGTGCTAGAGCGGGCATCCAGCATGGTAGGAGGATGCCTGCGCAGCGCATCTGGTCGCTGGTACGCCTCCGAGGACCAGGCTACCCAATGGGACTCCCTATGGGACTCCCAATCACAGCCAGTTGTGATACAGCCTGGATTTGAACCAGGGAGTCTGTAGTGACGTCTCTAGCACTGATGTGCAGTGCCTTTGACCGCTGCGCCACTAGGGAGTCATAAGGCCATGTAGCTTCAAAATACAACACAAGATAATACTTCTCTGACGCAATTAGCATTGTTTTACAGAGCTGATAGAAAAATGTAGCTAGCTACCTAAGCACGATTGAATATAACACCATAAAGGTTATAAAATGAGTAACGTTACCTCACGTGTCCGCGGTTATAAAGAATATACACAAATCTATTATGCTACAATAGAAACGACATACGTAATAATGCACTTACTTTGATAGAAACGCACACATTTCCAAAGTTATTATTAGTAAGGAAAACAATGAGGGCAACAGATGGAAAATGTCAACACGTGTGCAGATCCTGTTCTGACCGGAGATGAGCAAATGTCTGCAGACTTGAACTGCACAAACAATTGGAAAGTGCTTGGGGAATTTTGTCCGGGTCAGAAATGTCCCAAAAATTAAATTGTCCGCAAAAGTAAAAAAAAAAAGGACTATTTTTATGTGAATGAATGAGGTAGGCGGAACACACCTCAATTCAAACTGTTCTTAGAAAATAAAAACTTGTTAAGAAAAACATTTGAAATTGAAGTTTGAAAACAGCCTATAAATAAAAACAGTCTGCGTGCTTTGGTTTGAGAGCAGCGCGGATTAAATGCACTGTTACGTATCAATCACATTCTGGAATGGAGAGAACATTCTAACATCACGAGTATAAAAAACTCACGCTGGGGCGACCGATAGAGATATTAGGAACTCACGCTGGGGCGACCGATAGAGATAATAGGAACTCACGCTGGGGCGACCGATAGAGATATTAGGAACTCACGCTGGGGCGACCGATAGAGATATTAGGAACTCACGCTGGGGCGACCGATAGAGATATTAGGAACTCACGCTGGGGCGACCGATAGAGATATTAGGAACTCACGCTGGGGCGACCGATAGAGATATTAGGAACTCACGCTGGGGCGACCGATAGAGATATTAGGAACTCACGCTGGGGCGACCGATAGAGATATTAGGAACTCACGCTGGGGCGACCGATAGAGATATTAGGAACTCACGCTGGGGCGACCGATAGAGATATTAGGAACTCACGCTGGGGCGACCGATAGAGATATTAGGAACTCACGCTGGGGCGACCGATAGAGATATTTGGAACTCACGCGTGAAGGGTTAAATCACTTTCTGGACCACAGGTTCTAGAACAGCTTCTATCCCAGTTCTATCTGCCTGTTAAATCAGTTTCTGGACCACAGGTTCTAGAACAGCTTCTATCCCAGTTCTATCTGCCTGTTAAATCAGTTTCTGGACCACAGGTTCTAGAACAGCTTCTATCCCAGTTCTATCTGCCTGTTAAATCAGTTTCTGGACCACAGGTTCTAGAACAGATTCTATCCCAGTTCTATCTGCCTGTTAAATCAGTTTCTGGACCACAGGTTCTAGAACAGCTTCTATCCCAGTTCTATCTGCCTGTTAAATCAGTTTCTGGACCACAGGTTCTAGAACAGCTTCTATCCCAGTTCTATCTGCCTGTTAAATCAGTTTCTGGACCACAGGTTCTAGAACAGCTTCTATCCCAGTTCTATCTGCCTGTTAAATCAGTTTCTGGACCACAGGTTCTAGAACAGCTTCTATCCCAGTTCTATCTGCCTGTTAAATCAGTTTCTGGACCACAGGTTCTAGAACAGCTTCTATCCCAGTTCTATCTGCCTGTTAAATCATCAACCTAAACTGATGTCATCAGACTATTACAACATGACTGAACCTTTTGGTTCCTTTTCTGATCTTTTACCACTTTGCATTTTTTATGATATATTTTACTGTTTGTGTTTGTACCACAGGAGGTTGGTGGGACCTTATTTAGGGAGGACAGGCTTGTAATGGCTGGAGTGGAATAAGAGGAATGGTATTAAACACGTGATTTCCATGTGTTCCATTTCATTCACTCTGTTCCAGACATTATTATGAGCCGTCCTCCCCTCAGCAGCCTCCGCTGGTATGTACTGTCCTGTATGTGAGAGAGATCCAACAAGGAATTACAATGTATGTATTACTTTTAATACCTGCAAATGGCAAATAAACTACTGGAACTCCTTATGAATGTCTGCAGCCGACAAGAGGTGAAAATATTACCGGAATATTCTGCAAAATGTTGATGAAGACGTCACTCAATCCACCCAAAACAACATGCAGTCTTTCCACAAGACTACCATGAAGTTATAGTGTGACGTTATGAGTCGACGTTAAAGTAACATTCTCAGAACATACTGCACTTGATTTATCCTGTTTTAGATGTATCCTCTGTTTAAACATTTAAACTCTTACAATAACACTGTTAAAATACCAATGTGATAATTAGTTGTATGTCTTTCATGCTGAAAAACAAATTGTAGAATTATATGTGGACATACGCTCCATAGTTGTACAAGTATACATGGTTATATTGTACTTTTCATAATAAAACATACTTGAAACAAGAAAAAGCATGTTAATAGTGAAAACAATTTCGTTATTGATTTTTACATTGCTTCTCCCTGTCTCATGTTGACGTTTGTCATGAATCTTGACCTGGAGGCAGAACTGTGAGATTTCCTCTAGATATGTTAGCTGCAAAGTCAGAATTGGCTGTGGAAAATAATGTTGTTTTATGGTCTTAATTTAAGGTAAGGATTAGTAGTATGGTTAGCTATGCAGGGTTAACCTGTTAGGGCTAGGGGGCAGCATTTGCACGTCTGGATAAAAAAAATTTACCCGATTTAATCTGGTTACTAATCCTACCCAGTAACTAGAATATGCATATACTTATTATATATGGATAGAAAACACTCTAAAGTTTCTAAAACTGTTTGAATGGTGTCTGTGAGTATAACAGAACTCATTTGGCAGGCAAAACCCTGAGACATTTTCTGACAGGAAGTGGATACCTGATGTGTTGTATTACCTTTAAACCTATCCCATTGAAAAACACAGGGGCTGAGGAATATTTTGGCACTTCCTATTGCTTCCACTAGATGTCACCAGCCTTTACAAAGTGTTTTGAGTCTTCTGGAGGGAGATCTGACCGAACAAGAGCCATGGAACGATGATGTCCCATTAGACACCTGGCGCGCGAGTTCATGTTGGGTACCCTCGTTCCAATACGTTATAAAAGAGTATGCATTCGTCCACCTTGAATATTATTCATGTTCTGGTTAAAAAAGGCCCTAATGATTTATGCTATACAACGTTTGACATGTTTGAACGAACGTAAATATATTTTTTCCCCTCGTTCATGACGAGAAGTCCGGCTGGCTTAGATCATGTGCTAACAAGACGGAGATTTTTGGACATAAATGATGAGCTTTTTTGAACAAAACTACATTCGTTATGGACCTGTGATACCTGGAAGTGACATCTGATGAAGAGAATCAAAGGTAATGGATTATTTACATAGTATTTTCGATTTTAGATCTCCCCAACATGACGTCTAGTCTGTATCGCAACGCGTATTTTTCTGGGCGCAGTGCTCAGATTATTGCAAAGTGTGATTTCCCAGTAAGGTTATTTTTAAATCTGGCAAGTTGATTGCGTTCAAGAGATGTAAATCTATAATTCTTTAAATGACAATATAATATTTTACCAATGTTTTCTAATTTTAATTATTTAATTTGTGACGCTGACTTGACTGCCGGTTATTGGAGGGAAACGATTTCCTCAACATCAATGCCATAGTAAAACGCTGTTTTTGGATATAAATATGAACTTGATAGAACTAAAAATGCATGCATTGTCTAACATAATGTCCTAGGAGTGTCATCTGATGGAGATTGTAAAAGGTTAGTGCATCATTTTAGCTGGTTTTATGGTTTTGGTGACCCTGTCTTTGAATTGACAAAACATTACACACAACTCTTGTAAATGTACTGTCCTAACATGCTCTAAATTTATGCTTTCGCCGTAAAACCTTTTTGAAATCGTAAAACGTGGTTAGATTAAGGAGATGTTTATCTTTCAAAGGGTGTAAAATAGTTGTATGTTTGAAAAATTTGAATTTTGACATTTATTTGGATTCAAATTTGCCGCTCTTGAAATGCACCTGCTGTTGATGGAGTGCACCACGGGTGGGACGCTAGCGTCCCACCTAGCCCATAGAGGTTAATGGTGTCTGTGAGTATAACAGAACTCATATGGCAGGCAAAAACCTGAGAAGATTTCATGCAGGAAGTGGCCTGTCTGACAAGGTGTTGTTCTTCTTGTCTCTGTTTATTGAAGACTGAGGATCTTAGCTGTAACGTGACACTTCCTACGGCTCCCATAGGCTCTCAGAGCCCGGGAAAAAGCTGAACGATATCGAGGTAGCCTCTGGCTGAAACACATTATCGCCTTTGCCTAGTGGCCGATCAGAGGACAAAGGGCTTAGGCGCGTGCCCGAGTCGACCCAGTGATTTATTTTCTTTCGTCTGTTTACCTAATTGCAGATTCCCGGTCGGAATATTATCGCTTTTTTACGAGACAATTGATTTTAAACAGCGGTTGACATGCTTCGAAGTACGGTAATTAAATATTTAGAAATCTTTTGTCACGAAATGCGCCGTGCGTGTGACCCTTATTTACCATTCGGATAGTGTCTTGAACGCACGAACAAAACACCGCTGTTGGAACATAACTATGGATTATTTTGGACCAAACCAACATTTGTTATTGAAGTAGAAGTCCTGGGAGTGCATTCTGACGAAGACAGCAAGGGTAATCAAACTTTTCTAATAGTAAATCGGAGTTTGGTGAAGGCTAAACTTGCTGGGTGTCTAAATAGCTAGCCCTTTGATGCCGGGCTATCTACTTAGAATATTGCAAAATGTGCTTTCACCAAAAAGCTATTTTAAAATCGGACATATCGAGTGCATAGAGGAGTTCTGTATCTATAATTCTTAAAATAATTGTTATGCTTTTTGTGAACGTTTATCATGAGTAATTTAGTAAATTGTTAGTAAATTCGCCGGACGTTTGCGGGGGGTATGCTAGTTCTGAACGTCACATGCTAATGTAAAAAGCTGGTTTTTGATATAAATATGAACTTGATTGAACAAAACATGCATGTATTGAATAACATAATGTCCTAGGGTTGTCATCTGATGAAGATCATCAAAGGTTAGTGCTGCATTTAGCTGTCTTCTGGGTTTATGTGACATTATATGCTAGCTTGAAAAATGGGTGTCTGATTATTTCTGGCTGGGTACTCTGCTGACATAATCTAATGTTTTGCTTTCGTTGTAAAGCCTTTTTGAAATCGGACAGTGTGGTTAGATTAACGAGAGTCTTGTCTTTAAAATGGTGTAAAATAGTCATATGTTTGAGAAATTGAAGTAATAGCATTTCTAAGGTATTTGAATAACGCGCCACAGGATTCCACTGGCTGTTACGTAGGTGGGACGATTTCGTCCCACTTACCCTAGAGAGGATAAACCGCAGCCGTCGACACAGCAGTTCTTAAAATTGGATGTAAACATAGACAACGCTGTATTAAAATTGTCAGTCTAGAGCACCAGTGAAAGGGATTTCGAAATGGGAGAAGTTAGGAGCAATTTACATAAGGACGGTATTTGGTATCATGATAAGTTACCAATACTACCTAAGTCATTGTTTAGAGATGCGGCAAGATTGACACATGGGCAGAGCCATGTGTCAACAGGGGGGATAGTAGAGCAGGTTCGGAAACACTTTGTGGCCTATTGGATAACGAACTACTTAAAAAAAAACATTTTTTATAATAGATAAGCATATTAAATGGGAGGAAGTGGTCACAACTTACTGGGTGGACACGATTAGGGTAGTTGGTTTACTAGGATCTCTCTCTTAAATAATGGATTACATTTTAGCTGATCAGGTAAACCATATAGAATGCCAGAGTTAGGGAGGCCAGAACAGGTAGACATAGAAGTTGAAGATATACTAACAGAACACATGGTTAACCAAACCCGTATGTCCGAGACTTTGTGTCCAACAGCTGAATTACAGGAGAAGATAATTCCCTCAATCCAACCAGGAGACTGGGTGTGGATCCAGTCCCTGAGGAGAAAAGAACTGGAAGCAGCCACGGTGGGAGGGCCCATACCAAGTGTTCCTGGTAATAGCCTTCACGGTGAGAATAGCTGAAAGAGCTACCTGGGTTCATATCACACATTGCGGGAGGGTAAGACACACTGACACTGTCGAACAATCACAGAGTTAGGAGAAGAACCGAATACCAATAAGGTTCAGGGGTTACCTCTCTAACAAAGATTCCCTAACCCGCCCGATCCTCACTGTGTGCGTTCATAGAAGTGAAAGTGTGGGTTGGCCTCTAGCCAGTGATATATTCTCCGGGAGGGAGTGGGGCTTTACAGGGGTACTGGTCAGTCTGAGCTGTCTGATTGTGGGAGCCATATTCCTAATACACCATGAACCACTCGAGAAGTCAGAAAGTGGTAACTTGACCCATAGTGTAGAAGATGAGGAGTTTTTATGGCCTAGTTACAAAAGGTCACTCGATCTGGATAAAAAGGAAGTGAGAGTAGAGTTAGGGAAGGATGTCTCAATAGACTTCTATGCAGACCAAATGGGGTCCCTAACCTCCTGGCAGTCTAGGACTCGGACTTCATGGGGAAGATATCTGTGTAGATCCCGGTGTAACTCATGGAATCATAGCTCACACAGAGAGAGAAGGCTATGTCAATCCACACACCCAATAAAGAAACAGATGGAGTATAGTGAAGGCCAGGGTTTTTGACTGCAATCCAAAGCATGGGAAGTATTGCTTGAAGATAGGAATGACCATTCAAAGCATAAAGAAAGAGGATTTAGGGTTATGGTATGTTGGCCTTGACCAGACCATTGTCGACACTGCGGTACCATTCTGAGTAGTAGAGGTTAGGACAGGAGATAGTTCTACCGCCAGCCAGAATACCAGTAGTACCCCTGATAAAACGGACATTACCCATGTAGTCATCCAGAGCCAAGGACCGGTGAGAATAGTTCAGACGAAAGACCTTAAGGAAGTGATTGAGGTGGAGACTTGGTTTGGGGATTCCAACCTATGGCTGGAATGGATTCAGTATACAGCTAGATCAGTAGCTAAAGAAGAAGGTTATGCCTGCGCAACAGCCAAACTTCAGTTGACAACCATCCCCTTTCTACTCGATGGAATTAATTTACCAAGGGGAATGGCCTGTATGGTAAAGCTGTTCATGAAGGCAAGGAAGCCAGACAGTTGCACTGATCTGCATTATCTGTATCCTATGTGCTCATTAGATCCAGACTTCCCCCTTTCACAGTCGCAGGAGGAGACTATTATTGTGTGGCTCGACACAACACACACGGATGGAACGTAGGGGAAGTAAGAACATGTATTAGGACAGAGAATGTTACAACTGACGAGACAATGAGGGACCTGACTGGGTGGTTGAGTTCCGAGGACTTTAGTAAGATAAAAAGGCCGAGAGCGGATGTCTGGTGGTTGTGTGGAGGTATAAAGCTGTGGCCAAACGTGCCTGCAAATTGGACTGGTATTTGTGCATTGGTACAGTTAGGCATGCCCTTCACCCTTATACAACAGAAAGACCTAGTGCCAGGTGAAAGAGAGGGGAGGAGTGCTCCGTCAGGGTCCTTTGACGATAGAATTTACATTGATAGCATTGGGGTACCAAGAGGGGTGCCTTATGAGTTTAAAGCTAGGAATCAGATATGGGCTGGATTGGAATCAAGTCTTTTTTGGTGGTCGACTCTCAATAAAAATATGGATTGGATAAATTACATTTATTATAACCAACAGTGTTTCATCAACTATACCAGAGAGGCAATTCAAGGGTTAGCAGAACAGACAGCTGCGACCACTTTGATGGTATTGTAGAATAGAATAGCTTTGGATATGCTTCTGGCTGAAAAGGGTGGTGTGTGTGTGATGTTCGGATCTGAATGCTGTACTTTCATCCCTGAGAACACAGCTCCAGATGGATCAGTGACCAAGGCCCTGGCCGGTCTAAACAATTTAGCTCAGGAGTTAGCAGAAAATTCCGGGGTGGACACGGCACTCACGGGATGGTTTGATAGTACGTTCGGAAAATGGAAAAAGGTTGTAATCACTGTGTCGTGGGCTGCTTTCACCTGTATGACTGTGTTGATATTATGTGGTTGTTGTTTGGTCCCTTGTGCGAGAGGTCTCATTTCCAGGGCTCTGGAGAAATCGATGACGGAGCAGATGGTGAGATACGGACCGATTCCAAGTTCAGACCAGTGGGATGACAAATACCTACCGCCGAGCCTGGTGCAGGATTCATTCAATTACGAGGAGCCCATGTTTAGCAAGACTGTTTCTCTAAATGAAGGTCATAGCAAAAATCCTAATCCGAAGAGTTATGACTGGACATAGGCTTAGAACAGTCATTGATAAGTATGTAATGAAAATACATGTATTCGTTTTCTTTGATCTAGTTTGATTTTGTGTGACATTTCTGAATCCAATAAAAATAGATGTGTTATAGTGTATGTGAAATATTTAGCCAATAGGGTGGATTGTAATGGAAATAATATGATTAAAGTTTTGACTAAATGATTTCACCCTGAAAAGGTATAACCGAGTGATTATAAGATGAATGTACTAATGTGTGTGTGTCGGAAAAGTTGAAGCTTAATGATTTAGCAATGTAAGCAACCAGACAGCAGACAACTTGTGACCACTGTGAAACTGATAACAGGAAGAAGGTCTCCCCAACCAGGGAGGGGAGAAACCTTTAGGCTTGCAGTAGATTATGTAACATGGGGCAGGATATGATAAGCAATGTATGAGATGGAGAAGACTTGTAAATAAGCATTGATAGTGTTAAAGAAGAGGAGGGGCATTTGTAAGGGGTATGACATATGGTATGACCAAATGTCAGGTATAAAAGGCTGTGTACATTGTATGATATTCAGAGCTCTCGTAAATAAACATTCTGACCAATTGTAGGCTGGCTCTCCGTCTGCTTCATCCAACCAGAATCTTACACCCTCTGGGGGGCAGACTGAGTAGTTTAATTGAAGTTCGGTTTATGAACATTGGGAACAGAATTCCCATGACAGAAGGTAGAAACTAGGGCCTGTAGGACCTGCCTTGTTGATAGTGTTGTTAACCTCTTGGGGCTAGGTGGGACGCTAGCGTGCCACCTGTGGTGCACTCCATCAACAGCAGGTGCATTTCAAGAGCGGCAAATTTGAATCCAAATAAATGTCAAAATTCAAATTTTTCAAAAATACAACTATGTTACACCATTTGAAAGATAAACATCTCCTTAATCTAACCACGTTTTACGATTTCAAAAAGGTTTTACGGCGAAAGCATAAATTTAGAGTATGTTAGGACAGTACATTTACAAGAGTTGTGTGTAATGTTTTGTCAAGTCAAAGACAGGGTCACCAAAACCATAAAACCAGCTAAAATGATACACTAACCTTTTACAATCTCCATCAGATGACACTCCTAGGACATTATGTTAGACAATGCATGCATTTTTAGTTCTATCAAGTTCATATTTATATACAAAAACAGCGTTTTACTATGGCATTGATGTTGAGGAAATCGTTTCCCTCCAATAACCGGCAGTCAAGTCAGCGTCAGAAATTAAATAATTAAAATTAGAAAACATTGTTAAAATATTATATTGTCATTTAAAGAATTATAGATTTACATCTTTTGAACGCAATCAACTTGCCAGATTTAAAAATAACCTTACTGGGAAATCACACTTTGCAATAATCTGAGCACTGTGCCCAGAAAAATACGCGTTGCGATACAGACTAGACGTCATGTTGGGGAGATCTAAAATCGAAAATACTATGTAAATAATCCATTACCTTTGATTCTCTTCATCAGATGTCACTTCCAGGTATCACAGGTCCATAACGAATGTAGTTTTGTTCAAAAAAGCTCATCATTTATGTCCAAAAATCTCCGTCTCGTTAGCACATGATGTAAGCCAGCCGGACTTCTCGTCATGAACGAGGGGAAAAAATATATTTCCGTTCGTTCAAACATGTCAAACGTTGTATAGCATAAATCATTAGGGCCTTTTTTAACCAGAACATGAATAATATTCAAGGTGGACGAATGCATAGCCTTTTATAACGTATTGGAACGAGGGTACCCAACATGAAGTAGCGCGCCAGGTGTCTAATGGGACATCACCGTTCCATGGCTCTTGTTCGGTCAGATCTCCCTCCAGAAGACTCAAAACACTTTGTAAAGGCTGGTGACATCTAGTGGAAGCAATAGGAAGTGCCAAAATATTCCTAAACCCCTGTGTCTTTCAATGGGATAGCTTTAAAGTCAATACAACACATCAGGTATCCACTTCCTGTCAGAAAATGTCTCAGGGTTTTGCCTGCCAAATGAGTTCTGTTATACTCACAGACACCATTCAAACAGTTTTGGAAACTTTAGAGTGTTTTCTATCCATATATAATAAGTATATGCATATTCTAGTTACTGGGTAGGATTAGTAACCAGATTAAATCGGGTACATTTTTTTTATCCAGACGTGCAAATGCTGCCCCCTAGACCCAACAGGTTAAAAATGTAGAGCAGGGCTTTATTATGGACAGACTTCTCCACATCTTAGCTACTGTCGTATCAATATGTTTTGACCATGGCAGTTTACAATCCAGGGTTACTCCAAGCAGTTTAGTCACCTCAACTTGCTCAATTTCCACATTATTCATTACGAGATGAACAGGTGAGCAGTACGCGTCTATGAAATTAGAGCATGAACAGTGTGAGGACCGTTAAAACGTCTTAGGGCTAGGGGGCAGTTTTCGGAAGTTCGGAGAGTCTAGCGAGCCCAAAATAAAATGCCTGTTACTCAGGCCCAGAAACTATGCATATAATTCGTAGATTTGGAAAGAAAACACTCTGACGTTTCCAAAATTGTTAAAATAATGTCTGTGAGTATAACAGAACAGATATGGCAGGCGAAAACCCGAAGAAAATCCGACCAAAAAATAAATAAATAAAATCACAGGCTCATATTTTGTAAAGCTATTGAAAACTCCTATGTCCGTCACCCAGATTGCAATTCATAATAGCTTCCACTAGATGTCAACAGTATTTATTCATGGTTTTGAGGCTTCTATTTTAAAAAATAAATAAATATTTACACTTTCAGTGAGCTGACTGCTTGGGTCACATCAGTGTTTTTGTGCGCGATGGAGAGGCTGCACACTTGCGTATTTGTCATTCCTATTGAACACAGTACTTTCCGTATGAAATATTATAGTTTATTTACATTTTAGACAACCTGAGGATGATATAGACACATTATTTGACTTGTTTGGATGAAATTTACTGGTAGCTTTTAGAACTTCTTTGTCTGCGTGTTGAAGGAGTGGATTTCTGAAGTCACGGCGCCTGCTAAACAGACTATTTTGGTATATAAAGAAGGACTTTATCGAACAAAACGACCATTAATTGTGTAGCTGGGACCCTTGGGATTGCAAACAGAGGAAGATCTTCAAAGGTAAGTGATTTATTTTATCGCTATTTGGGATTCTGTGACGCCTGTGCTTGTTTGGAAAATATGTTATTGTGGGGTGCTGTCCTCAGATAATCGAAAGCTATGCTTTCACCGTAAAGCCTTTTTGAAATCTGACAACGCAGTTCGATTGCCAAGATTCTAAGCTTTTAAATGATGTATGACACTTGTATTTTCATGAATGTTTAATACATTCCAATTTTGAATTTGGCGCTCTGCAATTTCACCGGATGTTGTCGTAGGTGTTTCGCAAGCGGTCCGCGAGCCCTAAGAGTTATTAAAACCATGTGCCCTGATTAGTTAAAACTGGTTCCATCAGAGCCCTTACAAAACCTTTTTACAACTGATTCATCACTGTCATACCTTATAGGGTCCAGAGTTTTCCTGGTTAGGTCAACAGATAAGGACAAACTCTGGGCCCCAGGGCAAAAAACTCCCCCCCCACTCTGGGACCTATGGTTGCCACCAGTCTGCTTGCCGTTCTCAGTTATCGTCAGGTTCTGTTTGTGGATGATCAGGGCTTTATTCAGAAAAAGTTTCTTGGGCTACTTTGATTTGCCAAGTGGGCGAGATGTGAATTCCGTGTTTATCTTCATGGACAAACTTGTTGTTCAAACCTACGATGGCTCAGCTTCAAGGGAACGCATCTGCTATTTGTATTTCCAGCTGAGTCCCCTCCTGTTCCATGATTTAACAAGTGATGACCACTCCACTACCATTGTCAACTACCTCCTCACATGAACTGGAAGCCACGTCTCATGTGGCCCACTCATCCACTGGCACATTGAATGTTTCCTCTCCAAGCACTGTGAGGAAACCCCTGTCAATTTTTCTCTCATTACTTTATGTAGAGTCAATCACAAACACAATCACATTATTACACGTCTATGATTTTACTCCTTGCTTGGACTAACTCATTCTTAGCTCTGTTGACTAACTGTGTAGTGTGATGTGTTATTGTCTTCCCAGTCAAATCCTGTCCTGCACTGGTCAAGCCTCTGAACACCTCAACTCATGCCTCATACCCCATTTCAATCACTGCTGTGATCCCTTCCCAAAATGGTGTAAGTAGGCCTCTCATTCCTATTCCCCATAATATTGTACTATAAGTGTCTTTATTAAATGCTTTAGGTTAAAATAATGACTCTTTGACGATTTTTGAAACACATTTTTGGCGTCTCTGTGCGTTACGCACCTATACTGTGGGTCTCCCATCCTCCTCAACAACAGAAATGTCTAATAACGTCTAATACAATTCATCATTAATAATTCTGCAAGTTTTCTGTGTTCAGAAGCCTGATTCTACTCACTGTGGTAGTGTGGAAGTGTTGAGCTGTATTATTTGGCCTGTGGTCCTGTTGTCCCCAGTCCCAGTGGTGAAGATAATGTCTTAATTGAGCTTCTTGTCTGTGACTGAGAAACGTAATCTGCACATTTACTAAAACGTCAGCTTTCATCTCTCCCAATGTTCTCAATGTCAAACCATGAAGGCCGGGTAGTTTTTTTTCATGATTGCAACCCAGGTCATTTTAGTCGGCTGGGCCTCGCTACAATGTCGTCGCCAGACCCACTGGCTCCAGGTCATCTACAAGTCTATGCTAGGTAAAGCTCCGCCTTATCTCAGCTCACTGGTCACGATAACAACACCCACCCGTAGCACGCGCTCCAGCAGGTACATCTCACCGGTCATCCCCAAAGCCAACACCTCCTTTGGCCGCCTTTCCTTCCAGTTCTCTGCAGCCAATGACTGGAACGAAGTGCAAAAATCGCTGAAGCTGGAGACTTATATTTCCCTCACTAACTTTAAACATCAGCTATCTGAGCAGCTAACCGATCGCTGCAGCTGTACATAGCCCATCTGTAAATAGCCCATCCAATCTACCTACCTCATCCCCATATTGTTTTTATTTACTTCGCTGCTCTTCTGCACACCAGTATCACTACTTGCACATCATCATCTGCTCATCTATCACTCCAGTGTTAATCTGCTAAATTGTGACTACTTTGCTACTATGGCCTATTTATTGCCATACCTCCTCACGCCATTTGCACACACTGTATATAGACTTTCTTTTTTCTTTTGTGTTGACTGTACGCTTGTTTATTCCACGTAACTCTGTGTTGTTGTTTGTGTCGAACTGCTTTGCTGTATCTTGGCCAGGTCGCAGTTGTAAATGAGAACTTGTTCTCAACTGGCCTACCTGGTTAAATAAAGGTGAAATAATAAAAATAAAAAGATCCTATATCATAATGAGTCAGATTACATGGAGAGGGGGGACCTGATCCTAGATCATAATGAATCAGATTACATGGAGAGGGGGGACCTGATCCTAGATCATAATGAGTCAGATTACATGGAGAGGGGGGGACCTGATCCTAGATCATAATGAATCAGATTACATGGAGAGGGGGAACTGATCCTATATCATAATGAATCAGATTACATGGAGAAGGGGGACCTGATCCTAATGAATCAGATTACATGGAGAGGGGGGGACCTGATCCTAGATCATAATGAATCAGATTACATGGAGAGGGGGGGACCTGATCATAATGAATCAGATTACATGGAGAGGGGGGACCTGATCCTAGATCATAATGAATCAGATTACATGGAGAGGGGGGACCTGATCCTATATCATAATGAATCAGATTACATGGAGAGGGGGGACCTGATCCTATATCATAATGAATCAGATTACATGGAGAGGGGGGACCTGATCCTAGATCATAATGAATCAGATTACATGGAGAGGGGGGACCTGATCCTAGATCATAATGAGTCAGATTACATGGAGAGGGGGGGACCTGATCATAATGAATCAGATTACATGGAGAGGGGGGACCTGATCCGAGATCATAATGAATCAGATTACATGGAGAGGGGGGACCTGATCCTATATCATAATGAATCAGATTACATGGAGAGGGGGGACCTGATCCTAGATCATAATGAGTCAGATTACATGGAGAGGGGGGGACCTGATCCTAGATCATAATGAATCAGATTACATTGAGAGGGGGGACCTGATCCTATATCATAATGAATCAGATTACATGGAGAGGGGGAACTGATCCTATATCATAATGAATCAGATTACATGGAGAAGGGGGACCTGATCCTAATGAATCAGATTACATGGAGAGGGGGGGACCTGATCCTAGATCATAATGAATCAGATTACATGGAGAGGGGGGGACCTGATCATAATGAATCAGATTACATGGAGAGGGGGGACCTGATCCTAGATCATAATGAATCAGATTACATGGAGTGGGGGGACCTGATCCTATATCATAATGAATCAGATTACATGGAGAGGAGGGACCTGATGCTAGATCATAATGAATCAGATTACATGGAGAGGGGGGACCTGATCCTAGATTATAATGAATCAGATTACATGTAGAGGGGGGGGACCTGATCCTAGATCATAATGAATCAGATTACATGGAGAGGAAGGACCTGATCCTAGATCATAATGAATCAGATTACATGGAGAGGGGGGACCTGATCCTATATCATAATGAATCAGATTACATGGAGAGGGGGGACCTGATCCTAGATCATAATGAATCAGATTACATGGAGAGGTGGGACCTGATCCTAGATCATATTGAATCAGATTACATGGAGAGGAGGGTCCTGATCCTATATCATAATGAATCAGATTACACGGTCAGTTGGTGAGGGTAGACTTGGAGGCTGCCTGACATGGAGTAAGTCCCCCCTCCTCTCCCGTACCTTCCCTATACCCCCTCCTCTCCCCTACCTTCCCTATACCCCCCCCCCCCCATTATGTTGGACCATCATGTTTATTTGTTTGAATCTTGTCTTTGTTTGTGATCAGGTTAGAAGAGAATGTTTTGTGTAAATTACATAATAATTATACATTTATGGATTGTTTTATGTTGCCTATTGTTTTCTTTTTATTAAACCTGCCATCTACCCACCTGGGGACTGAGGGTTATGAGAGAACCCCCACATCACTAGCTTCTCTTTATTCAACCTGCCATCTACCCACCTGGGGACTGAAGGTTATGAGAGAACCCCCACATCACTAGCTTCTCTTTATTCAACCTGCCATCTACGCACCTGGGGACTGAGGGTTATGAGAGAACCCCCACATCACTAGCTTCTCTTTATTCAACCTGCCATCTACCCACCTGGGGACTGAGGGTTATGAGAGAACCCCCACATCACTAGCTTCTCTTTATTCAACCTGCCATCTACCCACCTGGGGACTGAGGGTTATGAGAGAACCCCCACATCACTAGCTTCTCTATATACAACCTGCCATCTACCCACCTGGGGACCAAGGGTTATGAGAGAACCCCCACATCACTAGCTTCTCTTTATTCAACCTGCCATCTACCCACCTGGGGACTGAGGGTTATGAGAGAACCCCCACATCACTAGCTTGCATGTTCTGCAGCCTTGTAAAGATTAGGAGGGGATGACTGGGAGGCAGGTTGGCATTTATTGTCATGAATCTTGCCCTGGAGGCAGTTCAGCAAAGTATTCCCTAGCTGGCACAGGCACAAAGTAATACAATCTGATTTTAATCCTAACCTCAACCACACTGCTAATCCTTCCCTTAAATTAAGACCATAAAACAACATTTTCCACAGCCAATTCTGACTTTGCAGCTGACATATCTAGAGGAAATCGCACAGTTCTACCTCCAGGTCAAGATTCATGACAAACGTCAACATGAGACAAGGAGAAGCAATGCAAAAATCAATAACGAAATTGTTTTCACAATTAACATGCTTTTTCTTGCTTCAAGTATGTTTTATTATGAAAAGTACAATATATCCATGTATACTTGTACAACTATGGAGCGTATGTCCACATATAATTGTACAATTTGTTTTTCCAACATAAAAGACAAGAAATGATCACATTGGTATTTTAACAGTGTTATTGTAAGAGTTTAAATGTTTAAACAGAGGATACATCTAAAACAGGATAAAACAAGTGCAGTATGTTGTGAGAATGTTACTTTAACGTCGACTCATAACGTCACACTATAACTTCATGGGAGTCTTGTGGCAAGACTGCATGTTGTTTTGGGTGGATTGAGTGACGTCTTCATCAACATTTTGCAGAATATTCCGGTAATATTTTCACCTCTTGTCGGCTGCAGACATTCATAAGGAGTTCCAGTAGTTTATTTGCCATTTGCAGGTATTAAAAGTAATACATACATTGTAATTCCTTGTTGGATCTCTCTCACATACAGGACAGTACGTACCAGAGGAGGCTGCTGAGGGGAGGACGGCTCATAATAATGTCTGGAACAGAGTGAATGAAATGGAACACATGGAAACCACGTGTTTGATACCATTCCACTTATTCCACTCCAGCCATTACAAGCCTGTCCTCCCTAAATAAGGTCCCACCAACCTCCTGTGGTACAAACACAAACAGTAAAATATATCATAAAAAATACAAAGTGGTAAAAGATCAGAAAATATTACAAGCCTGTCATGTGTGAGTGTCCCGTGTGTGTTTGTCCAGTGTGTTTGTGTGTGTGTGTGTGTGTGTGTGTTTGTATGTCCAGAGTGTGTGAGTGTCCAGTGTGTGTTTGTCCATTGTGTGTCAGTGTGTGTGTGTGTGTTCAGTGTGTGTGTCAGTGTTTATGTGTGTCAGTGTTTATGTGTGTTTGTGTGTGTGTTAGTGTTTGTGTGTGTATGTGTGTGTGTATCCAGTGTGTTTGTCAAGCATGTGTGTGTCAAGCGTGTGTGTGTTTCCAGTGTATGTGTTTGTCCAGTGTGTTTTCAGTGTGTTTGTATGTCCGTTTGAGTGTGTGTGTGTGTGTGTCCAGTGTGTTTGCCCAGTGTTTGTGTGTATGTGTGTTTGTCCAGTTTGAGTGGGTGGCCAGCATGTGTGTGTGTGCCTAGTGTGTGTGTCTGTGTCCAGTGTGTGTGTGTCCAGTGTGTGTGTTTGTTCAGTGTGTGTGTGTGTGTGTGTGTCCAGTGAGTGTGTGTGTGTGTGTGTGTGTTTCAGTGTGTGTGTGTTCTGAGTGTGTCCAGTTTGCGTGTGTCCAGTGTGTGTGTGTCTGTTCAGAGTGTGTGTGTGTGTGTTCAGTGTGTTCAGTGTGTGTGTGTGTGTTCAGTGTGTGTGTGTTCAGTGTGTGTGTGTGTGTGTGTGTGTTCAGTGTGTGTCCAGTGTCTGTGTTCAGTGTGTGTGTGTCTGTCCAGAGTGTGTGTGTGTGTGTGTGTTCAGTGTGTTCAGTGTGTGTGTGTGTTCAGTGTGTGTGTGTCCAGTGTGTGTGTGTGTGTGTGTGTGTGTGTGTGTGTGTGTGTGTGTGTGTGTGTGTGTGTGTGTGTGTGTGTGTGTGTGTGTGTCCAGTTATTATTTCAGGGACACTGAAGAGTCAACATCATCAACCCTAAACCCTGGATAGAGGGGCTCAGTGAATGTGGAGGTGAATGTGATCAGGTGGGTCAGTGTGTCAGAGGAGGCTCTATAGAAGGACAGAGTGCCGGCTGACCAGTCCAGATACACTCCTACTCTGTGGGATCTGGAGAAGGGGATGTCTATGGTAGTGGGATTATTATTATGCCAGGCAATGTAACTGCTGTCATAGCAGAACAGACTCCAGGACTTGTCATTCCATCCAAGACCACAGTCATTAACACTTCCTCTCCTGCTGATTCCTTTATATGTCACTCCTATACCAGCCCCCCCACTCCTCTCTACCTCCCAGTAACAGCGCCCAGTCAGACCCTCTCTACACAGCACCTGTTTAAGGTCCTCAAATCTCTCTGGGTGATCAGGATACGGCTGCTCCTCTCTCCTACATGTCACCTTTCTGTTCTCCTCAGACAGAGAGAGGAGTCTGTTTACTGTGTTTGGGTCCAGTGTGAGATCACAGACATCTGATGGATGAAACCAGACACAATATTAGAAATCATCATCATTCACATTAGAATGTTAACTCACTTTTCACTAATTCATTTAATGTAGATGTTTCTAGGTATCAAAAGGAGAAGTTAAGGTGACTTGAGACTTGTTGAATGATCACATGTTATACTGTATGGTAATATAAAACACACTTATTCACATTAATTACACACACACACACACACCTGTATGCATCATGAACACAAACACACACTTCTAATGTAACACGAACTCGCCACACACACACACACACATATACACACACACACACACACACACACACACACACACACACACACACACACACACACACACACACACACACACACACACACATACACAGACTCAAACATTGTCAAAGCAACTCCTTGTAAACTTTGTTGTCCCTGATTTTTGCTTCTGTAGAACTACAGTTGATATTTAATATGACCAAGTCAGTAATGATGGTGGTCTTTGACATTGACTTGAATTAAGACTTATTAAGTCATTTTCTTCACAGCAGTCAACACTCACATTTTCTAAGCCCAGGTTTCATTGTGTACTCTCCACCATGTTCCACACTGTAGCGGTAAGCAGAAAAACAGACAGTCATTGAGGGATACACCTGAACTCCACACACACACACACACACACACACACACACACACACACACACACACACACACACACACACACACACACACACACACACACACACACACACACACACACACACACACACACACACACACACAGTCACCATATAACTTTGTCCAAGTGGTGGTCAGAATGTTTGTCTTAACTAGCCTGAAAAGTCAAACATGTCTGATATGAACATTGACATAAACCCTCTACATACATGAGTTTCTCCAGTCTGCAGTGTGGATCCTCCAGTCCAGCAGAGAGCAGTCTGACTCCTGAGTCTCCTGGGTGATTGTAGTTCAGGTCCAGCTCTCTCAGGTGTGAGGGGTTTGACCTCAGAGCTGAGACCAGAGAAGCACAGCCTTCCTCTGTGACTAGACAGCGTGACAGCCTGCAAAGAGTAAAATCATATTAAAATCACACTTCTTATTCTTTGGTGGTGAAGATAGTGGCAGTATATTTTTTCTACATTTTTAGATATATCAGTGTCCTGAAACCTGCCATATCTATTCATAAATGAATCTATCATTATTATAAATGATCATAATATTGCTTGTAGAGAGAAAAATGTATAGTACAAATATTTGAGTAGACTGACCAGACCAGTTTAAAAGCAGTATCAGTCAAAAGACAGACAGTGAGGTATCAGATTTAGATTGTATTGAGTATACAGTCCACACCATATCTATTTTGACAGTGAAGCAAATATTTTAAATGTGGCTCTATACTCCAGCAATTTGGATTTGAGATCAAATGTTTTATACGAGATGACGGTATATAATGTCCCATTTTATTTGAGGATATTGTGTGTGTGTCCACTGTTTATTTATTTATTTAACCTTTATTTAACTAGGCAAGTCAGTTAAGAACAAATTCTTATTTACAATGACGGCATACCCTGGCCAAACCCGGACGACGCTGGTCCAATTGTGCGCCGCCCTATGGGGACTCCCAATCACTGTGTGTGTGCCTAGTGTTTGTGCCCAGTGTGTGTGTCCAGTGTGTGAGTGTGTGTCCAGTGTGCGAGTGTGTGTGTGTGTCCAGTGTGTGTGTTAGGGCTGGGCGGTATACCGTATTTTATGATATACAGGTATTGATGCAGGGACCGGTTTGGGTTGTTACTGTATCTTCTATACTGGTATTTGAATGTTTGGTATGTTAAATGTGATATGCCATGTGTAATGTCAATTTTTATAGTTTACTTTGCTACTTGAGTCGTCTCTCTCCGCTCTTTCTCTCCGTGCAGCTTTCCACAGTGACCTAGCCACGCCCCCTGTCACTCAAGGAGAGTTTGATGTTCCTCAACCACGAGACACTTGCATTTAGTCTGCCTGGTCTATGCAGCACATGCAACAATGTTGATGACAACAAGGCTGTTTTCACTCTGCCTGGTCAATGCAGCACATGGAACAATGTTGATGACAACAATGCTGTTTTCGCTTCTTAATATAAATCCACTAGCTTTCTGTAATGACACTGTTAGTTTGTTTCTTACATCAGCAAAACAGCTAGTTTGTCTTTTCTTAGCAAGTTGCCCTAAATCTTGTGAGATGCTAATTGTTAGCTGCTAATGCTAATAGCTAGCTAGCTAATAAATGTACTGAGTAAGAGCAAACGTAGCTAGCTAATACAGCCTGATAATACCAGTGATGGTGTAGACCTAAATCAGCATGTTGTTTGTGCAACAGTATCTTCTAAATCAAAGAGGAATATGCAAAGCAAGAACATGTTAGCTACATGAAGTAGCTAAGAGAAAACATGCAATGTAGCCAAAGCTTATAGGGTCCCCTAGGAAACACTTATCAACACTTTAGTTCCTACCCTGTCACAATAACTCTTCCCTGGCATTTTAATTACTTTTAATTCATCTCAAACACTATATTCAAAGTGCCCACTATTGTATTCTAACTATAGAATTAGAATAGTCATTCTATTTCCATGATTCCAACAGTTTCGCTCTAAATCGCAAGTCAAATCACAATTGCAACATTTGGTTAAAAACAAGTCCTAGATTATTTGCCCATATCGTGCAGCCCTGGAAGTGTGGAAATAATCTCAATTGAGCAGTGGTGTAAAGTACTTAAGTAAAAATACTTTCAAGTACTACTTCATTTACATTACTATTTATATTTTTGACAACTTTTACTTTTCCTTCACTACATTCCTAAAGAAAATACTGTACTTTTACTCCATACATTTTCCCTGACACCTAAAAGTACTAATTTTGAATGCTTAGCAGGACAGTACAATTGTCCAATTCACACACTTACCAAGAGAACATCCCTGGTCATCCCTACTGCCTCTGATCTGGAGGACTCACTAAACACAAATTCTTTGTTTGTAAATTGTCTGAATGTTGGAGTGTGACCCTGGCTATACGTAAATAAAAATCAAATAAAATTATTGAAAATGGTGCCTTCTGGTTTTAATATAAGGAATTTGAAATTACTTATGAAATGATTTATACACATGGCTCCAACGCTCGTCTTATGTGGCAGGGCTTGCAAACTATTACAGACTACAAAGGGAAGCACAGCCACGAGCTGCCCAGTGACACAAGCCTACCAGACGAGCTAAATCACTTCTATGCTCGCTTCGAGGCAAGCAACACTGAGGCATGCATGACAGCATCAGCTGTTCCGGACGACTGTAAGACCATTAAACAGGTCAACATTCACAAGGCTACGGGGCCAGATGTATTACCAGGACGTGTACTCTGGGCATGTGCTGACCAATTGGCAGGTGTATTCACTGACATTTTCAACATGTCCCTGATTGAGTCTGTAATACCAACATGTTTCAAGCAGACCACCATAGTCCCTGTGCCCAAGAACACGAAGGCAACCTGCCTTCGTAGCATAACAACACCCACCCATAGCACACTCTCCAGCAGGTATATCTCACTGGTCATCCCCAAAGCCAACACCTGCTTTGGCCGTCTTTCCTTCCAGTCTCTGCTGCCAATGATTGGAACGAATTGCAAAAATCGCTGAAGTTGGAGACTTATATCTCCCTCAATAACTTTAAGCATCAGCTATCTGAGCAGCTTACCGATCGCTGCAGCTATACATAGCCCATCTCTAAATAGCCCACCCAATCTACCTACATCATCCCCATATTATTTTTATAAACTTTTTTCTGCTCTTTTGCACACCAATATTTCTACTTGTACATCATCATCTGCTCATCTATAACTCCAGTGTTAATCTGCTAAATTGTAATTACTTCGCTACTATGGCCTATTTATTGCCTTACCTCCTTACTTCATTTGCACACACTGTATATAGACTTTTCTATTGTGTTATTGACTTTACGTTTACATTTGTTTATCCCACGTGTAACTCTGTGTTGTTGTTTTTGTCGCACTGCTTTGCTTTATATTGCCAGGTCGCAGTTGTAAATGAGAACTTGTTCTCAACTGGCCTACCTGGTTAAATAAAGGAGAAATAAAAAAATAACTGCCTAAATGACTACTGATGATGGATCAGCACCTAGAGAAATATTATCACAATACTGACCCAGGATCAGCTTCTATTAGCACCTATGGCTGCAAATATTGAGGCGCCTTATTCTAATGCTTACCCAATAAAAATGCACTAAATCACGTTAGGCTAACACATCATAAAATATATTGAGACAAATTACAGACAGTAAACAAGTAGCAAAATATAATCCGTAGCCATGAAGTGCTTTGAAAGGCTGTTAAAATCACACTGATATTCTTTGGTGGTGAAAATATTGGCAGTATATTTATTTCTACATTTTCAGATATATCAGTGTCCTGAAACCTGCCTTATCTATTCATAAATTAATGTTTCATTGTTCTAAATGATCATAATAATGCTTGTAGAGAGAGAAATGTATAGTACAAATATTTGAGTAGACTGACCAGACCAGTTTAACCTGTTGGGTCTAGGGGGCAGCATTTGCACGTCTGGATAAAAAAAATGTACCCGATTTAATCTGGTTACTAATCCTACCCAGTAACTAGAATATGCATATACTTATTATATATGGATAGAAAACACTCTAAAGTTTCCAAAACTGTTTGAATGGTGTCTGTGAGTATAACAGAACTCATTTGGCAGGCAAAACCCTGAGACATTTTCTGACAGGAAGTGGATACCTGATGTGTTGTATTGACTTTAAACCTCTCCCATTGAAAAACACAGGGGTTTAGGAATATTTTGGCACTTCCTATTGCTTCCACTAGATGTCACCAGCCTTTACAAAGTGTTTTGAGTCTTCTGGAGGGAGATCTGACCGAACAAGAGCCATGGAACGGTGATGTCCCATTAGACACCTGGCGCGCTACTTCATGTTGGGTACCCTCGTTCCAATACGTTATAAAAGGCTATGCATTCGTCCACCTTGAATATTATTCATGTTCTGGTTAAAAAAGGCCCTAATGATTTATGCTATACAACGTTTGACATGTTTGAACGAACGGAAATATATTTTTTCCCCTCGTTCATGACGAGAAGTCCGGCTGGCTTACATCATGTGCTAACGAGACGGAGATTTTTGGACATAAATGATGAGCTTTTTTGAACAAAACTACATTCGTTATGGACCTGTGATACCTGGAAGTGACATCTGATGAAGAGAATCAAAGGTAATGGATTATTTACATAGTATTTTCGATTTTAGATCTCCCCAACATGACGTCTAGTCTGTATCGCAACGCGTATTTTTCTGGGCACAGTGCTCAGATTATTGCAAAGTGTGATTTCCCAGTAAGGTTATTTTTAAATCTGGCAAGTTGATTGCGTTCAAAAGATGTAAATCTATAATTCTTTAAATGACAATATAATATTTTACCAATGTTTTCTAATTTTAATTATTTAATTTCTGACGCTGACTTGACTGCCGGTTATTGGAGGGAAACGATTTCCTCAACATCAATGCCATAGTAAAACGCTGTTTTTGTATATAAATATGAACTTGATAGAACTAAAAATGCATGCATTGTCTAACATAATGTCCTAGGAGTGTCATCTGATGGAGATTGTAAAAGGTTAGTGTATCATTTTAGCTGGTTTTATGGTTTTGGTGACCCTGTCTTTGACTTGACAAAACATTACACACAACTCTTGTAAATGTACTGTCCTAACATACTCTAAATTTATGCTTTCGCCGTAAAACCTTTTTGAAATCGTAAAACGTGGTTAGATTAAGGAGATGTTTATCTTTCAAATGGTGTAACATAGTTGTATTTTTGAAAAATTTGAATTTTGACATTTATTTGGATTCAAATTTGCCGCTCTTGAAATGCACCTGCTGTTGATGGAGTGCACCACAGGTGGCACGCTAGCGTCCCACCTAGCCCCAAGAGGTTAAAAAGCAGTATCAGTCAAAAGACAGACAGTGAGGTATCAGATTTAGATTGTATTGAGTATACAGTCCACACCATATCTATTTTGACAGTGAAGATAACATTTTAATGCAGAAATGATGAAAGTGCTGAATTTTTTGGGGGTTGAAGTTGAACTGAAAAGTATAAACCTATCACAATGGAGAAAGACACATTGAAATCATTCATTTCTTATAAACCACCCTGGGATCACTCACTACTCATAAAGCACCCTGGGATCACTCACTACTCATAAACCACCCTGGGATCACTCACTACTCATAAACCACCCTGGGATCACTCACTACTCATAAAGCACCCTGGGATCACTCACTACTCATAAAGCACCCTGGGATCACTCACTACTCATAAAGCACCCTGGGATCACTCACTACTCATAAAGCACCCTGGGATCACTCCTCACTACTCATAAAGCACCCTGGGATCACTCCTCACTACTCATAAAGCACCCTGGGATCACTCACTACTCATAAAACACCCTGGGATCACTCACTACTCATAAAGCACCCTGGGATCACTCACTACTCATAAAGCACCCTGGGATCACTCCTCACTACTCATAAAACACCCTGGGATCACTCACTACTCATAAAACACCCTGGGATCACTCACTACCCATAAAGCACCCTGGGATCACTCACTACTCATAAAGCACCCTGGGATCACTCACTACTCATAAAGCACACTGGGATCACTCCTCACTACCCATAAAGCACCCTGGGATCACTCCTCACTACCCATAAAGCACCCTGGGATCACTCCTCACTACCCATAAAGCACCCTGGGATCACTCACTACTCATAAAACACCCTGGGATCACTCACTACTCATAAAACACCCTGTGATCACTCACTACCCATAAAGCACCCTGGGATCACTCACTACTCATAAAGCAACCTGGGATCACTCACTACCCATAAAGCACCCTGGGATCACTCACTACTCATAAAACACCCTGGGATCACTCACTACTCATAAAATACCCTGGGATCACTCACTACCCATAAAGCACCCTGGGATCACTCACTACTCATAAAGCACCCTGGGATCACTCACTACTCATAAAACACCCTGGGATCACTCCTCACTACTCATAAAGCACCCTGGGATCACTCACTACTCATAAAACACCCTGGGATCACTCACTACTCATAAAGCACCCTGGGATCACTCACTACTCATAAAGCACCCTGGGATCACTCACTACTCATAAAACACCCTGGGATCACTCACTACTCATAAAGCACCCTGGGATCACTCACTACTCATAAAGCACCCTGGGATCACTCCTCACTACTCATAAAGCACCCTGGGATCACTCACTACTCATAAAGCACCCTGGGATCACTCACTACTCATAAAGCACCCTGGGATCACTCACTACTCATAAAACACCCTGGGATCACTCCTCACTACTCATAAAGCACCCTGGGATCACTCACTACTCATAAAACACCCTGGGATCACTCACTACTCATAAAGCACCCTGGGATCACTCACTACTCATAAAGCACCCTGGGATCACTCACTACTCATAAAACACCCTGGGATCACTCACTACCCATAAAGCACCCTGGGATCACTCACTACTCATAAAACACCCTGGGATCACTCACTACTCATAAAGCACCCTGGGATCACTCACTACTCATAAAGCACCCTGGGATCACTCCTCACTACTCATAAAGCACCCTGGGATCACTCACTACTCATAAAGCACCCTGGGATCACTCACTACCCATAAAGCACCCTGGGATCACTCACTACTCATAAAACACCCTGGGATCACTCACTACTCATAAAACACCCTGGGATCACTCACTACCCATAAAGCACCCTGGGATCACTCACTACCCATAAAGCACCCTGGGATCACTCACTACTCATAAAACACCCTGGGATCACTCACTACTCATAAAACACCCTGGGATCACTCACTACCCATAAAGCACCCTGGGATCACTCACTACTCATAAAGAAAATGTACAACTTTTACTATTCAAAAACTAAAAATACCGTCAAATGTATTTAGAAATACGGTGATGTAATATTTTGGCCATATCGCCCAGCCCTAGTGTCTGTGTGTGTGTGTGTGTGTGTGTGTGTGTGTGTGTGTGTGTGTGTGTGTGTGTGTGTGTGTGTGTGTGTGTGTGTGTGTGTGTGTGAGTTCATTAAGTGATACACGTGTACACACACGCACACACACACACTGGACATACACACACACTGGACACACACACAGGACACACACACAGGACAAACTGGACACACACACACAGGACACACACACACATACACAGGACACACACACACACACACACACTGGACACACACTGGACACACACACACACACACACACACACACATAGGACACACACACAAACACACACATACTGGACACACACACACACAGGACACACACACAGGACAAACTGGACACACACACACACACACACAGGACACACACACACTGGACACACACACACACACACAGGACACACACACACAGGACACACACACACATACACAGTTCAAAATTCTGGAGCATAGCGCAAGCTTGATGTAATTCAATGCAGGCATGGAATATGGGACCAAATACTAAACTTATGACTACTTTAATAGAATATAAGTGAATTTGACCAAATAATTAAGACTTCTTCAAATGGGAGAACTAGATACATAAAGTGCTTTCATATCTAAACGGTAAAACAGATATGTATGAAAATACCCTCAACTAAAAGGTGACATTCTGTACTGTCACCTCATATAAAACATCTCAAATCCAAAATGCTGGAGCATAGCACCACGTTTAAAACTGTAAGCTTCACTGTCCAAACACATATGGTGTGGACTATGTGTGCCTGGTAAACACATGTGGTTCTGGTGAACAGTTATCACTTGTTGACCAACTACAGGAATACTGACCTCAGAGTCTCCAGTTTACAGTGGGGATTCCCCAGTCCAGCAGAGAGCAGCTTCACTCCTGAATCCTTCAGGTCATTGTTACTCAGGTCCAGCTCTCTCAGGTGTGAGGGGTTTGACCCCAGAGCTGAGACCAGAGAAGCACAGCCTTCCTCTGTGACTCCACAGCCTGACAGCCTGCAAAGAGATCATCATGACTTCACAAACACACTGTTAATTTAACACCAGTAGTGTAGAAGGACAATGGAAGATGCATTTGGTTTATTCTCTTAAACAAAATATAGATTCATCTTCCATCTCCTAGAATTGTATGGTCATATTGTTATACTAATGTGAACACCAATGCACTGATTCAATATGTTATTCAATATAATATTATATACATATTATAATACATATTTTTCACTAAACTGAATATTTCTTCCTGATGATTAGTTAAATATCATTTTATTTACGCACAGAACAGCTCTGGAGGCTTTGACCACTGGCAGCAGCCTCAGAAGACCTTCCTCTGATCTGGAGTATTTCTTCAGGTCAAACACATCCAGCTCCTTTTCTGAAGTCAGCAACACAAAGACCAGAGCTGACCACTGTGCAGGTGACAGGTTGGGTTTTGAGAGACTTCCTGAGCTCAGGTAGCTTTGGATCTCCTCCACTAGAGAATGGTCATTCAGTTCATTCAGACAGTGGAACAGATTGATGCTCCTCTCTGGAGAGGGATTCTCCCTGATCTTCTCCTTGATGTACTTGACTGTCTCTTCATGGCTCTGTGAGCTGCTTCTTGTCTTTGTCAGTAGACCTCGTAAGTGCTTCTGATTGGACTCCAGTGAGAGGCCCAGAAGGAAGCGGAGGAAAAGGTCCAGGTTTCCTGTCTCACTTTGTAAGGCTTTATCCACAGCACTCTTGTAGACAGTAACTTCAGGCTTGTCTTGTGTTTGCAGTTTGTCCATTAGATTCTCATTGTTGTTGATGAATGAGAGGAACACATATACAGCAGCCAGAAACTCCTGAATGCTCAGATGCACAAAGCAGTACACCTTGTCTTGGTACAGAACACATTCCTCTTTAAAGAGCTGTGTGCACAATCCTGAGTACACCGAGGCTTCATTGACATCAATGCCAGCCTCTTTCAGGTCTTCTTCATAGAAAATCAGATTGCAATTCACAAGCTGTTGAAAAGCCAGTTTTCCCAGTGACAGAATGCTCTCTTTATTCCAGTGGGGACCTGTCTCTTCTTTCCCAAGATACTTTTCATTCTTCTGTTTGGTATAAAACTCCACAATGTGTGTGTACATCTCAGTCAGAGTCTTGGGCATCTCTTCTCTCTTATGTTTCAGCATGTGTTCGAGGACTGTTGCAGAAATCCAACAGAAGACTGGAATGTGGCACATGATGTGGAGGCTCCTTGATGTCTTTATGTGTGAGATGATTCTGCTGGCCAGGTCCTCATCACTGAATCTCTTTCTGAAGTACTCCTCCTTCTGTGGGTCATTGAACCCTCGTACCTCTGTCACCTGGTCAACACACCCTGAAGGGATCTTATTGGCTGCTGCAGGTCGGGTAGTTATCCAGAGGAGAGCAGAGGGAAGCAGATTTCCCTTGATGAGATTTGTCAGCAGAACATCCACTGAGGTTGACTCTGTGACGTCACAACAGATCTTGTTATTCTGGAAGTCTAAGGGCAGTCGGCACTCATCCAGACCATCAAAGATGAACACAACTTTGTACTTGTTGTAGATGGTGATTCCTGATTGTTTGGTTTCCATTGAGAAGTGATTAAGAAGTTCAATGAAAGTGTGTTTGTCCTCTTTCATCAAATTCAGCTCCCGGAAAGGGAATGAAAATACAAATTGGACATCCTGATTTGCTTTTCCTTCAGCCCAGTCCAGAATGAACTTCTGCACAGAGACTGTTTTTCCAATGCCAGCGACTCCCTTTGTCAGCACAGTTCTGATACGTTTGTCTTGTCCAGTTAAGGGTTTGAAGATGTCGTTACATTTGATTGCAGTCTCTGGTCTTGCTTGTTTCCTGGTTGTTGTCTCAATCTGTCTCAGCTCATGTTCATTATTGACCTCTCCTGTTCCTCCCTCTGTGATGTAGAGCTCTGTGTAGATCTTATTGAGAAGTGTTGGGTTTCCTTGTTTAGCGATCCCCTCAAATACACATTGAAACTTCTTCTTTAGATTAGATTTGAGTTCACGTTGGCAAATCACAGCAAGCTCATCTGAATGAAGAAATAGCACAGAGGATATTAATATTACATCTGTTTTAATGCCTACAGTATTGTAGGACTGTTATAAAGTTTAAATTATAATCATTTATTCTCTTAACTGACTGTATAAATGTGTAAATGTTTTCATAATGCATTACAGACTGGTGTGACTGATTATTATATTATTGGCATTATTGATGGTATTATTAATGTTGTCTCTCTCTGTCTCTCTCTGTCTCTGTCTCTCTCTCTAAATTAATCAACACAATACATCCCTGCTGCTACTTGATGAGGTCACTAGGTGTTGTGTTAAGGCTGCTACAATATCATTGAGTTACACAGCTACTTTAGCTGTACTTTAGCTACAGCTTTTAAATGTTATAAAACAGCATTCAACATGAGGCAGACAGATCTTACTTTTCTCCAGTGTCTCAGCAAGCTCCTTCTGGTTCATTTTCCTCAGGACGTGCAGTGTGATCTTCAGAGCCCCCTCTCTGGCACTGCTCTCCTGCTTCTCATCTTCAGCATCCACCACTTCCTCATCCTGCTTCTGACCCTCAAAGCCTTCTGGGAGTTCTGGACTAAGAATCCTCTTGAACATCTTCAGCTCGTTCTTCACAAATGTCATAATATTCTCTTCAAGCAACTGAAATAAATAAAGTAAATAAATTAAGCAAGAGAATAAATGCTTTCTCATTAACACAATAATGAATGATTGACAGATCAACTTTACTTGAGGAAAAGAAAAACAAATGTACATAACAGGACCACATACACTGAATATGGAGGCCAGGTCTGTTTGATGACTCTGGGAAGACTGACCACTGAGAATCTCTGACTCTGATCTCTCCTGTTGGTTTCTGTGGACAAAACATGAGATTACATCTCCTCATCCAGGGAGTGAGTGAGTACGGACAGACAAACAGACACACATAGACAGAAAGCGGGACAGACAGTCAGAGACAGACAGAGACAGACAGACAGAAAGACACAATCAGAGAGACAGACAGACAGACAGAAACCGGGACAGACAGTCAGAGACAGACACAGACAGACACACACAGACAGAGACAGACACATACAGGGAGGGAATATTGTGTTTGTTTAATTAATATTGTTTAGGACTATGAAAATGGACAAAAGTATTAGCCTATGGATTATGAAAACAACAAAAAGAAATGTGAAAATGGGAGAGGAGAAATGACTAGAGACAGTGTTGTTTAACACACTGACCATGACCCATGAGTTCTTCTTACCTTTGTTCAGTAGAAAAGTCTCCCTCTCTAAAGAATATAGGACGATTCATAGACCAGTCACTCTTCATGGACACACAGCTGGGAACAGGGGAGGCTGGTCTCTCCTGCTTGATTGGACTTCAACACAACAGAGACAAACATTACATCTCTCATCTACTCTGAGCTCAGATGGGAAACATAAGAAGAGCTCTGGATCAGACAGACAGACAGACGGAGATAGATACAGAGACAGACAGACAGACAGACAGACAGACAGACAGACAGACAGACAGACAGACAGACAGACAGACAGACAGACAGACAGACAGACAGACAGACAGACAGACAGACAGACAGACAGACAGACAGACAGACAGACAGACAGACAGACAGAGCTCAGATGGGGAAACATAAGAAGAGTTTAATTCCAAAACGCTACATATCCATTTTCAGAAATGTTGGTAAATTAGCTTTTATTGTTTAAACCTGTTAGGGCTAGGGGCAGTATTTGCATGGCCGGATTAAAAAACGTACCCGATTTAATCTGGTTATTACTACTGCCCAGAAACTAGAATATGCATATAATTATTGGCTTTGGATAGAAAATACCCTAAAGTTTCTAAAACTGTTTGAATGGTGTCTGTGAGTATAACAGAACTCATATGGCAGTCAAAACCCTGAGACAAATCCTGACAGGAAACTGAAATCTGATGTGTGGATATCACTTCAAACATTTGCCATTGAAACACACAGGGGCTTGCGATTCATTTAGCACTTCCTATGGCTTCCACTAGATGTCCCCAGTCTTTACAAAGTGTTTTGAGCCTCCTACCATCAAAATTGACTGAAAGAGAGGATGTTTACCTTGGTCACAGGAAATGGGCCATTACCATTGTGACGTCGGCGCCCATGGGTACTCTCCCTTTTTGAAACGTTTTGAAAGACAATGCAACCGTCCCAATGGAATATTATTGAAGCCCTGGATGAAAAAGCCCCTAAAGATTTATGTTATACAACGTTTGACATGTTTGAACGAACTTAACCTGTTAGGGCTAGGGGGCAGTATTGACACGGCTGGATAAAAAACATACCCGATTTAATCTGGTTACCACTCCTACCCAGTAACTAGAATATGCATATACTTATTACATATGGATAGAAAACACCCTAAAGTTTCTAAAACTGTTTGAATGGTGTCTGTGAGTATAACAGAACTCAAATGGCAGGTCAAAACCTGAGAGATTCCTTTACAGGAAGTGGCCTGTCTGACCATTTCTTGAACTTCTTTTCCATCTCTATCTTTTACTAAGGATCTCTGCTCTAACGTGACACTTCCTACGTCGTCCATAGGCGCTCAGAGCCCGGGAAAAAACAGAATGTCGTCATCCCAGCCCCAGGCTGAAACACATTATCGCCTTTCTCAAGTGGCCGATCAAGGGACACTGGGCTTAGGCGCGTGACCCGACCGCCCCCGCCTTTGTGATTTTTTCCTGTGTTTGCCGAAAAGGAGATTCCCGGTCGGAATATTATCGCTTTTCTACGAGAAAAATGGCGTAAAAATTGATTTTAAACAGCGGTTGACATGCTTCGAAGTACGGTAATGGAATATTTAGAATTTTTTGGTCACGAATTGCGCCATGCACTACCATTTCGGATAGTGTCTGGAACGCACGAACAAAACGCCGCTATTCGGATATAACGATGGATTATTTTGGACCAAACCAACATTTGTTATTGAAGTAGCAGTCCTGGGAGTGCATTCTGACGAAGACAACAAAAGGTAATCAAACTTTTATAATAGTAAATATGATTATGGTGAGTGCTAAACTTGCCGGGTGTCTAAATAGCTAGCCCGTGATGCCTGGGCTATGTACTTAGAATATTGCAAAATGTGCTTTCACCAAAAAGCTATTTTAAAATCGGACATATCGAGTGCATAGAGGAGGTCTGTATCTATAATTCTTAAAATAATTGTTATGCTTTTTGTGAACGTTTATCGTGAGTAATTTACTAAAATGTTAGCGAATTTACCGGAAGTTTGCAGGGGGTATGCTAGTTCTGACTGTCACATGCTAATGTAAAAAGCTGGTTTTTGATATAAATATGAACTTGATTGAACAAAACATGCATGTATTGTATAACATAATGTCCTAGGAGTGTCATCTGATGAAGATCATCAAAGGTTAGTGCTGCATTTAGCTGTGGTTTTGGTTTTTGTGACATTATATGGTAGCTTGAAAAATGGGTGTCTGATTATTTCTGGCTGGGTACTCTCCTGACAATCTAATATTTTGCTTTCGCTGTAAAGCCTTTTTGAAATCGGACAATGTGGTTAGATTAACGAGTCTTGTCTTTAAAATGGTGTAAAATAGTCATATGTTTGAGAAATTTAAGTTATAGCATTTTTGAGGTATTTGTATTTCGCGCCACGCGATTCCACTGGCTGTTGACCTCGCCTAGACAGGTTAACCTCTCTCGGGTATGTGGGACGAATCGTCCCACCTCGTCAACAGCCAGTGGAATCGAGTGGCGCGAAATACGAAAAACCTTAAAAATGCTATTACTTCAATTTCTCAAACATATGACTTCATGTGATTCATATGATGTATGTCATGACAAAAAATTTCAAAATATTCCATTACTGTACTTCGAAGCATGTCAAACGCTGTTTAAAATAATTTTTTATGCTATTTTTCTCGTAAAATAGCGATAATATTCCAACTGGGCGTCGTTGTTTTCGGTCAAAGGCTGAAAGAAAAACATGGCCACTTCTCGGGGCCGCGCATCTCCTGTCTCTGAGCCACCAGCCTGACCCCTCACAAACAGCGCTCCTGTACCTAGCCCAGAGACAGCAGAGATCTCATTCCACTTTCTGGCACCTTCAGAGAGCCTATGGGAGCCTTAGAAATTGTCACGTTACAGCAGAGATCCTGTATTTTCGACAGAGATGCCACAGAAGCACAAGAAATGGTCAGAGAGGGCACTTCCTGTATGAAATCTTCTCATGTTTTGGCCTGCCATATGAGTTATGTTATACTCACAGACACCATTCAAACAGTTTTATAAACTTTAGAGTGTTTTCTATCCAAATCTACCAATTATATGCATATTCGCGTTTCTGGAAAAGAGTAGTAACCAGTTTAAATCGGGTACGTTTTTTATCCGGCCGTGAAAATACTGCCCCCTACCCTAGAGAGGTTAACACAGTGTCCAAAGAAGGGCCAGATGTATACAGAATGGTGTCGTCTGAGTAGAGGTGGATCAAGGAATCACCCGCAGCATGAGCAACATCGTTGGTATATACAGAGAAAAGAGCCGGTCCGAGAATTGAACCCTGTGGTACCCCCACAGAGACTACCAGAGGTCCGGACAACAGGCCCTCCGATTTGACACATTGAATTCTATCTAAGAAGTAGTTGGTGAACCAGGCGAGTCAGTCATTTGAGAAACCAAGACTGTTGAGTCTGCCGATAAGAATACAGTGATTGACAGAGTCGAAAGCCTTGGCCAGGTCGAAGAAGAGGGCTGTACAGTACTGTCTTTTATCGATGGCGGTTATGATATCGTTTAGTACCTTGAGTGTGGCTGAGGTGCACCCGTGTCCAGCTCGGAAACCGGATTGCACAGCGGAGAAGGTACGGTGAGATTCGAAATGGTCAGTGATCTGTTTGTTAACTTGGATGTTGATGACTTTAGAAAGGCAGGGCATGATGGATATAGGTCTGTAACAGTTTGGGTCTAGAGTGTCACCCCCTTTGAAGAGGGGGATGACCGCGGAAGTGTTCCAATCTTTAGGAATCTCGGACGATACGAAAGAGAGGTTGAACAGACTAGTAATAGGGGTTGCCACAATGGCGGCGGATAATTTTAGAAAGAGAGGGTCCAGGTTGTCTAGTCCAGCTGATTTGTAGGGGTCCAGGTTGTCTAGTCCAGCTGATTTGTAGGGGTCCAGGTTGTCTAGTCCAGCTGATTTGTAGGGGTCCAGGTTGTCTAGTCCAGCTGATTTGTAGGGGTCCAGATTGTCTAGTCCAGCTGATTTGTAGGGGTCCAGGTTGTCTAGTCCAACTGATTTGTAGGGGTCCAGGTTGTCTAGTCCAACTGATTTGTAGGGGTCCAGGTTGTCTAGTCCAGCTGATTTGTAGCGGTCCAGGTTGTCTAGTCCAGCTGATTTGTAGGGGTCCAGGTTGTCTAGTCCAGCTGATTTGTAGGGGTCCAGGTTGTCTAGCCCAGCTGATTTGTAGGGGTCCAGGTTGTCTAGTCCAGCTGATTTGTAGGGGTCCAGGTTGTCTAGCCCAGCTGATTTGTAGGGGTCCAGGTTGTCAAGCCCAGCTGATTTGTAGGGGTCCAGGTTTTGCAACTCTTTCAGAACATCAGCTATCTGAATTTGGGTGAAGGAGAAGATGGGGAGGCTTGGGCAAGTAGCTGCGGGGGGTGGGGAGCTGTTGGCCGGGGTTGGGGTAGCCAGGAGGAAAGCATGGCCAGCCGTAGAGAAATGCTAATTGAAATTCTCAATTATTGTGGAGTTATCGGTTGTGAGTGTTTCCTAGCCTCAGTGCAGTGGGCAGCTGGAAGGAGGTGCTCTTATTCTCCATGGACCTTACAGTGTCCCAAAACTTTTTGGAGTTAGAGCGACAGGATAAAAATGTCTGTTTGAAAAAGCTAGCCTTTGCTTTCCTAACTGACTGTGAATTGGTTCCTGACTTCCCTGAAAAGTTGCATATCGCGGGCAGTATTCAATGCTAGTGCAGTACGCCACAGGATGTTTTTGTGCTGGTCGAGGGCAGTCAGGTATGGAGTGAACCAAGGGCTATATCTGTTCTTAGTTCTACATTTTTTGAAAGGGGCATGCTTATTTAAAGCATCAGACAAGTTACGTACATATAGTTGATTTTATTAAAACACATGGAGCGATTGGTAGAAAGAACAGATGACTCTTGGTTGACCAAGATGTATTTTAGGTGAGGGCAGCACTAGAACATGATGTTGGGGCTCCCGAGTGGCACAGCGGTCTAAGACACTGCATCTCAGTGCTAGAGGCGTCACTACAGGCTGTATCACAACCGGCCGTGATTGGGAGTCCCATAGGGTGGTGCACAATTGGCCCAGCGTCGTCCGGGGTAGGCCATCATTGGAAATAAGAATTTGTTCTTAACTGACTTGCCTAATTAAATAAAGGTTACATTTAAATAAATAAGTGTTTTTTGACAAACCGTTTTTTACAAACCCGTCAAGGCTCCAAATTTGAGAAGGGTTTAAAACAAAGGTTTCAAACCAATGCATGAATGTAATTGAATCTAGGTATGTTTCGCCTTTAATGTAATGACATGAAAAAAATTGGCTGAATATTATACAATGACTTATCAACAGCTCTAATAATTTGCCTCCACAGGAAATCTACACTGGTAATTCTATAATATACTATATAGCCTAGAAACCTGGTTAAACCATCATTATGACATCATGGATGAATTCTAGAATATACTATATAGCCTAGAAACCTGGTTAAACAATCATTATGACATCATGGATGAATTCTAGAATATACTATATATCCTAGAAACCTGGTTAAACTATCATTATGACATCATGGATGAATTCTAGAATATACTATATAGCCTAGAAACCTGGTTAAACAATCATTATGACATCATGGATGAATTCTAGAATATACTATATATCCTAGAAACCTGGTTAAACTATCATTATGACATCATGGATGAATTCTAGAATATACTATATAGCCTAGAAACCTGGTTAAACAATCATTATGACATCATGGATGAATTCTAGAATATACTATATAGCCTAGTAACCTGGTTAAACTATCATTATGACATCATGGATGAATTCTAGAATATACTATATATCCTAGAAACCTGGTTAAACTATCATTATGACATCATGGATGAATTCTAGAATATACTATATAGCCTAGAAACCTGGTTAAACAATCATTATGACATCATGGATTAATTCTAGAATATACTATATAGCCTAGTAACCTGGTTAAACTATCATTATGACATCATGGATGAATTCTAGAATATACTATATAGCCTAGAAACCTGGTTAAACAATCATTATGACATCATGGATGAATTCTAGAATATACTATTTATCCTAGAAACCTGGTTAAACTATCATTATGACATCATGGATGAATTCTAGAATATACTATTTATCCTAGAAACCTGGTTAAACTATCATTATGACATCATGGATGAATTCTAGAATATACTATATATCCTAGAAACCTGGTTAAACTATCATTATGACATCATGGATGAATTCTAGAATATACTATATAGCCTAGTAACCTGGTTAAACTATCATTATGACATCATGGATGAATTCTAGAATATACTATATATCCTAGAAACCTGGTTAAACTATCATTATGACATCATGGATGAATTCTAGAATATACTATATATCCTAGAAACCTGGTTAAACTATCATTATGACATCCTGGATGAATAAATTTGAGTGGTTACACTCCTCCTTCCCCCATCCCTCAGCTGTTTACCAAACCAAGCCTCTGGGCAGCCATTTTGTTACTGTTGAAAAAACCCACACAACCCAGCAATCTGCCGTTCAAACAATAACAAAGCTGTACTTCCACCACTGTTTTGGTTATAAGATGATTATGGGGTTGGAGAAATGTAACTACTCTCAAATTCATAGACAGACCTATGGATGCAAGGACTGACCATCCATGATATCAACATTATAGTTTAAACTATGTTGAGGCTATACAGTGTTGGTTTACATTGTTTCTAAACATTGGAGTAAAAAAAAGATTATTTGGGGTTCTGATGTGGTACAACAGTTGAACTAAGCTCATGAGGCATGTGGTATATTCTTCAAGAATCAATGGCTATAAATTAATAATTTAAAAGTCACAATATGGATGTAGCTATTGCATATTTCCGCTTTAACACCACACATCAGTTCAACAACTGCAGAGTTTGTGCCTCTGTATTTAAGACAGTACTTACTAGTGTTAATCAGGGAACGGTTTCTCAAAACCATCTTATGGCTAAGTTCACCGTTAGAACCATTGGACGCCTTAAGATGCGTTTGGGAAACCGGGCCCAGATGTCCAGTTTCCTCCTCTATCGATGTAACAGTCATCTCCCCCTCTTCCTCTTTCACTCCATAAACTGCATCCTCCTCTTCTTTTACTGTAACATCCTCCTCCTCTTTCACTCTGAACGAGTCTTTTTCTTCTTTCACAGTAACGGCCTCACCCTCTACTTCTTGTTTTACTGTGATATTCTCTTCTTTAGCAGGAGGAGAGTAGCTCAGTGACCGCATGGTCGGAGATGTTAGCTAGCTAGGCTAATGCTAACTTAACCAGCCCGCTAGCTGAATAATAACAACAACACCGTAAATATGAAATTAAATCGGATAACTAACTAGACGACAGTAGTGGGTTTAAAACACAGAGGCTAATATACACTAACGCGTCTAAAGAGCTTTATCGGTTCGGCTATTTTGTCTAGCAAACTACCGTGGTGTCCGACTAACTGTTGCTGATGTTGAAAGAAGAGTTCCGTCCACTAGATTATACGTCACACCAACAGCATTACCTTAAATTCCCAGACCGCCATCTGCTGACTGGAGTGGGTAACGCAGTTGAGTAAAATGTTTATTTTGTCAGACAAAAGTTAAAGGGTAGGAATAAGGGACATCGCTGGTCCTAAAATATTCATTACCCCTCCCCCACCCTAAATAAATCAATATCAGTCAATATATTTTTCTGTGATTTTTTTTTTTTCGTCAACCGTTCCATCGCATCTTAAACTCCTAGGACCGGGGGAGGCTGCTGCTGCACCAGTGACTGTTAGACTTTCTTCAGAAATACTAGGAGAGAGGGGTACCCCTACACAGAACTGAACTGGATCAAAGATGGAGGACAGAAACACTAGGAGAGAGGGGTACCCCTACACAGAACTGATCTGGATCAAAGATGGCGGACAGAAATACTAGGAGAGAGGGGTACCCCTACACAGAACTAAACTGTATCAAAGATTGCGGGCAGAAATACTAGGAGAGAGGGGTACCCCTACACAGAACTGAACTGGATCTAAGATGGAGGACAGAAATACTAGGAGAGAGGGGTACCCCTACACAGAACTGAACTGGATCAAAGATGGCGGACAGAAATACTAGGAGAGAGGGGTACCCCTACACAGAACTGAACTGGATCAAAGATGGAGGACAGAAACACTAGGAGAGAGGGGTACCCCTACACAGAACTAAACTGTATCAAAGATTGCGGGCAGAAATACTAGGAGAGAGGGGTACCCCTACACAGAACTGAACTGGATCTAAGATGGAGGACAGAAATACTAGGAGAGAGGGGTACCCCTACACAGAACTGAACTGGATCTAAGATGGAGGACAGAAATACTAGGAGAGAGGGGTACCCCTACACAGAACTGAACTGGATCTAAGATGGAGGACAGAAATACTAGGAGAGAGGGGTACCCCTACACAGAACTGAACTGGATCAAAGATGGCGGACAGAAATACTAGGAGAGAGGGGTACCCCTACACAGAACTAAACTGTATCAAAGATGGCGGGCAGAAATACTAGGAGAGAGGGGTACCCCTACACAGAACTGAACTGGATCTAAGATGGAGGACAGAAATACTAGGAGAGAGGGGTACCCCTACACAGAACTGAACTGGATCTAAGATGGAGGACAGAAACACTAGGAGAGAGTGGTACCCCTACACAGAACTGATCTGGATCAAAGATGGAGGACAGAAACACTAGGAGAGTGGTACCCCTACACAGAACTGATCTGGATCAAAGATGGAGGACAGAAACACTAGGAGAGAGGGATACCCCTACACAGAACTGAACTGTATCAAAGATGGAGGACAGAAACACTAGGAGAGAGGGGTTTTTATTTTATTATTTTTTATTTTTAAGTTTGCACAGATCTTTATTTAACTTGCTATAAATAACAGTAACATGCAAAACATAAACATAACATAACATAACAGCCAGAGGGAATCCAAAGAGATTAGAGAAAAATAAAAAAAACTATTATATCAAATCAAATACAGACATATATCGAATACATTTTTTTGACATATTGTTTTGTATACGTTTTAAAGATTCTACGTACTGTTCCAAATCAGATAAAAAAATTAAGAAAAGGGGCTTTTTCTTCATAAATTTTGATTTGTGGATGAAAGATTTTCCTAATAAAAGAAAGAGATTTATGACATACTCACGTTCAATTGTGGAATCAGTGTAGTAAAATAATATGTCAAACTTAGTAATATCAATGGTTGTATGCAATTTGCGGCTAAGATATAGTTTTACATCAGTCCAAAACACTTCACTATATAAACAATTACAGAATAAGTGTTCAATAGATTCAGTTTCTAGTTCACAAAAACTGCATTCACTGGTAACGTCAAATATATATTTAGAAATCAAGCTATTACACGGATAGCATCTATGGATTATCTTAAAGGAGATCTCCTTTACTTTATTGGTCACCATAAATCTGTGTGGAGTGAGCCAAGCACGGCGCCAGTTTACATCAAACGATGAAGCCCAACAAAATATAGCAGAGGGAATAGACTTCCTGTAGAAAATATCCCTTATTAAACGATTGTTGAATTTCGTATCTAGTAGACCAATGCCATTCAACTGAATATCGCTTACAATCGGAGATATTCCAAAATATGCATTATTCTGAAGTAAAGTTTTTATCCCACTAGGTATAGCTTTAATAACAGTGTCATATTCCTTGCTTGAAACCTCAAAGTTGTATATTTCCATAAATTCTCTCCGTGTAAATAGATTCCCACTGTTATTAACCAATTGGCTGACAAGAACAATGTTTTTCGAGAACCATTTATGGTTAAATAACATCTTATTTCTATGTAATATTGACCCATTGTTCCAAATAAAACATTTATGAGGTGAAAAGTTGTGTTTATACAACAAAGCCCAGCACATTAAAGCCTGCTTGTGAAAAACCGCCAGTTTCACAGGAATTTTACCCACAATATATGGACATTGTAGTAAAAAATTAAGCCCGCCGAACTTCTGAAAAACAAAATGAGGTATAATATTCCAGAAGCTATGAGGATTTTTTATGTACCTTTTAATCCAGTTGACCCTTGATATCTGATTGAAGAGATTGAAATCTAAGACATTTAGACCGCCATCACAAACCCTGTTGGTGATAACATCTCTTTTTATCTTATGTGGCTTGTTTTTCCATATGAAGTTGTACAAAAGCCTATCTAAGGTACAGCAAGTGGATTTGGGAATGTCAATAGATGAAAAAAGATAGGATGCACGAGATAGCCCCTCAGCTTTGGATAAAAGCACCCTTCCTTGAAGACTTAAATCCCTCCCTAACCATGAGGATAATTTTTTTTTGACAGATTCAGTTACAGGGTTCAAATTAAGATCATTCATAGCCTTAAGATTTTTGGTGATCTTTACACCGAGGTAGGTTACAGTATCTTTTTCAGAGATGTTACAATCTGCTGGGTTGACAGCTCCTTTCACAACAAACAACTCACATTTGGAAAGATTTAAAGTCAAGCCTGAGATTTTGGAGAACTGCTTCACGATATCCAATGCTAATCTAGCTTGAGATACATTTTTCAAAAAAAGTGAGGTGTCATCCGCCAGTTGGGATATCTTGATCTCTCTGGACTGGAATGTAATGCCTTCAAATGGACTTTTATGAACTAATGAGCATAACATTTGAGAAACTAACAAAAATAAAAAAGGTGAAATTGGACAACCTTGTCGTATTCCTTTGTAAATGTTAAATCTTGAGGATGTTCCATGACAGAGTTTGATACAGCTATTGCCACCATTATACAGAGTTCTAATAGCATCAACAAAGAAACGACCAAATTTCAAATGCTTAAGACAATCAAAGATAAAATTGTGACTTACTGTATCAAATGCTTTCTGAAAATCCAGAAATAGGATAACAGGGAAGTCATCTAATAGATCACGATACTCAACCAAGTCTAATATCAGCCTCAGATTATTAGATATATGGCGCCCTTTCATAAACCCTGATTGACATTCATCAATCAGATCATTTAAGCAAGACTTTAACCTTTTTGCAAAGATTAAGGCTATAATTTTGTAGTCGTTATTTAGGAGTGTGATTGGACGCCAATTATCAATACTTAGGAGATCCTTGTGTGGTTTAGGTATAAGAGTAATAACCCCTTGCTTCAGAGAGGCAGGTAGTTCTCCCTTCTTTATAGCCTCCTTAAAGGTTTCAAGTAAAAAAGGTGCTATTTCTTCAAAGAAGGTTTTGTAAAATTCAGAGGTTAATCCATCACAACCTGGAGATTTGTTCTTTTTTAACTGAGCAACCCCGTACTGGATGTCCATAATGGATACATCTTGGCAACAAGACTGATTGAGTTCTTCACTAATCGAATTAACATTCTCTATAGAATCAAGGAGATCCTTAGAGTCACTCAAATTGTTATCTAAGGAGTAAAGATTCTCATAAAATTTAGTGGTAAATTCTGATATCAACTCTCTATCCTCAGTGGTAACCCCATTAATTTTAAGTTTCCGAAGTGTGTTGAGTTCCCCTCTCCTCTTCTCCAAATTAAAAAAGTATCTACTGTTCTTTTCTCCTTTTTCAAGCCATTGTTTTCTAGATCTTATGAAAGCTCCTCTAGCCTTTTCCTCATACAATGTATCTAGTTGATTCTGTAAATCATTCAATTTAGCTTTCTCATTAAGATCAAGATGCTCAATCTCTGTGATATCGGCAATTGTCTTAGAGAGTTCAGCTACCTCACATCTCCTTCTTAAAGCAAGCCGTTTTCCATAAGTAATACAGGCTGAGCGGATTTTAAATTTCAGCAGTTCCCAATATTTCCCATATTCTGCATTAGATGTAGCTAAACTCCAGTAAACAGCAATTAGATTCTTAATCACATTTTTTAAATCATCATGCAATAACAATGAGTTATTTAGTTTCCAGTAACCACCAGAGTATTTCTTACCATCATTACTGCATATTCTTACAGTCAACCATATGACTTTATGATCCGTCAGGACTGCAGGCAGTATTTTTACCTCTACAGTGTTGGGCACAAGACTAGAGGTTATCACCCACAAATCAATTCTTGATTGTAAGGAACGATCTCTATTACTCCATGTGTATTGTATCTCTCCAGGGTTTTTTACTCTCCATATGTCAATTAAGTCCAGGCTTTGGCAGAAATTCACCAACTTGTTCACACCAATGTTAGGCCTATGAGGCAATCTATCAGTCTCATTAGAATAAACCATATTAAAATCTCCACCAACTATTATCTGACTGGATGGGTATTTTCTCAGAAGATTTTTAAGAATTTCTTCAATTTCCTCTAGAAGTAAGTTATTTGGAGGACTAGAACAGTATCCATATACATTACACAACACAGACAATCTGTCCATGTGGTTGATGACCGCTACTAGCCAATGTCCATTGGAGTCCATTTGAGTAAACAAAAATTTCCCTTTGAAATTGTGTGCTAAAATTGCAACCCCAGCTGAATGATTTGTCCCGTGGGCCAAAAAAATGTCACTGCCCCACTGATTTTTCCAATAATTATAGTCCTCTTTGCATGAATGTGTTTCTTGAACGAATACAAGATCTGCGTTGCAGTCCTTACAAAACAAAAAAAAAGCTTTTCTCTTCAACATGTTACGTATCCCCCTGGCATTGATTGACATAAACTTCAAGTCCATATCTATAGAATAGAAAGAAAAATCCTATGCAATCTCAACTTTACCCTCTCTATAAAAAGTTGCTTCATATATGTATTAACAGAATTCTTAACTTGTAAAATAGTAACACCATGTTTCAAAAGTAGAACGTTCAGTTTGCAGTGGGGAAGGAACTACCTTGTAAACCTACCGACAGAACAAATCAAATCACCCCGGTCGTATTTCTTTACCGTTGGCGAAAAAAAGCTCTGATTCCCCTGTAGTATCCACCGTTTCCTTGATTTCGGGCCTGTTGTACGAGAGGCCACAATTTTGCCTTTGCTGCCTTGTCTGCTACAGTCAAATCCTCCCCGAATCTAAGTTTTTTTCTTTCAGAAAGGCGCTTTCCTTTGCTTTCTTCCAAACTGCATCTCTCGCTGTGCGAAAAGCAAACTGGATGATGATCGATCGGCTGACGATGGCATCTTGTTTCTTCCCAATCCGATGAGCGACATCCACAGCCATATCCATATATCCATCGGGAAAGTCCGGTGCCACACGGTTACAGATGTCTCTTACTAAGCGCTTCACATTCTCATCCTGGTTCTCGGGGACACCGTAAAGCCGTAGCCCCCACCTTCTCCGGTATCGCTCTGCTTCCGATAAGCGCTCTTGCATGTCTGCGATGGTCTTCTCCTGAGCAATGCATTTCTCAGACGTAGCAGTGTTTGCAAGTTTAAGCTCTTCGATACTCTTGTATGCATGATTCAGAGAGGTCTTGAGGTCAACTATTTTTGATGTGTTTTCGCGTATCATTTTCTCCAGACCGTCGGCTCTTTCGTTTACAGCATCGATTATGTTGATCTGTAGTTCGCGCAAAGATAATTCTTTATGTGTCTTTTTGGGTGCAGGACTATTGACTGCATTGTCAGAATCAACCGAATGTCCAGAATCCTCCATTTCTTCTCCTGAGTCAGGTGGCGGTTTTTCTCCAACGTATGAGTGCTCAGCTAGCAACTGCCTTCTCCTCCCTTTGCTCTTTCGCACATTTTTTCCTTCCATTTCTCAAAGTTATGAATCAAATTATCGGTCAACTAAGCGTTGTTCTCTATTGTGTTTACTATAAGCCAAGTTCCGTTACATTTAAGTAAGTTTGAGAGGGATAAAAGTTAAGGTTACTCGGAGCAAGCTGAAATCTCGTCTACACTCGCCGCCATCTTCCAGCGCCTCCAACATGGCTACATACCTAGCCACCTAGCATATCAAAATATATATGATAGTTAGCTAAAGTTAGCTAGTTCAAAGTCACGGGAGTTATGTTGAGACAAGGCTGTTTGTCATAACCAGTTAGCCTGTCATTAGCCAGCAAGCTACATAACGTTGCTAACTCCGACTGCATTGCAAGAGGCTAGTCCTGCAGGCTAACTAGCTTAGCTTAGCTAACTTTTTATTTTAACAGTAACATATAAAACATAACAGCCAGAGGTTATTCCCAAAGAAATGAGAAAACAAAAAACAGAACCTATTCCACATTATATCAAATCAAATACAGACATATAGCTAACTAACTTACCTGGCTAAATACCTAGCCACCTAGCATATCGTCTGGACGCAAAACGCTGTAAAATTAGTTGAATATTTTTACAACCCTTTAGAGAAACTGTCAGGGAATATATATATATATTTCTATTTGTTTTTTTCCCTTATTCTCCTCCTTGTAATATACCCAAGCTGTTTTTAAAGTTGTATTTTGTCCGTTTTAATGACCATGACAGTAAAGTCCTTGACTTGACTCGTAACCATGGATTTACCGCGGCCTTCAAAAACACAACATAGAAACATTATTAACTAACTCGCTTTTTTAAAATGTAATAAAATACAATGTTTCGCATGTAAATGCTGAAGTGAAAATGTCAGTTTAATTAATAAAAAAATTAATTAAAACCTGTAAACGTTTATTTTATTTTTTTACAGACAACCGACGTACCTATTCTGTCCGCCATCTTGTCCGGTGGAGACCGCAGTGGATGTCGGGATTAAAAATGGAAGGAGAGGATTGTGGGAGGACTGTGATTTTGAGTCTAGATGGGATACAGCTTTTGTCAACAAACAAAAAAAAAAAAAACTTTTCGTAGTAAGTTTAGGAGAACGTACGTAGCAGGTTAGGAGAAAAAGGTTATGATAATTAGGTTAAGGTTAGGAAAATGGTTAAGTTTAGCTAAAATACACCAAAAATATATAATATACTTAGATGTCAATTTGACAAAAGCTGTATCCCATCTAGACATATTACCGCTTTCCATGTTGTCTGTAGCTTGTGAGGTGTGGAAACATAAAAGTATATATAATATTTTTGGGGGGGCATTTTAGCTAACCCTAACCATTTTCCTAACCTTAACTTAATTATCACAACCTGATACGTTTTTTCTCCTAACCTGCTGCGTACGGTAAGATACGGACAACGAACACAATTGCATTTTATCAATGGCAATTTGAATGCACAGAGATACCGTGACGAGATCCTGGGGCCCCGTTGTCGTGCCGTTCTTCCTCCTCCATCACCTCATGTTTCAGCACGATAATGTCAACAAGGATCTGTACACAATTCCTGGAAGCTGAAAATGTCCCAGTTCTTCCATGGCCTGCATACTCACCAGACATGTCACTCATTGAGCATGTTTGGGATGCTCTGGATAGACGTGTACGACAGCGTGTTCCAGTTCTCGCCAATATCCAGCAACTTCACACAGCCATTGAAGAGGAAGTCGGACAACATTCCACAGGCCACAATCAGCAGCCTGATCAACTCTATGTGAAGGAGACGTGTCGCGCTGCATGAGGCAAATGGTGGTCACACCAGATACTGACTGGTTCTGATCCACACCCCTAACTTTTAACGGTATCTGTGACCAACAGATGCATATCTGTATTCCCAGTCATGTCTAATCCATAGATTAGGGCCTAATTTATTTATTTAAATGACTGATTTCCTTCTATGAACTGTAACTCAGTAAAATCTTTGAAATTGTAGCATGTTGCATTTAATATTTTTGTTCAGTATTTATACGGGGTCAGTTCCAATACCATATTTACAATGTGTAGGACACTGTAATTTATACGGAGTCAGTTCCAATACCATATTTACAATCGGTATTTATATTGTACTTGGTGGGCTACTGTTATTGAGATGAATAAAGTAGTATTTATATTGTTCTGTTATTGAGATGAATAAAGTAGTATTTATATTGTTCTGGCATTGAGATGAATAAAGTAGTATTTATATTGTTCTGTTATTGAGATGAATAAAGTAGTATTTATATTGTACTGGCATTGAGATGAATAAAGTAGTATTTATATTGTACTGGTATTGAGATGAATAAAGTAGTATTTATATTGTTCTGTTATTGAGATGAATAAAGTAGTATTTATATTGTACTGGCATTGAGATGAATAAAGTAGTATTTATATTGTACTGGCATTGAGATTAATAAAGTAGTATTTATATTGTACTGGCATTGAGATGAATAAAGTAGTATTTATATTGTACTGGTATTGAGATGAATAAAGTAGTATTTATACTGCTCAAAAAAATAAAGGGAACACTTAAACAACACATCCTAGATCTGAATGAAAGAAATAATCTTATTAAATACTTTTTTCTTTACATAGTTGAATGTGCTGACAACAAAATCACACAAAAATAATCAATGGAAATCCAATTTATCAACCCATGGAGGTCTGGATTTGGAGTCACACTCAAAATTAAAGTGGAAAACCACACTACAGGCGGATCCAACTTTGATGTAATGTCCTTAAAACAAGTCAAAATGAGGCTCAGTAGTGTGTGTGGCCTCCACGTGCCTGTATGACCTCCCTACAATGCCTGGGCATGCTCCTGATGAGGTGGCAGATGGTCTCCTGAGGGATCTCCTCCCAGACCTGGACTAAAGCATCCGCCAACTCCTGGACAGTCTGTGGTGCAACGTGGCGTTGGTGGATGGAGCGAGACATGATGTCCCAGATGTGCTCAATTGGATTCAGGTCTGGGGAACGGGCGGGCCAGTCCATAGCATCAATGCCTTCCTCTTGCAGGAACTGCTGACACACTCCAGCCACATGAGGTCTAGCATTGTCTTGCATTAGGAGGAACCCAGGGCCAACCACACCAGCATATGGTCTCACAAGGGGTCTGAGGATCTCATCTCGGTACCTAATGGCAGTCAGGCTACCTCTCAATTTAGAACACACATTTAGAACCCTCGTTTAGAACGCTCATTTAGAACGCTCATTTAGAACGCTCGTTTAGAACCCTCGTTTAGAACCCTCGTTTAGAACCCTCGTTTAGAACCCTCGTTTAGAACCCTCGTTTAGAACCCTCGTTTAGAACGCTCATTTAGAACGCTCATTTAGAACGCTCATTTACAACAACAATCAGTATTTGAGCTGGACACACTTTTTTCAGAAACTATTTACACAAAAAACACACACAGTCCTTACAAAGTTTCTCTCCAGAATGTGAGCAGTTTCTTTTTTGAAGGAAATGGTTCATATATTCACAGAAGTATATATTTAATCACTGAACAGTAGCAGACCTAACTTCATCTGTTCCTGACTCTGGATAGTGGATTAAAAAGACCACCTGTTGTTACATCAACACCAGACATCATGATTCATGGAAATGGACATTGTATTTTATCAAATATGAAAACCTTAAATCTCTTCAAATTCAAATCAGTCAGAAAATAAGGATCGTACATAAAACAGAGCAGAATAAATCATCACATCTGGGGACCATCACCACCAGCATGACTAGTATCTATGTGGACCCTACTACAGTTTAACCAGCTCAGCTATAGACTACACCAGCATGACTAGTATCTATGTGGACCCTACTACAGTTTAACCAGCTCAGCTATAGACTACACCAGCATGACTAGTATCTATGTGGACCCTACTACAGTTTAACCAGCTCAGCTATAGACTACACCAGCATGACTAGTATCTATGTGGACCCTACTACAGTTTAACCAGCTCAGCTATAGACTACACCAGCATGACTAGTATCTATGTGGACCCTACTACAGTTTAACCAGCTCAGCTATAGACTACACCAGCATGACTAGTATCTATGTGGACCCTACTACAGTTTAACCAGCTCAGCTATAGACTACACCAGCATGACTAGTATCTATGTGGACCCTACTACAGTTTAACCAGCTCAGCTATAGACTACACCAGCATGACTAGTATCTATGTGGACCCTACTACAGTTTAACCAGCTCAGCTATAGACTACACCAGCATGACTAGTATCTATGTGGACCCTACTACAGTTTAACCAGCTCAGCTATAGACTACACCAGCATGACTAGTATCTATGTGGACCCTACTACAGTTTAACCAGCTCAGCTATAGACTACACCAGCATGACTAGTATCTATGTGGACCCTACTACAGTTTAACCAGCTCAGCTATAGACTACACCAGCATGACTAGTATCTATGTGGACCCTACTACAGTTTAACCAGCTCAGCTATAGACTACACCAGCATGACTAGTATCTATGTGGACCCTACTACAGTTTAACCAGCTCAGCTATAGACTACACCAGCGTGACTAGTATCTATGTGGACCCTACTACAGTTTAACCAGCTCAGCTATAGACTACACCAGCATGACTAGTATCTATGTGGACCCTACTACAGTTTAACCAGCTCAGCTATAGACTACACCAGCATGACTAGTATCTATGTGGACCCTACTACAGTTTAACCAGCTCAGCTATAGACTACACCAGCATGACTAGTATCTATGTGGACCCTACTACAGTTTAACCAGCTCAGCAGTACTATTATAGAGCCTAAACCCAGGATAGAGGGTCTGAGTGAATGTGGTCTGGACTCTGTGGAGGAGGGTCATTGTGTCAGAGACACTGTAGAAGGACAGAGTACCTGCCTTGTGATCCAGGTACACTCCTACTCTGGAGGACTGAGGGCCTGATACTTCAGTCTCAACATCATTGTGTCTGAAATAATAACCATCACTATAGCACTGTAAACTCCAGGACTTGTTATTGAATCCAAATCTATTATCTGTCTCTGTTCTGCTGATGTCTTTATATGAGACTGCTGTAATAACCCACCCCCCAGTCCACTCCACCTCCCAGTAACAGCGTCCAGACAGACCCTCTCTACACAGAACCTGGTACTCGTTGGTGAATCTGTCTGGATGGTCAGGATATGGTTGGTCTTGGTCTGTATAGGTCACCTTTCTGTTCCCTTCAGACAGAGAGAGGTGTGTGCCTGCTGTGTTTGGGTCCAGTGTGAGCTGACAGGAATCTGGGAGAAGAGCAGAGACCAATGAGGGGAGTCAGAACAATAAGTTAAGTCAGATACTGTATCTACCCTGTCTTTGATTAGAGCACAGCAGAGATCAAATCAGAGAAATATGAGGAGTCAGATAGATACCCAGTCTTTGATTAGATCTACTATTGCTATATATTTCTAGAGGGATTGTTAGGAGTGGCAGTAAAAAGAGACTGTTAGTTACTTCACAATAAAGAGACTCACATTGTAACAACTGTTCTCTGGTCTTGGGCTCTGGAGGCAGAACAACCTCCACTATATTCACTACAGACACACAAACACATTGACAGAGAGAGGGAATGTTATCATCATACCATATTCCACATGTATATGACTAGTAGGGAACTTTCAATGGTCTAAAGTTGATGTTCTGATTGTTTTCAACACACCTGTAGTGGAGATCTTGGTCCATTCTCCTTTAAGGAAGTCTTCTAGTTTCTCTCTCAGTTCAGACACAGTCTTACTCACATCTCCAAAGTACTGAAGAGGACGGACAACGATGCTGGGTAAGTCTGAAGATACACTGATACTGGAGAGAGACTGATAACTCTGGAGAGAGAGAGAGAGACAGAGACAGAGAGACAGAGAGAGAGAGAGAGAGAGAGAGAGAGAGACAGAGAGAGAGAGAGACAGAGAGACAGAGACAGAGAGAGACAGAGACAGAGAGAGAGAGAGAGAGAGAGAGAGAGAGAGAGAGGGACAGAGGGACACAGAGAGAGGGAGACACGGACAGAGAGACACAGAGAGAGAGACACCGAGAGAGACAGAGAGAGGGACAGAGGGACACAGAGAGAGGGACACGGAGAGAGGGACACAGAGGGACAGAGAGACACAGAGAGACCCAGAGAGAGGGACACAGAGAGATGTGGGGACACAGACAGAGGGACAGGGGGACACAGACAGAGGGACACAGACAGAGGGACAGGGGGACACAGAGAGGGACAGAGAGAGAGAGAGAGAGAGAGAGAGGGACACAGAGAGGGACAGAGAGAGAGAGAGAGAGGGACAGAGAGAGAGAGAGAGGGACAGAGAGAGGGACAGAGAGAGAGAGACAGAGAGAGAGAGAGGGACAGAGAGAGAGAGGGACAGAGAGAGAGGGACAGAGAGAGAGGGACAGAGAGAGAGGGACAGAGAGAGAGGGACAGAGAGAGAGAGAGAGAGAGAGGGGGGGACAGAGAGAGAGAGAGAGAGGGGGACAGAGAGAGAGAGAGAGAGAGAGACAGAGAGACAGAGAGAGAGAGAGAGAGAGAGAGAGAGAGAGAGAGAGAGAGAGAGGACAACATAATGATTGAGATGAATAGTTTCACATATAGTTAATTTCATATCACATGTAACAAGACAGTTTAGTTACCTGGAGGAAATGGATGTGATCCTCTGTGTGTGAGAGCTGCTCCAGCTCAGTGCTTCTCTTCCTCAGCTCAGCTATCTCCTGCTTCAGTTGCTCCAGGACTCCTTCAGCTTCACTGACTTGATCCTTCTCTTGGGCTCTGATCAGCTCCTTCACCTCAGAGCTCCTTCTCTCAATGGAGCGGATCAGCTCAGTAAAGATCTGATCACTGTCCTCCACTGCTGACTGTGCAGAGCGCTGTTAAGAGAGAGACAGAGAGAGAGAGAGAGAGAGAGAGGAAGGAGAGAGAGAGAGAGAGAGGAAGGAGAGAGAGAGAGACAGAGAGACAGAGAGACAGAGACAGACAGAGAGAGAGAGAGGGACAGAGAGAGAGAGAGGGACAGAGAGAGAGAGAGGGACAGAGAGAGAGAGAGGGACAGAGAGATAGCAGTTAGTTAATAGTATCTCTACTTGCAAATTCATCTTCTGCACATCTATCATTCCAGTGTTTAATTGCTAAATTGTAATTATTTCGCCACCACGGCCTATTTATTAATTTACCTCCTTTATCTTACCTCATTTACACAACTGTATATAGACTTTTCTATTGTGTTATTGACTGTACGTTTGTTTATTCCATGTGTAACTCTGTGTTGTTGTTTGTGTCACACTGCTTTGCTTTATCTTGGCCAGGTCGCAGTTGTAAATGAGAACTTGTTCTCAACTGGCCTACCTGGTTAAATAAAGGACTTGTTCTCAACTAGCCTACCTGGTTAAATAAAGGACTTGTTCTCAACTGGCCCACCTGGTTAAATAAAGGTTTCATTAAAAAGTCTGGCAATAACTTAACTTTTCATTATTTAGACAGACTCCTCTAAATAATAAATATAATTAAATAACAAAAAACAGTTAAATGCTAAGTACTATACATAGGTTTTATTTAAAAAATAACAATAGAACCTATTTAGTACTATAATGGTATTTACTAACATAATATTATTACTATAATAGTTTCTAAAGGGGTTCTAGGCTACCCTACCCTAGAATTAGGGTTCAGGATAAAACAGGTTATACGTAGGGTTAGAGTTTCTGTACAGCACTTTGTGACATCTGCTGATGTAAAAAGGTCTTCATAAATACATTAGATTGATTGTTAGGTTCAGGGTATTTAAAGAGATAAACTGTATGGGTTAATATCTCTCTTGCTCCTCCCTGTGGTCTTCTGTGGGAACTACATACCTCATTCACCACACTTGATAGGCTCATAATCTGAGGTAGCAACTGAGTCAGAGCTACAAATCAATGATCTCCACCAATCCATTAGGTTTACAACTCAGTGAACCTGCGCAGCATTCTCTCTATTTGATGTCTACGAACCAACAGATTTCAACGATTATCATATTACCCAGCAGCCATTTAGAAACAAATAAAAAAAGGTTATTTATTTTTATTCTTTCTTCTGACTGTTTAAATCGGCCACATCTTGAAAAAGAGAACAGGGACATGCGATTTGTTGAGAATGTACACCTTTTTATAGATAAAAAATATATATATACAGTTAACCATGACCAGAACATGTTTAACATTTGAAGGCTTTGCGCCAACCATCCCTGTAGGTAACTACAATCTATAACCAGGTGAACAGTGAGCTTCCTCACCAAGTAACTGTAACCTAGTTAATAATAAGTTACCTGAGGTAAACATCAAGGACAGTTAATATTAAGTTACCTGAGGTAAACCTACAAGGATAGTTAATAATAAGTTACCTGAGGTAAACCTACAAGGACAGTTAATATTAAGTTACCTGAGGTAAACCTACAAGGATAGTTAATAATAAGTTACCTGAGGTAAACCTACAAGTTTAGTTAATAATCAGTTACCTGAGGTAAACCTACAAGGATAGTTAATAATAAGTTACCTGAGGTAAACCTACAAGGTTAACGCGGGCTGGAAGAGAATTACTTCAAAATCACAGCAAACAGCTGGGACATATAGTAATATTATATATATATAATATTATATCACTGGGCTCCTCTGTGCTAACAAACCCTGTGTACCACCCCTCCCCTGTTTAACCTTGAATTTCGTTCAGAAAAACACTTCCACATTTAGCAAAACGAACCAACTCTTTACGGATCTGTTCGGTGGTAATAAACGGAGGCAGATTAGACACCACTACTCTTGTCGAAATCTTCACCAACACAACCCCTCACATAAATCATACTGGTAACTAGCCGGGTAACAAGACTCACCTTTTACATTACCACAACCACCGCCTTGTTCATTCTGGATACAGAGTGTATATGTTCCTCTCCCACCTGTTCACCGACCAGGATCAATAATTCCTCCACACCATTCTCCACAACGCACCTGAAGAGACAGCGTTTCTTCTCCACTCGGTTGAGGACATCACACTACCCTACTCCCTCCTCAACTCTAACCGATAAACAGCGGAAACCGATAAACAAACCCTCCCACCATGACAAAATACATTTGGAAAATAGGCAAAAGAATAGCTGCACTCTTCACGAACGACAAAACCTCACGTTACCAACTTCTTCTTCTTCTATGGTATAATGGCGGTCCTCAAACCAACGTTAAAGGAGCGTGGCGCCTCCTACTGTGCTGGAGTGTGTTCAATCACGGTTTACACCATTTCTAAATCCTCCTACCTAACTCAGTACTTCTGAGAAAATAAAAAAGATCCCTACTAACTTCTAATAGACCCTCCCCCATCCCCCAAATCCCTTCCAACCCCCATCCAACCCCCCATCCAACCTCAATGACCCTACACTTCAATCTTTCCCTCTCTTCAACATCCTTACAACAATATAACAACACATGCTCCACCGTTTCATTGACAATACCCTCCAGACACAAACCATTCACATGCTGCCAACCAGATGGAAGGACCAGTTCAATGTACAATGTCCTAAACACAATCGAGGAAACACCACCTCTTCCTTCCTAATCTGACCTTTGAACCTTGGTCCACCGACCTTTCTTTAGAGGGCATATAAATGCCGTCCCTTGTGCTCAGAGTCCCATCTCTTCTGCCACACATCTATCAAAATGTCTCTGATCTCACATTTGTCCTCACCTCTACCCAGTGGAACATTAATATATATTATATCTTGTTTTAAAGTTATTTTAGCTAACTAGTCTACAATTTCATTCCATTCCACACCTGAATGTGCTGGGACCCAGCAGAATCTCACTACTAGACCCATTCTCTCAATTCTCCATAATAACATTAATACCTCCAATAGTAGGTCACTCCTAATAGATTTACCAGATGATAAACTATTATATGATAATACTAAAAAACACCCTTCTAACTAACCCTACACTCATTAAAACCCACTACCCCATTCCACTACTTTGACCCTATCTGCTCCTGCACCAGGCCATCTAACCCTACACTCATTAAAACCCACTACCCCATTCCACTACTTTGACCCTATCTGCTCCTGCACCAGGCCAACTAACCCTACACTCATTAAAACCCACTACCCCATTCCACTACTTTGACCCTATCTGCTCCTGCACCAGGCCAACGACCTGGGAGGACGGGACACCACCACTCAACACACCCTGGAACTCTTCTGAAGTCAAATCTAGTATGACCAAATACTTCTCTGCAGCTGCCACCAAAACAACATGTTTTTTTCTGTGATTTACATTCCATTTCTGCGGTAAAGTTGATAACCATTTGCTATGAACACTAAGAAGCCAACCTTACTGAAGCATATATCACTCGTTGGCCTGTCCCTCTGTGCTGTCACAGATCTACTACTCACAGGGATCCTCTCAGGATCCCTCAGCCTTGACCCATCCTCCTCTACTTTCTTCACTGCCTCAGCAGTGACAACCTGTTCCCAACAGTGGGGTCAGTGGGATTGGATAGGGGCCCCTCTCTCTCTCTCTCTCTCTCTGACTGGAGGAGACAGGTGAAATGGTGTGTCTCCTCTGGTCAACAATACTCACCTTGAAAGACTCCACAGCCTGTTGGAGCTCCTTCAGCTCCTTCTCTCTCTCCTGGAATCTCTGCTGGACCTTCTGCTGACTCATCCCCAGCTGCCTCTGTGGAGAATCACTCTTCAATGAGCTATCAAGCTTTATTAGTCCAGTAGATCAATAGTATAGTAATGTGACATAGGGCCCATAGAGAGGAAGGTCTAAAAAATGGATGGTCCATTTACTAAATGATATTTATTTGTTGCTATGTGAATGATTATAGTTTTTATGGTAGGACTACATGTATCAACAGGTTGAGACTGAACTTTGGACTCATAAAAGAGCATTCAGAATGATAATAGTGTTTGACATTATAAAATGGTGATACATCTGGAGAATCTGGGTTAACATATCTATATACTCAAGGTTTGTGTTCATATTTGTTCTGCTGAGGATCCATTTCATTTCAATGATCTCATATTCAAACAGCCTTAGTTCCTACTGTATCTTTAATTCTATGTTTATCAGACAGTCACCAACAAGTTGTTCTGGTCTTACCTGTTTCTCAGTCCTCTCTGCTGCAGCTGACACTGTATCATGGCCTTTATGTTCATCCATTGTACACATCAGACAGATACACTGCTGATCGGTACGACAGTAAACCTCCAGCAGTTTGTCATGATGAGAGCAGATCTTCTCCTGTAGTTGTGCGGTGGCTTTGACCAGCTTGTGCTTCTTCAAAGCAGGAGATTCGTAGTGAGATTGGAGGTGAGTCTCACAGTAAGAGGCCAGACACACCAGACAGGACATGAGGGCTTTCTGCTTTCTGGTCCCAGTGCAGAAATCACACGCCACATCTCTAGGTCCAGCATAGCACAGAGCAGGAGGGGGAGCAGCCTGGAGTCCTGTCTTCTTCAGTTTCTCCACCAGCTCAGCCAACATGTTATTTTTACTCAGCGTAGGCCTCGGACTGAAGGTCTGTCTGCACTGAGGACAGCTATAGACCCCTTTCAGAACATCCTGATCCCAGCAGCCCTCAATACAGCTCCTACAGTAACTGTGTCCACAGGGGATGGTGACTGGTTCCTTCAGTAGATCCAGACAGACAGAACAACAGAACTGGTCCTGGTCCAGCAGAACTCCCTGTTGAGCCATTTGGACGGTTGTTCACTCTCACACAGACAGACGACACAGAGACTCAGATCAGTTTCGTTTCCTCAGAAGACAGTTTGTGAAGGGGGATGGACTTCCTGGTTCTGCCAGAGGGGTGGGGTTAGAGGGAGGGAGGGAGGGGTTAGAGGAATGCAGGAAGAGAGAGAGGAACTGCATGCAACAGCAAGAGGGAGACAAATAGTCTTGTTCCTTGCTTAGAGCCCTTAACATGGAATATATGAAATAATGAATCTTAAAATGTGAGTTATTAGAATATAAAGGGTAACACTTTCTATGAAGTACATATTATAATTATTTTAATGACCTTTATAATGCCTTATAATACACTTATGTGTTCTAATAAGCAATAAGGCCTGAGGAGGTGTGGTATATGTAAGGATTGCGGACCTGGTGGCAGTGAAGTCAGACGCAGGAGAGCAGAGATAGGTAATAGCCGGAGCAGTTTAATACAAAACGAACCTACATGGGTACAAAACCCGATGCGCACCAGTAACAGAGTACAAGCACTTACAAACAAACAATTCCACACAAGGACATGGGGGGAACAGAGGGTTAAATACACAACAATTCATGATGGAAATGGAAACCAGATGTGTAAGAAAACAAGACAAAACAAATGGAAAATGAAAAAGTGGATCGACAATGACTAGAAGACCGGTGACGCCGACCGCCGAACAAGGAGAGGAAATGACTTCGGTGGAAGTGGTGACAGTATATGGCTAATATACAGTACCACGGCTAAGTGCTGTTTTTAGGCACGACGCAAAGCGGATTGAGAATTATGTAACACTTTCAAAAATACAATCAAATAAAAATGTTATTGGTCACATACACATATTTAGCAGATGTTATTGTGGGTGTAGTGAAATGCTTGTGTTCCTGGTTCCAACAGTGCAGTAGTATCTAACAATACACCCTAATGTAAATGTCACAGGTGTCGTAGGGTTTAGACCAAGACGCAGTGGGAAAATGTACACTCATCTTCTTTTATTAAAGGACAAAGAACAGGCCAGTAAGGCACAAAGCTATACACAGCAACAATCTGCCACAAAACCCCCATGACAAACAAACTCCTAATTATAGGACCTTCAATCAGAGGCAACGATAACCAGCTGCCTCCAATTGAAGGTCCAACCCCAATTAACTAAACATAGAACTACAATAGACAAGACAGAACATAGAAATACACTAACATAGAACATAGACTAACAAACCCCTGACCACATAAACCAAACACCCCTCTACCTAAATACATAGCCTGAACCACATAAACCAAACACCCCTCTACCTAAATACATAGCCCGAACCACATAAACCAAACACCCCTCTACCTAAATACATAGCCCGAAACACATAAACCAAACACCCCTCTACCTAAATACATAGCCTGAACCACATAAACCAAACACCCCTCTACGTAAATACATAGCCCGAACCACATAAAACAAACACCCCTTTACCTAAATACATAGCCCGAAACACATAAACCAAACACCCCTCTATGTAAATACATAGCCCGAACCACATAAACCAAACACCCCTCTATGTAAATACATAGCCCGAACCACATAAAACAAACACCCCTCTACCTAAATACATAGCCCGAACTACATAAACCAAACACCCCTCTACCTAAATACATAGCCCGAACCACATAAACCAAACACCCCTCTACCTAAATACATAGCCGAACCACATAAACCAAACACCCCTCTACCTAAATACATAGCCCGAACCACATAAACCAAAAACACCCCTCTACCTAAATACATAGCCCGAACCACATAAACCAAACACCCCTCTACCTAAATACATAGCCCGAACCACATAAACCAAACACCCCTCTACCTAAATACATAGCCCGAGACCACATAAAACAAACACCCCTCTACCTAAATACATAGCCCGAACCACAGGATGCCTATTTAAAAACACTTTTTCAACATTTCAAGATAGCAGTTAGTTCAGTTTGATCTTATTAAAGACAGCTGTATCATTTTTTTATTCATTTTGACATATTGTTTGGGACCACTTTTTTTGCTCTGTTTGAAGGCTGTCAGCTTCTTCTCAGGAAGAGAATCCCTTAGCCTTTCAACTAATTTTCAAATGATAGGATGCCTATTTTAAAACACTTTCTCTACATTTCAAGATAGCAGTTAGTTAATTTTGAGCATATCAAAGACAGCTGCTACTTCATTTTATTAATTTTCACCATTTTTTTTTTTTTACCCAAAATTATTCGAAGTCCACAGTCTCTGTCATTGAATTATGTTGAGCCGTGTGCCTGGTGATTGAACAGGTTACCAGGTGGGTTTTTGAATATAGTTCTTAATGGCTTCAGTGGTGTGCTGGGGTCCATTGCTTGCTAAGGGGGAACCTCCCACCCAGGTTCAGCCAACAGGGGGCGCCACCCAACCCCTCTAGTAAAACTGAATGTCTCTCTCTCTCTCTCTCTCTCTCAGGCTATGAAAAAAGCCCCACCTCCTCTCGCTCAGCCATTCTAACAGTGGAAGCCAGGATCTGTGAGAAACTATGATAATAAACTGTGAACAATAATGAAGCCATGTTTGTCTTGTGTGAGTGAGGATTTATTATTTAATTGTGTGATAACTTTAATTGTGTGATAACTTTATGTAATACATCCTCTGTTTCCTAACTGAATAAACATTTTAAGATAGCAGTTGGTTCAGTCTGATCATCTCATGTTGGAACTTTATTTTAATCCTTTTTCACTATTTAAATTTTCACTATTTTTTTTTTTTTTTTGACAAATTCCATTTTTACACATTTTTTCCCCACTCTCTACTTTGTACAATGACAGAGAAAGTGGGACTCTGTCGTTTTTTCTGACAAGTTCTCTCATTGATCTCAGGTTCAGCCACCAGGGGTCCCCCACCCTCCATGAAAACTTTCATAGGCTCTCTTTCACTCAGTAATCATGTAACAAGTCGACAGGCTCCCAGAGGCAGGGCAATCAAAGGCTCCAACTCACTGAAGTGCCCATCAGCCCAGCCATTGTTATTATTCCTACCAGCCGTTCTACAGTGAAGCGGGTTGATTAGTAGGTTGGAACCCCGTTACAACGGACACTTTACAATGACGCAACAATCAGCGTTTGAGCTGGACACACTCATTTAGAACACTCATTTAGAACACTCATTTAGAACACTCATTTAGAACGGACAGTTTACAATGACGCAACAATCAGCGTTTGAGCTGGACACACTCATTTAGAACGCTCGTTTAGAACGCTCATTTAGAACACTGATTTAGAACGGACAGTTTACAATGACGCAACAATCAGCGTTTGAGCTGGACACACTTTTTTCAGAAACTATTTACACAAAACACACACAGTCCTTACAAAGTTTATCTCCAGAATGTGAGCAGTTTATTTTTGGATGCAAATGGTTCAGATATTCACAGAAGTATATATATATATATATATATATATATATATATATAGCACAACACAATCATCCTAACCGGAAAAAATGTAGGCTACATTTGTCGTAGCGCTAACTGAAGAAAGATTGACCCAACACAAGCAGTCATATTTTCTAACTCTCGGCTGACGTAAACTACAATATGAATTAGCTAATTGCAATTACTATGTATAATTAATCACATCACGGGGTGAGCTCACCATTGATCGAAATAATTAGGTAAAACACTTTCTAGAAATCGACAGTAATCCGTCGATTAGTTTCAGCGAGCAGCCATGCATTTTTCCCTCACAGAAACCGAAGATAATAAAAGACAAGATGAGTTCGGTCTGTTTATAGTGTTGAAGGGGTGTGTCATCTACCGTCGTTCACATCCCACCATTCATTTCCGGAAGTCCTCAAAAAATGAGTGAACTCTTACTCACCTCATTTTGTTATAACATCTTTGGTCAAACGGATGATTACGTGAAACCCAGAATGCATTGTATGTCAACAAACATGGCTCCATACACATAGCTGGAATTAGCTTAGCTCATCATAATCAGTATAACCTTCAAATAAGTATTTTACACACATAATATGTGCCCATTACAATCTATGCAAGAATCGGAATGCATGATTTGTCACCCAGAATTGAAAACATGTGAATAAAACAATAAATACACAAATAATTACCTCACAAAACATTTTCTGATGGTGATTTATTGATACAAGTGACGCATGCCGGCAGTCAATCACGTCCCCTCTCACTCTGAGCAATTCAGTGTTGTTGTTTATGTATGTAGCTAGTGAGCTAAGCTGTAGCATTAGCAATGTCTTTCAAAAGGAGACAACTCACAAATGTGGAAATTCTGGAGATTTTTTTATTTTTATTCTGACAATGAGTCTGAGTCTGAAAGTCAGGAATCAGATTCTGACAGTGAGGAGCTGCCCCCCCCCCCCAACCTTGTAGCCATTGAGAACCCTGAATCTGAGGTTCCCTTGTCCACTGACCAAGTACCAGGTCCCTTTGAAGATGCTGGTGGTGATGGAGGGAGACCGACAGTGGATGAAGTACAGGAGTTCTGTGGTAGCTGGAAGGCCACCAGTCATTTCACCCCTCCTGGCCCTGCTGTTTGTTTTGATGAGTCCCAGTCTGGAGTCCATTTCCATCTGAGGCAGAGTGCTTCAAGTTGTTTCTGACAGAGGAGCTGGTGGGAAACCATAGTACAGGAGACCAATCGCTATGCCTTGGAGCTACAGGAGAAGAGAGAGCCAGGAGTGAGGGGGAAACTCGCTAAATGGGTGACAACCACAATGAGTGAAATGTATACCTTCCTGGTGACAGTCCTCCTCATGGGGATAGTAAAGAACAACTCCCTAAGAGAATACTGGAGCACAGATCCTATGTTTGCAACTCCCTTCTTTGCCACCCTCTTTTCCCAAGACCGCTTCCTAATTCTGCTGCGATGCCTGCATTTCGTCAACAATGCTACTGCCATCCTAAGTGACCCGTTATACAAAATAAGAATTGTTCTTATCAGCCTGACTAGGGCTGGGCGATATATTGATATAAAAAATATATCGATATATATTTTAAATGTGATATGAAATTAGACCATTTCGCATATATCGATATAGTTGAAATTTGCGCTTTGATCCTTGCTCCAAGCAAGCTGCAGACCCGGAGCTCTCTGCGCTGCTCCCCGCGCCTCCTCTTTCATGCACAGAGGGCGGAGGGGCAGGAACAGACACTTCAACAAACATGGAGGAAGCAACAGCGTCTGCGGAGCGTTTTGACGAGGAATTGGTTAGTAAAAGAAAAAGCATTGGCTCAGTAATTTGGAGATGGTTCGGATTCAAAGTATCAGATGAGCAACAAAATCACGTTATATGTAGGCAGTGCCATAAAAAAAAGTTACAGCCAGGGGTGGAAGCACTACAAATCTTTTTCACCACCTAAAACAGTGGCACAAACTGCAATACGAAGAGTGTGTGAAACTGCGCGCTGCAGAAGCCCCAGCCGCAAGCCGTCGACAACCCGAAAAAGCCCCGAAACAAAGCTCACTGCAAACTTCATTTTCCCGCAGTGAGCCTTTATGAAAAGAAAATTGGCAAGTGGTGTACTATAACTACAGCGGTGTCCTATCACATTGCTAAAGATATGGTCCCTGTTGCAACTGTGGAACAAGTCGGATTCAAAAAAGCTACTGAAAACTATGGACCCGAGATATGAGCTTCCCAACTACTTTACACGAGAAGCACTGCCACAAATGTCCACTGAAGTCAGGCAGAGCCTTGCTGACCGGCTCGCTAACGGGACCCATTTTGGCGTTGACCAGCGATATGTGGGTCGAGCAGGACAATGTGAGCCTTTACATGAAGCGTGACATGTTCACTTCATTCAACGACTGGGGGAGATGAAAACAGCGTCGTGTCTCCAAAACAAGTTATTTCCCCCCAGGATCACACCGGTGAGCATATAGCTGAGGCCTCGCAGGACGCAAGCTGGGAAACTCCAAGAAAAGCATCCGGTTGCTATAACAACCGCCAACGGGAGCGACGTGGTCAGAGCGGTGGAGCTGAACGATGAGGATGCAGTGCTTCGGTCAGACTACACTTGGCTATTGGGGAGTGCAGTGTTTTATTAAGGACTATTCACATATTTTACTTTAAAGAAAAAAACATATTAAAATATTAGTTTTTCATTATTTTGCTTTGTGTCTGTCTGCAACTTTTTTGTTTTATGCTGCTGTCTTGGCCAAAAATTGATTAATAAAACACAAAACATAAAGTGCTAAAAGTAAAATCACTTACAATACAGGATGGTAGATTTCAGAACCATATTTATTAGGTTATTGGATAAGAATTAGTGATGCATTGATGTGTTTACCACTTTAATGTTACAGCTGGTAAAGGTGAGGTAATTATGACTTTAAATTGCTGGTTAGCCTGTTGATATCATCAAGGTAACATATTTAGTTATTATGATAGACTATAGTTTTTTCTCTGGATTGAAGAGCCAACTGCAAAGTAACTAGAAACTAATGTTGACACGTAGGTAGGCCTAAACATTGTGGAGTTTTTAGTGGAGTAGAAATATGAAGTAGCATTAAATACTAAACATAAATACTAAGAACAACAACAAGAACGAAACATCAGTAAATGTACATACAGTATAGTCATCATTTATAAATTATACACAAATAATAATACATAAAAATCACTTACAGGATTCAAATTCACAAAATAAATGAATATAATATTTGATATTTATGATTAGGACTGGCGTTGATTTAAAAAAAATAAACTATGAAACAAGAAAATATTAATGTAGAATATTTCTAAAGCTTGATTTTGGAAAGCACTTAGTTGTATGAGTGTGTTAAAGTGAAAACAGAGTCAAATTTTCTCGCATAAGCACATTTGTTTAATAGTTTTTTTTATGTTTCTGACAGGACATGGCATGAATGACAAGCGCGTCACCCGGGCCATTTCTCTGTGCAAGAGAATTGTAAGCTGTTTTTGGTAGAGCTGGAAGAAAAGGAGACATCTTGCTGAAGTCCAGATTCAGCTGGGTCTGCCAAGTCACCAACTCATAACCGAGTCTGCCACACGCTGGGGATCAAGGCAGCAGATGATAGAGAGAGTCCTGGAGCAGGAAGGAGCACTGGCCAAAGTCCTGTCTAATGACAAAAAGACCAGGCACCTTGTCCCTACCTGGCAGGACTTAGAGGTCCTAGAAGCAGTCCAAAAGGTCCTGAAACCTCTCCAGGACTTTACCGATGCTTTGTCAGGTGAGGAGTACGTCACTCTATCATATGTAAAACCTGTGCTGCACCTTTTTAACGAAAGTCTCCTGGCATGTGAAGAGGGTGATAGCGAGCTTTGCAAATCGATCAAGACCAGCATTGTTGAGTACCTCAACCGCAAGTATTCTGACCCAGCCACTACTGACCTATTGGAGATGGCTTCATTTGTGGATCCACGCTTCAGGGCCACCTATATCGTAAGTGAAAAAGTTGATGCATTGAAGCACAGAGCTGTCTTGGAGGTGGAGACGCTACTGGCTGATCAGAGCAGCTGTCAACCGCCTTACCTACGTGTGCCAACTGTGCCTGAGCCTGCAGATGGAGAAGCAGCAGTGGCACCAAAAGCTAAGACACTGGCAAGCTTCTTCAAGCAGCGCACAGCCACCACCACTGCACCACCAACCAAGAGGGAGGCTATTGAAAATGAACTGTCAAGTTACTTGCAGTCAGCAAGTGTGGAGAGTGACACTGATCCCCTCAAGTGGTGGAAGGATCATGAAGTTGTCTTTCCAGCTCTGAGCCACCTGGCAAAAAAAGTATCTCTTGGTACCAGCTACCAGTTCACCCTCCGAAAGGGTTTTCAGCTGCAGTGGCAATATCGTGACCTGCCACAGAGCATCTCTGAAGCCGGATGCCGTTGACAGGCTGGTGTTTCTCGCACAAAATCTTTAAACGAAGGAGGACACGCTTGTCTTCTAATGTCTACCTCAAGACAGCATTACTGTTTATCAAAGTAAAAAAAGAGGGGGAAAATGTTTATTGAGTTGATAGTCTGTTTCTTGTGCAACTGGTTGAGGCTGTTCAGATAAGAAATTGAGTTAACAAAAAGCAAATGGTAATCTCAGGCTGATGTTTAAAACACATTTTGTCAAACTGAGCACTTTATTTTGTTCTTTATTTATATATAATTGCTGCCCTTACTAGGGTTTGTCATATTTTATTATTTTGTAATGTTCGTTATTTGCATCTGTGGATTTGTTAGAAAGGAGAAGAAATCTGTAATTTGATTTTAATAAGCCATTTAAAAGTTGTCAAACGAAAAAAAAGTTGACTTTTCTCATAAATATATATAATATTTATTTCAGAAAAAGACAGGCCTATTTTATTTTATAGGCTATTTTTGTTTAAGATATTTGTATTTATTTAAATGTGCACCTTATGGAGCTTTGATTTCAAAAAGGTCGTCCTGTTGTTCTACAGTGTTTATGTTTACATGTTGTTGTTATTTGAACAGCTGAGCATTTAATCTGAACCAGGTGAAGAGCCCTGTTTATTATTTATTCATTTGATTTTTCAACTGTTCACTGAAATAGCCGCTTTCAATAAAACTACTTGAGACATGTCATATCTGGCTTTGACTTTGACTGAACATTTGCTCTCACTTTGCGGAAAAAATATCAGGATATAATCTTATATCGATATTCAGCCTAAATATATCACACACAGGAATACACACTCTGAGCCTGCACTTGCATGTTTTGCTCACCTCATTCTTTAAAAAAAAACTAGGTTTGAGTTGTGGTATCCACTCAGATTAAAGGTGGGTTCATCTGCTCTGTTCCCCAAGTGTGGTCTCCCTCAGATCCCAAGTTAGAGGGATCCCTCGTGCACCATTTACCCAGGTCGTCAGGAGCCAGGTCATTTACCCAGGTCATCAGGAGCCAGGTCATTTACCCAGGTCATCAGGAGACAGGTCATTTACCCAGGTCGTCAGGAGCCAGGTCATTTACCCAGGTCGTCAGGAGCCAGGTCATTTACCCAGGTCGTCAGGTCATTTACCCAGGTCGTCAGGAGACAGGTCATTTACCCAGGTCGTCAGGTCATTTACCCAGGTCACCAGGAGCCAGGTCATTTACCCAGGTCATCAGGAGCCAGGTCATTTACCCAGGTCGTCAGGAGCCAGGTCATTTACCCAGGTCGTCAGGAGCCAGGTCATTTACCCAGGTCGTCAGGTCATTTACCCAGGTCATCAGGAGCCAGGTCATTTACCCAGGTCATCAGGAGCCAGGTCATTTACCCAGGTCGTCAGGTCATTTACCCAGGTCGTCAGGAGACAGGTCATTTACCCAGGTCGTCAGGAGCCAGGTCATTTACCCAGGTTGTCAGGTCATTTACCCAGGTCATCAGGAGCCAGGTCATTTACCCAGGTCGTCAGGAGCCAGGTCATTTACCCAGGTCGTCAGGAGTCAGGTCATTTACCCAGGTCGTCAGGTCATTTACCCAGGTCGTCAGGAGCCAGGTCATTTACCCAGGTCGTCAGGAGCCAGGTCATTTACCCAGGTCATCAGGAGTCAGGTCATTTACCCAGGTCATCAGGAGCCAGGTCATTTACCCAGGTCGTCAGGAGCCAGGTCATTTACCCAGGTCGTCAGGAGTCAGGTCGTCAGGTCATTTACCCAGGTCATCAGGAGTCAGGTCATTTACCCAGGTCATCAGGAGCCAGGTCATTTACCCAGGTCGTCAGGAGTCAGGTCATTTACCCAGGTCGTCAGGAGTCAGGTCATTTACCCAGGTCGTCAGGTCATTTACCCAGGTCATCAGGAGTCAGGTCATCAGGAGTCAGGTCATTTACCCAGGTCGTCAGGAGCCAGGTCATTTACCCAGGTCGTCAGGAGTCAGGTCATTTACCCAGGTCGTCAGGAGCCAGGTCATTTACCCAGGTCGTCAGGAGCCAGGTCATTTACCCAGGTCGTCAGGAGCCAGGTCATTTACCCAGGTCGTCAGGAGCCAGGTCATTTACCCAGGTCGTCAGGAGCCAGGTCATTTACCCAGGTCGTCAGGAGCCAGGTCATTTACCCAGGTCGTCAGGAGCAAGGTCATTTACCCAGGTCGTCAGGAGCCAGGTCATTTACCCAGGTCATCAGGAGTCAGGTCATTTACCCAGGTCATCAGGAGCCAGGTCATTTACCCAGGTCGTCAGGAGTCAGGTCATTTACCCAGGTCATCAGGAGTCAGGTCGTCAGGTCATTTACCCAGGTCGTCAGGAGTCAGGTCGTCAGGTCATTTACCCAGGTCATCAGGAGTCAGGTCATTTACCCAGGTCATCAGGAGCCAGGTCATTTACCCAGGTCGTCAGGAGTCAGGTCATTTACCCAGGTCGTCAGGAGTCAGGTCATTTACCCAGGTCGTCAGGTCATTTACCCAGGTCATCAGGAGTCAGGTCATCAGGAGTCAGGTCATTTACCCAGGTCGTCAGGAGCCAGGTCATTTACCCAGGTCGTCAGGAGTCAGGTCATTTACCCAGGTCGTCAGGTCATTTACCCAGGTCGTCAGGAGTCAGGTCATTTACCCAGGTCGTCAGGTCATTTACCCAGGTCGTCAGGTCATTTACCCAGGTCGTCAGGAGTCAGGTCATTTACCCAGGTCGTCAGGAGCCAGGTCATTTACCCAGGTCGTCAGGTCATTTACCCAGGTCGTCAGGAGTCAGGTCATTTACCCAGGTCGTCAGGAGTCAGGTCATTTACCCAGGTCGTCAGGAGCCAGGTCATTTACCCAGGTCGTCAGGTCATTTACCCAGGTCGTCAGGAGTCAGGTCATTTACCCAGGTCGTCAGGTCATTTACCCAGGTCGTCAGGAGCCAGGTCATTTACCCAGGTCGTCAGGAGCCAGGTCATTTACCCAGGTCATCAGGAGCCAGGTCATTTACCCAGGTCATCAGGAGTCAGGTCATTTACCCAGGTCATCAGGAGTCAGGTCATTTACCCAGGTAATCAGAAGCCAGGTCATTTACCCAGGTCATCAGGAGCCAGGTCATTTACCCAGGTCGTCAGGAGCCAGGTCATTTACCCAGGTCGTCAGGTCATTTACCCAGGTCGTCAGGAGTCAGGTCATTTACCCAGGTCGTCAGGAGTCAGGTCATTTACCCAGGTTGTCAGGTCATTTACCCAGGTCGTCAGGAGCCAGGTAATTTACCCAGGTCGTCAGGTCATTTACCCAGGTCGTCAGGAGTCAGGTCATTTACCCAGGTCGTCAGGAGTCAGGTCATTTACCCAGGTCGTCAGGAGCCAGGTCATTTACCCAGGTCGTCAGGTCATTTACCCAGGTCGTCAGGAGTCAGGTCATTTACCCAGGTCGTCAGGTCATTTACCCAGGTCGTCAGGTCATTTACCCAGGTAGTCAGGTCATTTACCCAGGTCGTCAGGTCATTTACCCAGGTCGTCAGGTCATTTACCCAGGTCGTCAGGAGCCAGGTCATTTACCCAGGTCGTCAGGAGCCAGGTCATTTACCCAGGTCATCAGGAGCCAGGTCATTTACCCAGGTCATCAGGAGTCAGGTCATTTACCCAGGTCATCAGGAGTCAGGTAATTTACCCAGGTCGTCAGGAGTCAGGTCATTTACCCAGGTCATCAGGAGTCAGGTCATTTACCCAGGTCGTCAGGAGCCAGGTCATTTACCCAGGTCGTCAGGAGTCAGGTCATTTACCCAGGTCATCAGGAGTCAGGTCATTTACCCAGGTCATCAGGAGCCAGGTCATTTACCCAGGTCGTCAGGTCATTTACCCAGGTCGTCAGGAGCCAGGTCATTTACCCAGGTCGTCAGGAGCCAGGTCATTGACCCAGGTCATCAGGAGCCTGGTCATTTACCCAGGTCGTCAGGAGTCAGGTCATTGACCCAGGTCGTCAGGAGTCAGGTCATTTACCCAGGTCATCAGGAGCCAGGTCATTTACCCAGGTCGTCAGGAGCCAGGTCATTTACCCAGGTCATCAGGAGCCAGGTCATTTACCCAGGTCGTCAGGAGTCAGGTCATTTACCCAGGTCATCAGGAGCCAGGTCATTGACCCAGGTCATCAGGAGTCAGGTCATTTACCCAGGTCATCAGGAGCCAGGTCATTGACCCAGGTCATCAGGAGTCAGGTCATTTACCCAGGTCATCAGGAGCCAGGTCATTTACCCAGGTCGTCAGGAGCCAGGTCATTTACCCAGGTCGTCAGGAGTCAGGTCAAGATTCACATCCCCGTCGCCAAATGTGGAGGTTAATTTCTTTAATATCAATTGAGGAAACAAACTTATCACACAAGTCAGCGTTATTCTAAAACTAAATCTTTATTCACTTATTAATACGGGAGCAGGTCAATACAACACACACATATAAAGTGAATCAATTGAGTGTTCTACGAAAATGATGGCTGGTCGACAAATCACCCCCAGATGATTCGTTGAGAGATGAATCACCCCCAGATGATTCGTTGAGAGATGAATCACCCCCAGATGATTCGTCGAGAGATGAATCACCCCCAGATGATTCATTGAGAGATGAATCACCCCCAGATGATTCGTTGAGAGATGAACCACCCCCAGATGATTCATTGAGAGATGAATCACCCCCAGATGATTCGTTGAGAGCCATGATACAAAGGTCTTTTACAGCCAAGACACACCCCTTTTAACCTACATGACCAACAACAGATGTATAGAACGGGTCACAAGGTTAAGATTTGTATGAAAGATACTTATAATTCTCAGCAGACAGTATCTGCTGTAAAAACAGTACTCTTTATGTAGAGACCAGGGTCTGGCCCTGAGGTCATCTCTCCCTGGTACCATATAGAACAGAAACATTAACTCATGCTCTGGAATGCAGTCTCTAGGTTTAATCACCCAAAAGACATTGTAAATCTCCTGTCAGTGTTTTCTCCCAGAGGCCCATCCTCAGTAGAACACACAGACACAATAGTTCTAAGAACCCTCCATTCTGTTGCATAAAACAACCATTTGATGCAATAAAAGTATTATAACAATGTTGCAGTTTTGCTCTCTCAGTGTCCACTGAAAGTTGACTAGTAACAACAACTGGGACCTAAAAGATACCCACCATGAGACCCACTAAATCTGCCCAAGAAGAGGAAAACAACATAAAAACCCACACCAAACTTAAAGACAGGAAGCAAACCAAAAAGGTGGCGCAACTAAAGGTGTTGACTCTCCACATGTATCAAGACAACAGGAGCACTGGGCCAGACACTCTTAAATAGAACCTGGACCAGCTCAGGTGAAACACCTTCCCACTAACGAGATGGACAAGCCAGCACAGGTGTAACACATACTGACTAACGAGGTGACACCAATCAGTGCGTCCTACGTGCTAACGAGCTGTACGGGCTAACGAGCTAGACGAGCTAACGAAGCTAGACGGGCTAACGAAGCTAGACGTGGTAACGAGCTAGACGTGGTAACGAGCTAGACGGGCTAACGAAGCTAGACGTGCTAACGAGCTAGACGTGCTAACGAGCTAGACGGGCTAACGAGCTAGACGGGCTAACGAGCTAGACGTGCTAACGAGCTAGACGTGCTAACGAGCTAAACGTGCTAGACGTGCTAACGAGCTAGACGTGCTAACGAGCTAGACGTGCTAACGAGCTAGACGAGCTAAAGTCCAACCTCAAAACATAAATGGAAAAACCAAAGCCTGTAACACCTTCCCCCTTAAGACAACAAATATGTCCTATATTTCTTTTGGACAAGTTTGCTTACCACCAACAGAAAACAACTTAATTTCCCATTATAATCAACTACAATGCATCACCTTCACCAATATAAACATGGTGTCTACTGGCTGTCATCAATTAAAAAGAAGAAAAAACACGTATTTCTAAATAATAATATACAATAGTATCTTTTGTCCTTTTTCTTTCCATAGAATCCTTCCTAAAACTCACTAGCTTCTAGAACTCTCGTCTTCCTAAAACTCACTAGCTTCTAGAACTCTCGTCTTCCTAAAACTCACTAGCTTCTAGAACTCTCGTCTTCCTAAAACTCACTAGCTTCTAGAACTCGTCTTCCTAAAACTCACTAGCTTCTAGAACTCTCGTCTTCCTAAAACTCACTAGCTTCTAGAACTCTCGTCCCCTTGGAACGAGCCCAAACAAAACTCATCTCCAATACGGAAAAACATGCAGTCATAATAAATTGTGATCCATGGCAACGCACTGGCTAAACACAAAACACTCAACTTTTTAACTGCCCACCCTTGAGACAATCAGCAACCAAGTTGTCCTCACCACAGACATGTCTGATTTCAAGAGGAAACTCCTGCAATATCCATAGTAACTTTCCACCTCACTGCAGAGCTTCTCTCTCTATTCAGGGTTCACTAGATAGGCATGTTGTTGGATCGGGGCCCAGTCCCCAATGTCATGCTCTAGTACATTTGGTTTGGCACATCTGAGAATGAACCCTGATATTCTAAAAGCAGGATAACAATATCAATATAATTGTACCCAAAACTTGTCAGTTGGTTGCATGAATAAGTATTACATGAATTGTAAATATGAAATATCAAAACCAAATGTACACCCCTTTGTTAATACATATTGACAATAATGAACCTAATGGTGAGGCATAAATAATAAAAAAAAATCTGATTTTGTCAGGCTGAATGTTTTTAATTTTTTACATTTTACATTTTAGTCATTTAGCAGACGCTCTTATCCAGAGCGACGTACAGTAGTGAATGCATATATTTCATTAAAAAAAAATTGTACTTTTTAATTTTATTTTTTATAAATATGAGGTGATTTGAGTCATGCTTCTTCAGTAGTGGAATAAAGACAATTAGCACTTGAATGTTGTAAATAAATACTGGAGTGATGTAGGATTGTTAATAAAATTGATTATAGACCAATTTATTATACTGCGTCCATGTGTATAGGCTGCAAGTACGTTGAAATGAAGCTGTTTTCAAGTCATTGAAAAAACGACCAGAAAAGACCTCTTTTCAACTTTCACTTTCAACTACAACGAACATATATTGGATGTCGGGCATAGTCTTATTTTCAACGTCTTTTCAATGACATGTTGCTAGGTGGGATATCCCCAATGTCAAAACACAGTTTTAACGTGTCCAAATCAATAACCAATAAGCAGAAACAGTTGGTGATATATTGAAAACCTAAACATTTCAAAGTGTTGCATTTTGATTCAAGTGGGTCACCAACATGGTAAGTGTAATACATTTTTTTTGTCACTTTTTGTTAAATCTCATAAATAGTAACTCTTCCATTTCAGAGCCTGGATTTTCCCCCTGAGGCTAATATCCATATCATGTTGAAATCAATAGAACAGGGGACAAACATTTAGGGTTCTACATTGTGACATCATTAAAATACTCCTACTACAATGTTTAAACATTCTACATTGTGACATTATTTCATTGATATCATGGAACAACTCCTTCATGTATTTTCTGATGTTTGATCAGAGATCTTTTATCAAAGTATCTCTTGTCACACTGATCACAGCCATAAGGTTTCTCTCCTGTGTGTGTTCTCTGGTGTTTAGTCAGACTGCTAGATGTAGTAAAACTCTTCCCACATTGATCACAGCTAAAAGGTTTCTCTCCTGTGTGTGTTCTATGGTGTCTCTTCAGATGGCTAGAACGAAAAAAACTCTTCCCACATTGAGTACAGCTATATGATTTCTCTCGTATCTCTCCTGTGTGTGTTCTATGGTGTACCTTCAGACTGCTAGAACAAAAAAAACTCTTCCCACATTGAGTACAGCTATATGATTTCTCTCCTGTGTGTGTTCTATGGTGTACCTTCAGACTGCTAGAACGAAAAAAACTCTTCCCACATTGAGTACAGCTATATGATTTCTCTCGTATCTCTCCTGTGTGTGTTCTATGGTGTACCTTCAGACTGCTAGAACAAAAAAAACTCTTCCCACATTGAGTACAGCTATATGATTTCTCTCCTGTGTGTGTTCTATGGTGTACCTTCAGACTGCTAGAACGAAAAAAACTCTTCCCACATTGAGTACAGCTATATGGTTTCTCTCGTTTCTCTCCTGTGTGTGTTCTCTGATGTGATATCAGGCTTCTTGACTGGGTATAACTCTTTCCACATTGATTACAGCTAAAAGGTTTCTCTCCTGTGTGTGTTTTCTGGTGTCTCTTCAGACAGCTAGAACGAAAAAAACTCTTCCCACATTGAGTACAGCTAAAAGGTTTCTCTCCTGTGTGTGTTCTCTGATGTGCTGTCAGGCTACCTAACAGGGCATAACTTCTTCCACATTGATTACAGCTAAAAGGTTTCTCTCCTGTGTGTGTTCTCTGATGTGATATCAGGCTACCTGACTGGGTAAAACTCTTCCCACATTGATTACAGCTAAAAGGTTTCTCTCCTGTGTGTGTTCTCTGATGTGATATCAGGTTTCTTGACTGGGTAAAACTCTTCCCACATTGATTACAGCTAAAAGGTTTCTCTCCTGTGTGTGTTTTCTGGTGTTTCTTCAGACAGCTAGAACGAAAAAAACGCTTCCCACATTGAGTACAGCTAAAAGGTTTCTCTCCTGTGTGTGTTCTCTGATGTGATTTCAGGCTACCTGACTCTCTATAACTCTTTCCACATTGATTACAGCTAAAAGCTTTCTCTCCTGTGTGTGTTATCTGGTGTCTCTTCAGACAGCTAGAATTAACAAAACTCTTCCCACACTGAGTACAGCTAAAAGGTTTCTCTCCTGTGTGTGTTCTCTGATGTGATATCAGGCTACCTGACAGGGCATAACTCTTCCCACATTGAGTACAGCCAAAAGGTTTCTCTTCAGTGTGAATTCTTTGATGTATTTTAAGTTTTACTGAGGAGTTGAATCTTTTCCCATAGTCAGAGCAGAAGTAAGATTTCTTCCCTGTGGGTCTCTGCAGGTGTTTCTTGAGGAGTTCTGATCTGGAGAGACTCTTCTCTGCCTCTTCAGCATCATGAGGTTGTTGAGGCTCCCCAGAGGATCCACGATAGTCCCGTCTCTCTCCTGTGTGAACAACAAAGTCATACAGATGGTTAAATGCCCACAACAGCAGAAATCCACTGTTTATTTGAGGTAAAAAGGGATGACCAGAGAGTACCCATGAAGTTGTACAACATTTGACAAGACAGTCAAGACCTAAGCAGTGTGCCAGATGACTTTTGGCCTCCAATATAGGCCCCTTTCTGTGTTTGCTAAAATTGCAGCGATGCACACGCAATTTGGTTGTAGAAACTCCTCCATTCTAATGAGGAAACCACTAGTTATGGATGTAGTATATCTGGTAATGAGGAAACCACTAGTTATGGATGTAGTATATCTGCTAATGAGGAAACCACTAGTTATGGATGTAGTATATCTGGTAATGAGGAAACCACTAGTTATGGATGTAGTATATCTGGTAATGAGGAAACCACTAGTTATGGATGTAGTATATCTGGTAATGAGGAAACCACTAGTTATGGATGTAGTATATCTGCCTGGAGCAAAAATGGTGAGCGAAGATGATCGTTTTTCACAATGTATTCTGAATATTACAGCGCACTATCAGGACAAGATGAGGAGTGCTACTCAAGTAAACTCACATTAAGTTCTGTCTATTCACTAATTCAGCACTGTGGGGGAAAACTCAGGAGAGTTCTCATAGGCTGACAGCAAAAATAGCCTCCATTTACAGGTTGCATATGAGTGCATTTCACATTACTTTTGGATTATAATTGTAAAGCTCGTTTGAACCTCCTGCTTAATATGTTTGTGTTATTGTCGCAAATCAACTGCTTTACACTTAAAAAACACTTCAACCAGTAAAATGCTCTTTGGCTAGCTTTAACATCAGCCTGACAATGAGGGTTTGTACACTAAGTGTTTAACAAATTGGCCCATAACTTCACCTAACAATAACATAGACCTACTGTAGGACCCATAACTTTATCTAACAACGACATAGACGTAGGACTATAAATCATTTAATATTTCAGGTGAAACATGGACACTAAAATGTCTGTCGTGACGTTTCATAACCTGATCACCAGATAATTTTGTGAATAATCCCACTAGGCTACTCTGTAATGTGTTGTCATTCTAAATGTCCTGAATAAAGGAAAATATCTCTGTGTGTTGAACAATAGCCTATCCATCAAGGAACAGTTCTCTACACATTATGAGCAAAGTAGGGATGTTGGATCCAACGTGGAGTGTATCTCTGTGCACAAACAGAGTAATGAGACCCTACTGTAAATCAGCCAGACAGTAACACATTATAAACATCGATTTGTTTGGGATGTTGGATCCAACGTGGAGCACGGCATAACTGTCTTTACCAGAGTAATGAATGAAGAAGCACTTTGGTTGTTGTTGCATGTCGTGATGTTTGTCATGTGACTGTCATTCAGAAAATGATTGTGGATCAGCTGATGATAGTTGAACATGTGACTGTAAATAAACAGCTACAGTATTAAGAATTATGTGTAATTATTGAAGAACCACGTTAATGACAGTATCCATTTGGGTGTTGTCAATAAAGTTAAGGTGACTCTTGGTTAGAACCATTGGATTTAGCAAACTCTGAAATGATTTAGGATTTCTGTGCCCATGAAAACTGTTTCCCCAGCGTAACATAAGGAGACACTAAATGTTACGTAGGTAGAGAGCATTTCAGAGATCTGAATACAAAAAACTGTCCTAACAGGACAATAACCTAAACCACAAGGCCAAATCTACACTGGAGGAGCTTACCAAGATGACATTGAATGTTCCTGAGTGGCCTAGTTACAGTTTGGACTTAAATCATCTTGAAAGTCAATGCAAGACTTGAAAACGGCTTTCTAGCAATGATCAACAACCAACTTGACAGAACAGGAAGGATTTTAAAAAGAATAATGAATATTCACATGAATATCAGTCTCCTATTGGATGACATCACGACTTCCCATCAAGCCAACTCCTTGGAGGCCTTACTATGACATCACTCACCCCTTCTAGTTTGCAGTTGTTAAAAAAACACTATTTTGCTCAAAACATTTATTTGTTTCCCATTAGTGTGTTTATACTTTACTGTATTTATATATCACTTTTCAACAGGAAAAGTTTATAAATCCCTGGAGGACGTCATGAACAATTCATACAGTACAAAAATATATTCAAGTGTAGAATGCCCTTTTAAAAATCACACATTAGTTCAACATCTGCAGAGTTTGTGTCCCTGTTTTATAAGATAGTACTCACTGTATTTACTGGTGTTAATCAGATCAATGCCCCTGTTTTATTAGATAGTACTCACTGTATTTACTGGTGTTAATCAGATCAATGTCCCTGTTTTATTAGATAGTACTCACTGTATTTACTGGTGTTAATCAGATCAATGTCCCTGTTTTATTAGATAGTACTCACTGTATTTACTGGTGTTAATCAGATCAATGTCCCTGTTTTATTAGATAGTACTCACTGTATTTACTGGTGTTAATCAGATCAATGTCCCTGTTTTATTAGATAGTACTCACTGTATTTACTGGTGTTAATCAGATCAATGTCCCTGTTTTATTAGATAGTACTCACTGTATTTACTGGTGTTAATCAGATCAATGTCCCTGTTTTATTAGATAGTACTCACTGTATTTACTGGTGTTAATCAGATCAATGTCCATGTTTTATTAGATAGTACTCACTGTATTTACTGGTGTTAATCAGATCAATGTCCCTGTTTTATTAGATAGTACTTACTGTATTTACTGGTGTTAATCAGATCAATGTCCATGTTTTATTAGATAGTACTCACTGTATTTACTGGTGTTAATCAGATCAATGTCCCTGTTTTATTAGATAGTACTCACTGTATTTACTGGTGTTAATCAGATCAATGTCCCTGTTTTATTAGATAGTACTCACTGTATTTACTGGTGTTAATCAGATCAATGTCCCTGTTTTATAAGATAGTACTCACTGTATTTACTGGTGTTAATCAGATCAATGTCCCTGTTTTATTAGATATTACTCACTGTATTTACTGGTGTTAATCAGATCAATGTCCCTGTTTTATTAGATAGTACTCACTGTATTTACTGGTGTTAATCAGATCAATGTCCCTGTTTTATTAGATAGTACTCACTGTATTTACTGGTGTTAATCAGATCAATGTCCCTGTTTTATTAGATAGTACTCACTGTATTTACTGGTGTTAATCAGATCAATGTCCCTGTTTTATTAGATAGTACTCACTGTATTTACTGGTGTTAATCAGATCAATGTCCCTGTTTTATTAGATAGTACTCACTGTATTTACTGGTGTTAATCAGATCAATGTCCCTGTTTTATTAGATAGTACTCACTGTATTTACTGGTGTTAATCAGATCAATGTCCCTGTTTTATAAGATAGTACTCACTGTATTTACTGGTGTTAATCAGATCAATGTCCCTGTTTTATTAGATAGTACTCACTGTATTTACTGGTGTTAATCAGATCAATGTCCCTGTTTTATTAGATAGTACTCACTGTATTTACTGGTGTTAATCAGATCAATGTCCCTGTTTTATTAGATAGTACTCACTGTATTTACTGGTGTTAATCAGTTCTCCAGTCTTCTCTTCTTCGTCCTCCTCTAATGTGACAGTAATCTCCCCCTCTTCATCTTTCATTCCAAAAACGTCTTCATCTTCTTTCACTTCATCCTCCACTCCAAAAACTGCATCTTCCTCCTCTTCTTTCACAATAACATCCTCCTCTTCTTTCACTGAAACGTCTTTCTCTTCTTCTTCTTTCACGGTAACAGCCTCACCCTCTACTTGTTTTTGTATTGTAACAGCCTCCTCTTCCTCCTCCTCCTCCTCTTTCACCAGAGCTTCTTTCTCCGTCCAGCAGACCTCCGCTTCTTTAACAGGAGGAGAGTAGCTTAGTGAACTCATGGTCGGAGATGTTAGCTAGAGGTAATAGCTAGTTAGCATTAGCGACTAGACTAGTGCTAACTTAACCAGCCAGCTAGTTGACTTACAACGTAAATATGAAATTAAATGGGGTAGCTAGTTGTTTCCACATAAGTATGTTTAAATCACAGTGGCAATTAAACCACGAAATTGTCCAAACAGCTTGAATGTTCAGACTTTGTCGCCTAGCGAGCTACCGAGGTGGCTGCAGTTGTTGAAGAAGCGTTCCGTCCACTAGATTATACGTCACACTAGAAACATCTCCTGAAAGACACATATCGCCATCTGCTGTCTGGAGGGAGGAAACGCAGTTGAGGAGGGAAAACTATTTTTATTCTTCATTGAATTATAATATTATAAAGCAGTTTAGGGAAACGTTTTTTCTCTCCATTAAATATGAATATTATATCAACACGTACAAAGAGCAACAAGTGTTATTTGATTAGTTCAGATTTTCTATGAGAATTTTAAACAAACTTAACCTCTACTCCACATCTGTATTTCTGATTCGGTCAAATAACTAGATATCAAAATAAGCACCTAGTTATTGATACCCTTGATAAAGATTAGCAAAAATTACTGTATAAAATAAATAAATTAACTTTACCCACTACCAGGATATTTTAGCCCAAAACCTGGTTACCTCTCTGCTAGGAGGCTGAAACTTGGCCATAAGAGGATCTTCCAGCAAGACACATCAACATCCACAAAGAAATGGTTAATTGGGCACAAAATCAACATTTTCAGTGGCCATCTCAGTCTTCGGACTTGAACTCCATTGAAAACCTGTGGTTTGAATTGATCAGGGCAGTCCATAAGACAGACTAAATAAATCAAGGACCTGGAGAGATTCTGTATGGAGGAATGGCTTGTTCGACATTGCAAGCGACTGCCGATTGACTGATCTACAAATTCCCTGTTGCTGCTGTTGAAAGAAGCGTTCCGTCCACTACATTATACGTCACACTAGCATCGCCTTAAAGCCCCACATGATGTATTGTTACACCATGTAGGAGCAGTATAGAGCTAGTCTGTTCATTATATACATCTACATGATGTATTGTTACACCATGTAGCAGCAGTATGGAGGTACAGTGGGGGACAAAATTGTTGACACTCTTGATAAAGATGAGCAAAAACGACTCTATAAAAAAAATTCAAATACTGAGCTATATTGTGTCAAAAATACAGGGAAATGATTTTATACTAATACAATAGCTCAGAGAAAGATATTTAGTTTAACATGTAATTCTCAAAAGGTAGGGGTCTGAATTATTGCCACCCATGTTTTCAATACTCCAGCACCCTCCCCTTGGGAGAATAAAGACACTGAAATGTTTTATGAGATTAGAGAACACATTGGGTGGGATCTTCAAGCCCAATACCAAACCAATCAGGTGGTTGTTTGATGAAATGAAGCTTCAGACGCCATTGATGACGTGCTGCTGATAAAGTGATACAGGCATCGGTACACTGCTTTGAAGTTTACTGCTTAGCGATTTGGACGCAGACGTCGTAGCTCCGGTATCAAAAGTAACATCCCTACTGACAACAAGGCAGCAGAGTCTACCGTGCTAATGCGTTCCCACTAGATATCACAACCACACAGTATATGAAAGCATGAGGTGTGGCTGACGTTTACAAGCTGGAGCTAAATACCGAGCTAGCATACAAACTCTGTAGCACATAGTGCATTGTGGGTAGTTTAGAAGATATCCGGAAATAAGTCAAGAAATATGTAACAACGCAAAAACATAACTGTTTGTACTTATAGGGAACCATATCGTGACTACAACTAGCTTACTACGTCTTTAACCACACTGTGTTGTTACACTAGCGAGTAAAAACGAATGCTTCCGACACTTTAACTTTTTGTCTGACAATAAAATAAACATTTTACTCAACTGCGTTACCCACTCCAGTCAGCAGATGGCGGTGTGGGAATTTAAGGTAATGCTGTTGGTGTGACGTATAATGTAGTGGACGGAACGCTTGTTTCAACAGTTATTCAGCCACCTCGGTAGCTTGCTAGACAAAATAGCCGAACCAATAAAGCTCTTTAGACGCTTTCGTGTATATTAGCCACTGTGTTTTAAACCCACTTCTGTCGTCTAGTTAGTTATCAGATTTAATTTCATATTTGCGGTGTTGTTGTTATTAGTCAGCTAGCGGGCTGGTTAAGTTAGCATTAGCCTAGCTAGCTAACATCTCCGACCATGAGTTCACTAAGCTACTCTCCTCCTGATAAAGATGATGTTGTTGTTGAACTGATGTGTGGTGTTAGAGGGGAAATATTCAATAGCTACATCAATATTTTGACTTTTAAATTATTTATTTATGGCCATTGATTCTTGAAGAATATAACACATGCCTCATGAGCTTAGTTCAACTGTTGTACCCCATCAGAACCCCAAATAAGCTTTTTATACTCCAATGTTTAGAAACAATTTAAATGATAAACAAACACTGTAAACACTCACACTCAAAACATGGTTAAAACTATGTTGATATCATGGATGGTCAGTCCTTGCATCCATAGGTCCGTCTATGAATTTGAGAGTAGTTACATTTCTCCAGCCCCATCATCATCTTATTACCAAATCAGTGGTGGAATTACAGCTTTGTTATTGTTTGAACTGCAGATGAATTGGTTGATTGTGTGGCTTGTTTAAAGGGACAACCTAGTTTTTAAACAGAAACAAAATGGCTGCCCAGAGGCTTGGTTTGGTAAGCAGCTGAGGGATGGGGGAAGGAGAATTGTAACCACTCTGAAATTCATAGAGAAAGCTATTGTAGCAACCGTAACCCAATACCTAGCGACCTCGTCAAGAAGTTCAGACATCTTGGCGTAACAGTTATAAGCTGTTGACTTGACAGTCGCTGGACCCAGGTTTGAGTTCAGTCCAGGACTACCCCCTGAATTGACTACACTATAAATACAAGCACTGGCCATTCATAAGGTCAAAATGATAGTTTTAACCAGATTTCAAGGCTATACAGTGCTTGTTAACAAACAGTGGTGTTTTTCAAGCTTATGTTTTGGTTTCTGATGGGGTAATACAGTTGAAACATTTGAGGCATTTATAAGTTATATTCTTCAAGAATCAATGGTTATATAGTAAATGGGTCTTTCTATAACTGCCAGTGTAGATTTTCCTGTGGGGGTCAAATTGTTAGAGCTGTTGATAAGTCATTAGCTGTGTTAGAATACTCATACTAACCGTACTATTTGTGATGTTAATTGAGTATATAGTGTGCTTATTGGTCATAGTATGATATAGTTAGTATTTTTTTTTCATTTTTTTTTTTCATTTTTTTTTTTTATTATTTTATTTTTTAAGTTTGCACAAATCTTTATTTAACTAAGTTTGACATATTATTTTACTACACTGATTCCACAATTGAACGTGAGTATGTCATAAATCTCTTTATTTTATTAGGAAAATCTTTCATCCACAAATCAAAATTTATGAAGAAAAAGCCCCTTTTCTTAATTTTTTTATCTGATTTGGAACAGTACTTAGAATCTTTAAAACGTATACAAAACAATATGTCAAAAAAATGATATAGTTAGTATGCCAAAACCTCCCGGATGTCGTACTAAATTCGCCATAATATGACGTAAACACGCAGTACGTTAGGGTCCATAATGCAATTCTTCAGGAAATGGGCGTGGCTTCCCGTTGTTTTTTAAATTTGTAGAAAATGGCGGAAAATATGCAGCCGAAGTCCAACGAGAGCCGATACAAATTCATTGCTTTAACTAATTATGACAAATGTTAAGAAAATGTTGAGCAATGTAATAAAATAATTACTTTTCAAATAAGTTACTTTACACGTCATTTTGGCTGACTATTTGCAAGTATGTTATTACAGCAGTATGTACCGGTATGTTAACTAGCTACCTAACGTTAGTTGGCTACTTATACATCAAACTTGCCAGTATATGAACTATATTCTATCTAACTAACTACCCAACGTTTATTGACTTGATTATTCCCGTCATTCTTAGCTTAGCTAAATGGTATAGTCGTTGTGCTTTCTCAATGGACATTCGGGTGCTTTCATAAATTCACACTGTTGTCAGTGACTCTTTGTTAGTTCCCTCTTCAATTTAAGGGACGTTTCTGGTTTCTTGCTGGTGAACGTAACAACAAACAATGGAGTAAAACAACCTTATATTTTGGGTTGGATCCATCCAATAAATATTTTAATCAATGGATTTTCCTTAGAATCTTCATTAGTCTTTCAGATGTTATTCTTTTTTTTAATCCTCTTCTTTTCATTTTTCCTGTCAAGCCATTGTGTTGCATCCATGTCTGAAATGTGCTGTATAAATAAAGCTTGATTTGAACATGTTGTAAAACAAATGAACCCAATGACTGACCAATCAACACTAAGCAAACCAATGAACAAATGTGCAAAAGCAACACATAACTTACTATGAAAAACAATATACATTCAGTATATTTTCCACTATGTCAAAATAGTGCATGGTATGTAGATTTAGTATCACTTTTCAACCAACCCAGTAGATTTGCTGAAAATGATAAATGCCCCTGCAACACAGAATCACATTTAGTCATATTCTATAAAACACTCAAAGTAATGGATAGTCTATGGCCTCAGTTACACCTGGCACCTAAATGTGACTTCCGTCATCCGATCACTCCAAGCTGCATTAGGTTCAGATCTACCAGGACGGGCCTTTGATGTAGTCTGGACGCAGTCAGGCCACTGAATATGCGTAAGATATGACAAAGAATAACAAATTACTCATGTGTGCCTGAGGGGAAATTAACTTTCATACAGACAAAATGGGTGATAAATTACACCAATATCAGGGGACAATTTGCACTGCTGCTGAAAAACATCTCCACAGTAATGATGTTGCCAACACCATGCTTCACTGTAAGGATGGTGCCAATTTTCCTCCAGACATGACACTTTGATTTCAGGCCAAAGAGTTCAGTCTTGGTTTAATCAGACCAGAGAATCTTGTTTCTCATGGTCTGAGAGTCTTTCAGGTGCCTTTTGGCAAACTCCAAACGGGCTGCCATATACCTTTTACTGAGGAGTGGCTTCCGTCTGGCCTCTCTACCATAAAGGTCTTATTGATGGAGTGCTGCAGAGATGGTTGTCCTTCTGGAAGCTCTGTCAGAGTGACCATCGGGTTCTTGGTCACCTCTCTGACTAAGGCCCTTCTCCCCTGATTGCTCAGTTTGGCCGGGCGGCCAGCTCTAAGATGAGTCTTGGTGGTTCCAAACGTCTTCCATTTAAGAATGATGGAGGCCACTGTGTTCTTGGGGACCTTCAATGCTGCAGACATTTTTTGGTACCTTTTTGGTACCTGTGCCTCGACACAATCCTGTCTCAGAGCTCTACGGACAATACCTTTGACCTCATGGCTTGGTTTTTGCTCTGACATGCACTGAACTGTGGGACCTGATATAGAGAGGTGTGTGCCTTTCCAAATCATGTCTAATCAATTGAATTTACCAGAGGTGGACTCCAATCAAGTTGTAGAAACATCTCAAGGGTGATTAGTGGAATCAGGATGCATCTGAGTTCAATTTCGAGTCTCATAGCAAAGGTTCTGAATACTTAAGTAAATACATTTGTAAAAATGTCTAAAAACCTGTTTTGGGTTTGTCATTGTGGGGTATTGTGTGAAGATTGATGAGGATGAAAAATTATTCACCATTTTTCTATTTAATCCATTTTAGAATAAGGCTGTAACATAACAAAATGTGGAAAAAGTGAAGGGGTCTGAATACTTTACGAATGCGCTGTATACCGCTGGCAGAGTTTTCTACCACTGCAGAGTTTTCTATCATTGGCAGTTTTGTACACAGTCACGTGATACGTGGTAAAGAAAAACCCAATCTTAGGAGAGTACATGGGAGGCACTATACTGTGTGTCTGCAGGTGTCTATCTGGTCAAAACCACTGTTACAGGAGCCCCTCCACCCTCTGGTGGGATGGATCATGTCTACAGAGAAACCTAGATTCAAATACTTAGATGTGTGTGTATTGGGTATATGTTGTGAAATTGTTAGATATTACTTGTTAGATATTACTGCACTGTCGGAGCTAGAAACACAGGCATTTTGCTACACCTGCAATAATATCTGCTAAACACGTGTATGTGACCAATAAAATGTGATTTTGATTTGAAATAAACGTCCTATTTATCAAAGGTGCTTTTGTCTGGGGTCAAAATGACTCCAAAGGATTTGAATTTGTTAAAAGTCCATATTGATACAGAAACACTAAACCATGATTTAGATTTATTAACAACCAGTTGATTGACAAAGTCATGAAAAATTGGAAGAATTGAATAAAATACATTTTGGCCATGATAAAAGATATGCCTCTGGGGTCAAAATGATCCATGTCAGAAGTATGGTTCAATGCAAATATGTAGTGGGTGTAAAGTTTGTTTTAAATTCTCACTCATTAAAAACGAATCAATCAACACATGCTTCTCTTTGAACGACTTAATATAATATTAAACTTTTCTGAAATAAATGAAAAATAAACGTTTGGTTCCTCAACTGCGTTGCCCAGTCCAGTCAGCAGATGGCGATGTGCGTCTTTTAGGTTCAGGCGATGCTGCCAGTGTGACGTAGAATCTAGTGGACGGGACGCTCCTTCAACAACAACAGCTAGTCAGACACCTCGGTAGCTTTCTAGCAAACATAGCTACAACATTCACGCTCTTTACACTGTTTTGGTGTATATTAGTCGCTGTGTATTAAACACACTTCTGTCGTATGTACTTGTTGACCCATTTAATTATATATTTACGTTGTTTGTAAGCTAGCTGGTTTGCTAAGTTAGCTTAGAACTAGGCTAGTCGCTAATGCTAACTAGCTAACATCCCCGACCATGAGTTCACTAAGCTACTCTCCTCCTGTTAAAGAGGAGGTCTGCTGGACGGAGAAAGAAGCTCTAGTGAAAGAGGAGGAGGAAGAGGAGGCTGTTACAATGCAAAAACAAGTAGAGGATGAGGCTGTTAGCGTGAAAGAAGAAGAGAAAGACGTTTCAGTGAAAGAAGAGGAAGACGCGTTCAGAGTGAAAGAGGAGGAGGATGTTACAGTAAAAGAAGAGGAGGAAGAGAAAGAGGAGGCAGTTTTTGGAGTGAAAGAGGAGGAGGGGGAGATGACTGTCACATCGGAGGAAGAAGAGGAGGTTGGAGATCTGTTTAACACCAGTAAGAACCGTCTCTGCAGTAAAGGGGTTCTACACTTTAATGTTGTTCTGTAGGAATGGCTGAAGCTTCACTGTAACGTGTAGAACATCAAGAGTGGACCATCAACAAAACGTTAACAATTGATCAAATGCATCCAATGACAATGCCTGAAATACTGTAGTCCTCAATATCTCCTATTAGATTAGCCCAAGATGTTCTCTTAAAGGGGCAATCAGCAGTTGTTACATCCATTTTGGGACTTATACATTAATGATATGTACCCATCTGTTTCTTGAAGAAATCACTTATAAATGCCTCATGAGCTTAGTTCAACTGTCGTACCCCATCAGAACCCAAAATATAAGCATTTTTTTACTCCAATGTTTGTCAGGAAATATTAACAAACACTGTATATCCTCAAAACATGGTTAAAACTATAATGTTGATATCATGGATGGTTACATTTCTCCAGCTCCATCCCTCAGCTTTTTACTGAAACGGGCAGGGAGTACGCTTTGATATTGTTTCTACTGCTGATTGCTGCCCCCGTTACTCCTCAAGGTCCAAGGACTGTATGTTATTTTCAGAGGTAGACTCGCTCTGGCAGTCAAAATAATCAAATATTCCATCATCAAATCAAATGTATTTATATCTTACATCAGCTGAGTGGCAAGTTATCTGACCATTTCTACCAATCTGTGTGCCAGTTGTGATTTTCATATGTACATTTTACTGGAACAGTTTCATTTCATTTATAATAGTATCTCAAAATCATTGCCTGTGATTAATCTACATTCTATCTAAATGAAAATTATACAAATCTAAAAGTAACTTTTATTGCCATCTATGTAAAAAAAAACGCAAGTAAAACTAAATGCATGCTATTCAACCGATCGCTGCCTGCACCTGCCCGCCCGTCCAGCATCACTACTCTGGACGGCTCTGACTTAGAATACGTGAACAACTACAAATACCTGGGTGTCTGGTTAGACTGTAAACTCTCCTTCCAGACTCACATTAAGCATCTCCAATCCAAAATTAAATCTAGAATCGGCGTCCTATATCGCAACAAAGCATCCTTCACTCACGCTGCCAAACACACCCTCGTAAAACTGACCATCCTACCGATCCTCGACTTCGGCGATGTCATCTATAAAATAGCCTCCAACACTCTACTCAACAAACTGGATGCAGTCTATCACAGTGCCATCCGTTTTGTCACCAAAGCCCCATATACTACCCACCACTGCGACCTGTACGCTCTCGTTGGCTGGCCTTCGCTTAATACTCGTTGCCAAACCCACTGGCTACAGGTTATCTACAAGTCTCTGCTAGGTAAAGCCCCGCCTTATCTCAGCTCACTGGTCACCATAGCAGCACCCACTCGTAGCATGCGCTCCAGCAGGTATATCTCACTGGTCACCCCCAAAGCCAATTCCTCCTTTGGTCGTCTTTCCTTACAGTTCTCTGCTGCCAATGACTTGAACGAACTGCAAAAATCTCTGAAGCTGGAGACTCATATCTCCCTCACTAGCTTTAAGCACCAGCTGTCAGAGCAGCTCACAGATCACTGCACCTGTACATAGCCCATCTGTAAACAGCCCATCTATCTACCTACCTCATCACCATACTGTGTTTATTTATTTATCTTGCTCCTTTGCACCCCAGTATCTCTACTTGCACATTAATCTTCTGCACATCTACCATTCCAGTGTTTAATTGCTATATTGTAATTACTTCGCCACCATGGCCTATTTATTGTCTTAACTTACCTCATTTGCACTCACTGTATATAGACTTTTTGTTTTCTTTTGTTCTACTGTATTATTGACTGTATGTTTTGTTTATTCCATGTGTAACTCTGTGTTGTTGTATGGGTCGAATTGCTATGCTTTATCTTGGCCAGGTCGCAGTTGCAAATGAGAACTTGTTCTCAACTAGCCTACCTGGTTAAATAAAGGTGAAATAAAAAAATAAAAAAATAAATGATGGGTCCTACAGTAGGTCTATGTTATTGTTAGGTGAAGTTATGGGTCCTACAGTAGGTCTATGTTATTGTTAGGTGAAGTTATGGGTCCTACAGTAGGTCTATGTTGTTGTTAGGTGAAGTTATGGGTCCTACAGTAGGTCTATGTTATTGTTAGGTGAAGTTATGGGTCCTACAGTAGGTCTATGTTATTGTTAGGTAAAGTTATGGGTCCTACAGTAGGTCTGTTATTGTTAGGTGAAGTTATGGGTCCTACAGTAGGTCTATGTTATTGTTAGGTGAAGTTATGGGTCCTACAGTAGGTCTATGTTATTGTTAGGTGAAGTTATGGGTCCTACAGTAGGTCTATGTTATTGTTAGGTGAAGTTATGGGTCCTACAGTAGGTCTATGTTGTTGTTAGGTGAAGTTATGGGTCCTACAGTAGGTCTATGTTATTGTTAGGTGAAGTTATGGGTCCTACAGTAGGTCTATGTTGTTATTAGGTGAAGTTATGGGTCCTACAGTAGGTCTATGTTATTGTTAGGTGAAGTTATGGGTCCTACGGTAGGTCTATGTTATTGTTAGGTGATGTTATGGGTCCTACAGTAGGTCTATGTTGTTAGGTGAAGCTATGGGTCCTACAGTAGGTCTATGTTGTTGTTAGGTGAAGTTATGGGTCCTACAGTAGGTATATGTTGTTAGGTGAAGTTATGGGTCCTACAGTAGGTCTATGTTGTTAGGTGAAGTTATGGGTCCTACAGTAGGTCTATGTTGTTAGGTGAAGTTATGGGTCCTACAGTAGGTCTATGTTGTTGTTAGGTGAAGTTATGGGTCCTACAATAGGTCTATGTTGTTAATAGGTGAAGTTATGGGTCCTACAGTAGGTCTATGTTTTTAGGTGAAGTTATGGGTCCTACAGTAGGTCTATGTTGTTGTTATGGGTCCTACAGTAGGTCTATGTTATTGTTATGGGTCCTAGAGGACACTATGTGTGTCATGCAACAACAACCAAAGTGCTTCTTCGTTCATTACATAGGTATGATTGTTGTTAGGTGAAGTTATGGGCCAATTTGGCAAAGAGTGTACAACCCCTCATTGTCAGGCTGATGGAAAAGCCAAAGAGCATTTTACTGGTTGAAGTGTTTTTTAAGTATAAAGCAGTTGATTTGCGACAATAACACAAACATATTAAGCAGGAGATTCAAATGAGTCTTACAATTATAATTCAAAGTAGTGTGAAATGAACTCATCATCAACCTGGAAATGGAGGTTACTCCCCTGAGTTTTCCCCCATTCACATTCAGAATACATTGTGAAAAACTAAAATCTTTGCTCACCATTTTTGCTCCAGGCAGATATACTACATCCATAACTAGTGGTTTCCTCATTACCAGATATACTACATCCATAACTAGTGGTTTCCTCATTACCAGATATACTACATCCATAACTAGTGGTCTCCTCATTACCAGATATACTACATCCATAACTAGTGGTTTCCTCATTAGCAGATATACTACATCCATAACTAGTGGTTTCCTCATTAGCAGATATACTACATCCATAACTAGTGGTTTCCTCATTACCAGATATACTACATCCATAACTAGTGGTTTCCTCATTACCAGATATACTACATCCATAACTAGTGGTTTCGTCATTACCAGATATACTACATCCATAACTAGTGGTTTCCTCATTACCAGATATACTACATCCATAACTAGCCATTTCCTCATTAGCAGGGATGAGTTTCTGCAACCAAATTGTGTGCATTGCCCTCGTGCTGCAATTTTAGCAAACACAGAAAGGGGCCTATATTGGTGACCAAAAGTCATCTGGCACACTGCTTAGAGTTTCAACAACATGAATAACTTATTTCTAGCCTACAATCGTAATGTTACTACGAATGTGAAAACAAGACAAAATATTACTATTCTTGCTCATTTTAAGACAATTGTCAAATCATTTTAACATTCATTACAGATATCAATTGTTGTACAACATCATGGCTCCGCTGTTGGCATCACCTTTTACAGTGGATTACCGCTGTTGTGGGCCTTTAACCATCTGTCTGACTTTGTTGTTCACACAGGAGAGATACGGGACTATCGTGGATCCTCTGGGGAGCCTCAACAACATCATGATGCTGACGAGGCAGAGAAGATTCTCTCCAGATCAGAACACCTCAAGAAACACCTGCAGAGATCCACAGGGAAGAGAACTCACTGCTGCTCTGACTGTGGGAAGAGATTCACCTCCTCAGGCATTAAAATTCATCAAAGAATCCACACAGGAGAGAAACCATTTAGCTGTACTCAATGTGGGAAGAGATTTACTACATCTGGCTCTCTGACATTACACCAGAGAACACACACAGGAGAGAAACCTTATAGCTGTGGTCAATGTGGGAAGAGTTTTGGTCAATCTAGCAATCTGACAGTGCACCAGAGAATACATACAGGACAGAAACCCTATAGCTGTGATCAATGTGGGAAGAGTTTTGGTCAATCTAGCAATCTGACAGTGCACCAGAGAACACACACAGGAGAGAAACCTTATAGCTGTGGTCAATGTGGGAAGAGTTTTGGTCTATCTGGATATCTGACAGTGCACCAGAGAACACACACAGGAGAGAAATATTTTGGCTGTGGTCAATGTGACAAGAGATTCTCTGATAAAAGACCTCTGATCAAACATCAGAAAATTCATGAAGGAGTTGTTACATGATATCTGTGAAATAAAATGTAGAATGTTTAAACATTGTAGTAGGTGTATATTAATGATGTCACAATGTAGAACCCTAAACGTTTGTCCCCTGTTCTATTGATTTCAACATGATATGGATATTAACCTCAGGGGGAAAATCCAGGCTCTGAATTGAAAGAGTTACTATTTATGAGATTTAACTAAAAGTGACTAACACAAAAAGAGTTGTGTTACACTTACCATGATGGTGACCCACTGGAATCAAAATGTATCTGGCTGTTTTCTACAAATTGTCCTCTAACCAGGGATGTACACACTATTCCCAGATTCTGTGTGGTTTTTGAGCTGTTAGTTTTAACAGGACGTGCAACCTCATCTCCTTCCTCGCGGCACAATTGATTTCAACATGATATCGATGAGTTATGACAAATAAGTGTTGTGTTCCTTTGTTTAGGGACCCCTACATTTAAATGCATCACTCCAAAATGTAGCTGACTGTCTTCTGCAGGTTGTCCTCTAACCAGTGAGGTGAAATATATCTCCATTTCCATGTGTTTTTTGTTTTGTTGTGTTAGTTTCAAGAGCAGGTTCAACCTGATTTCCCCCCAAATGGATATAAGATTTGTGTTTTGCGTTTAGCTAGTGCGTTGCTATGGATCTTTATTTATTTTGACTGCACGTTTTTCCGTATTGGAGATGAGTTTTGTTTGGGCTCGTTCCAAGGAGACGAGAGTTCTAGAAGCTAGTGGGATTTAGAAAGAGGAGAGTTCTAGAATCTAGTGAGTTTTAGGAAGACGAGAGTTCCAGAAGCTAGTGAGTTTTAGGAAGACGAGAGTTCTAGAAGCTAGTGAGTTTTAGGAAGACGAGAGTTCTAGAAGCTAGTGAGTTTTAGGAAGACGAGAGTTCTAGAAGCTAGTGAGTTTTAGGAAGACGAGAGTTCTAGAAGCTAGTGGGATTTAGGAAGACGAGAGTTCTAGAAGCTAGTGAGTTTTAGGAAGACGAGAGTTCTAGAAGCTAGTGAGTTTTAGGAAGACGAGAGTTCTAGAAGCTAGTGGGATTTAGGAAGACGAGAGTTCTAGAAGCTAGTGAGTTTTAGGAAGACGAGAGTTCTAGAAGCTAGTGAGTTTTAGGAAGACGAGTGTTCTAGAAGCTAGTGAGTTTTAGGATTCTATAGAAAGAAAAAGGAGAAACAAATAATACTATTGTATATTATTATTTAGAAATACGTGTTTTTTTCTTGTTTTTAATTGTTGACATCCAGTAGACACCATGTTTATATTGGTGAAGGTGAAGCATTGTAGTTGATTATAATGTGAAATGGAAGTTGTAGAGATACTCTGAATGATTGGCTATGAAAAGCCAACTGACATTTACTCCTGAGGTACTTGTTGCACCCTCGACAACCACTGTGATTATTATTATTTGACCCTGCTGATCATCTATGAACATTTAAACATCTTGGCCATGTTCTGTTATAATATCCACCCTGCACAGCCAGAAGAGGACTGGCCACCCCTCATAGCCTGGTTCCTCTCTAGGTTTCTTCCTAGGTTTTGGCCTTTCTAGGGAGTTTTTCCTAGGGAGTTTTTCCTCGGCACCGTGCTTCTACACCTGCATTGTTTGTTGTTTGGGGTTTTAGGCTGGGTTTCTGTACAGTACTTTGAGATATCAGCTGATGTAAGAAGGGCTATATAAATAAATTTGATCTGAATTGATTGATTGTACAACTGAATGCATTCAACTGAAATGTGTCTTGGGTACATATTGGTGTCGCCTGGTTAGTCAGTATGTGTTACACCTGTGCTGGCTTGTCCATCTCGTTAGTGGGAAGGTGTTTCACCTGAGCTGGTCCAGGTTCTATTTAAGAGTGTCTGGCCCAGTGCTCCAGTTGTCTTGATACATGTGGAGAGTCAACACCTTTAGTTGCTCCACCTTTTTGGTTTGCTTCCTGTCTTTAAGTTTGGTGTGGGTTTTTCTTTTGTTTTCCTCTTCTTGGGCAGATTTAGTGGGTCTCATGGTGGGTGTCTTTTAGGTCCCAGTTGTTGTTACTAGTCAACTTTCAGTGGACACTGAGAGCAAAACTGCAACATTGTTATAATACTTTTATTGCATCAAATGGTTGTTTTATGCAACAGAATAGAGGATTCTTAGAACTATTGTGTCTGTGTGTTCTACTGAGGATGGGCCTCTGGGAGAAACACTGACAGGAGATTTACAATGTCTTTTGGGTGATAAAACCTAGAGACTGCATTCCAGAGCATGAGTTAATGTTTCTGTTCTATATGGTACCAGGGAGAGATGACCTCAGGGCCAGACCCTGGTCTCTACATAAAGAGTACTGTTTTTACAGCAGATACTGTCTGCTGAGAATTATAAGCATCTTTCATACAAATCTTAACCTTGTGACCCGTTCTATACATCTGTTGTTGGTCATGTAGGTTGAAAGGGGTGTATCTTGGCTTTAAAAGACTTTTGTATCGTGGCTCTCAATGAATCATCTGGGGGTGATTCGTCGACCAGCCATCATTTATCGTAGAGCACTCAATTGATTCACTTTATATGTGTACGTTGTATTGACCTGCTCCCTTATAAGTGAATAAAGATTGATTTTAAGAATAACTCTGACTTGTGTCATAAGTTTGTCTCCTCATTTGATATTAAAGAAATTAACCACCACATTTGGCGATGGGAATGTGAATCTTGACTTGGTGACCGCTCCTGACGACCTGGGTAAAGGGTGCATGAGGGATCCCTCAAACTTGGGATCTCAGGGAAACCACACAGACCATTTATGATAGTACGGTGCACCTGTAATTGTTTTAAACCTGTAATTGTTTTAAACCTGGACCCCATTTTAGAAGTATTGAAATATGTACATGTATGAGTTACATTATCCTAGGAACTAACCATGAGATAGAAATGTGAAGATATTCCTGCAGGTTAAAATATTGTTGAAAAACAACTAATTGATTAGGTATGTTTGGGAATAGCATTGTGTGACTGTGATATGAGAGTTGTGTGACTGTGGTATGAGAGTTGTGTGACTGTGGATATGAGAGTTGTGTGACTGAGTCTTAATCTGATGTTTGGATAGTAACATAGAGATCTATAGTTCCTCACAGAGATTTATAGTTCCTCCTAGAGATCTATTGTTCCTCACAGAGATCTATAGTTCCTCACAGAGATCTATAGTTCCTCACAGAGATCTATAGTTCCTCACAAAGATCTATAGTTCCTCACAGAGATCTATAGTTCCTCACAGAGATCTATAGTTCCTCCTAGAGATCTATAGTTCCTCCTAGAGATCTATAGTTCCTCCTAGAGGTCTATAGTTCCTCACAGAGATCTATAGTTCCTCACAGAGATCTATAGTTCCTCCTAGAGATCTATAGTTCCTCCTAGAGATCTATAGTTCCTCCTAGAGGTCTATAGTTCCTCACAGAGATCTATAGTTCCTCACAGAGATCTATAGTTCCTCACAGAGATCTATAGTTCCTCACAGATATCTATAGTTCCTCCTAGAGATCTATAGTTCCTCCTAGAGATCTATAGTTCCTCCTAGAGATCTATAGTTCCTCACAGAGATCTATTGTTCCACACAGAGATCTATAGTTCCTCACAGAGATCTGTAGTTCCTCCTAGAGGTCTGTAGTTCCTCACAGAGATCTGTAGTTCCTCCTAGAGGTCTGTAGTTCCTCACAGAGATCTATAGTTCCTCCTAGAGATCTATAGTTCCTCCTAGAGATCTATAGTTCCTCACAGAGATCTATAGTTCCTCACAGAGATCTATAGTTCCTCACAGAGATCTATAGTTCCTCACAGAGGTCTGTAGTTCCTCACAGAGATCTGTTGTTCATCCTAGATGTCTGTAGTTCCTCACAGAGATCTATAGTTCCTCCTAGAGGTCTATAGTTCCTCCTAGAGGTCTATAGTTCCTCCTAGAGGTCTATAGTTCCTCCTAGAGATCTAGAGTTCCTCACAGAGATCTATAGTTCCTCCTAGAGATCTATAGTTCCTCACAGAGATCTATAGTTCCTCCTAGAGATCTATAGTTCCTCTCAGAGATCTATAGTTCCTCTCAGAGATCTATAGTTCCTCACAGAGATCTATAGTTCCTCACAGAGGTCTGTAGTTCCTCACAGAGATCTGTAGTTCCTCCTAGAGGTCTATAGTTCCTCACAGAGGTCTGTAGTTCCTCACAGAGATCTATAGTTCCTCCTAGAGGTCTATAGTTCCTCCTAGAGATCTATAGTTCCTCCTAGAGGTCTATAGTTCCTCCTAGAGGTCTATAGTTCCTCCTAGAGATCTATAGTTCCTCACAGAGATCTATAGTTCCTCCTAGAGATCTATAGTTCCTCCTAGAGGTCTATAGTTCCTCCTAGAGGTCTATAGTTCCTCACATAGATCTATAGTTCCTCTCAGAGATCTATAGAAACTTCCGGGTTTGGAGCGAGTAGTCGTGCTGCACTTCGCTCCGCAGGTAATATTACATTTCACTACATTACAACGGTTTGATTTGTTTGATCTGAGCAATTTTAGCTAGCTACATAGCTGTCTTTGCTGTCGTTGTATCAAAGATAGTGGTGTAGTTTAGAGAAATTATCGAGGTTAGCTAGCCAGCTATTTTCGTCCGCCGCGACACCGTTTTCCAAACCTAGTCATCACCACAGCCACTGCTAGCTAGCCTACATTACCAATAGCAGCACTGTAGCACTGTAGAAACTAAATACATTACAACGGAACGATTTGATTAGTGTAGTGTTAGCTAGCTACATAGTTGTCTTTGCTGTCTTTGTATCAAAGATAATTGTATAGTTTACCGCCAACTTTAGAGAAATTATCGAGGTTAGCTAGCCAGCTCGCAGCGGCGCCGTTTTCCTAACAGTCAACTCCACAGCCACCGCTAGTTAGCCAACTTTACCAATAGCAGCACTGTAGCACTGCAGAAACGAATACATTACAACGGAACGATTTGATTAGTGTAGTGTTAGCTAGCTACATAGCTGTCTTTGCTGTCTTTGTGTAGTTTAGAGTAATTTTCGAGGTTAGCTAGCCAGCTATTTTCGTCCGCCGCGACGCTGTTTTCTAAACCTAGTCAAACTTAGTCAACACCACTGCTAGCTAGCCAACTTTACCGACTAGCAGCACTGTAGAAACTCAATACATTACAAAGGAACGTCTTGATTAGTGTTACGTTAGCTAGCTACATAGTTGCCTTTGTATCATGATAAAGGTGTAGTACAGATAAACTATCGAGGTTACCTAGTCCCTGTGCGCACAACCCACATGGAGTTCCAGGTCTCCGGCAGCCTCTGGAACTGCCGGTCTGTGGCCAACAAGGCAGAGTTCATCTCAGCCTATGCTACGCTCCAGTCCCTCGACTTCTTGGCGCTGACGGAAACATGGATTACCACAGAAAACACTGCTACTCCTACTGCTCTCTCCTCGTCTGACCACGTGTTCTCGCATACCCCGAGAGCATCTGGCCAGCGGGGGGTGGCACTGGAATCCTCATCTCTCCCAAGTGGACATTCTCTCTTTCTCCCCTGACCCATCTGTCTATCTCCTCCTTTGAATTCCATGCTGTCACAGTCACTAGCCCATTCAAGCTTAACATCCTTATCATTTATCGCCCTCCAGGTTCCCTTGGAGAGTTCATCAATGAGCTTGACGCCTTGATAAGTTCCTTTCCTGAGGATGGCTCACCCCTCACAGTTATGGGTGACTTTAACCTCCCCATGTCAACCTTTGACTCATTCCTCTCTGCCTCCTTCTTTCCACTCCTCTCCTCTTTTGACCTCACCCTCTCACCCTCTCACCCTCCCCCCTACTCACAAGGCAGGCAATACGCTTGACCTCATCTTTACTAGATGCTGTTCTTCCACTAATCTCATTGCAACTCCCCTCCAAGTCTCCGACCACTACCTTGTATCCTTTTCCCTCTCGCTCTCCTCCAACACTTCTCACTCTGCCCCTACTCGGGTGGTATTGCGCCGTCGCAACCTTCGCTCTCTCTCTCCCGCTACTCTCTCCTCTTCCATCCTATCATCTCTTCCCTCTGCTCAATCCTTCTCCAACCTATCTCCTGATTCTGCCTACTCAACCCTCCTCTCCTCCCTTTCTGCATCCTTTGACTCTCTATGTCCCCTATCCTCCCGGCCGGCTCGGTCCTCCCCTCCTGCTCCGTGGCTCGACGACTCAGTGCGAGCTCACAGAACAGGGCTCCGGGCAGCCGAGCGGAAATGGAGGAAAACTAGCCTCCCTGCGGACCTGGCATCCTTTCACTCCCTCCTCTCTACATTTTCTTCCTCTGTTTCTGCTGCTAAAGCCAATTTCTACCACTCTAAATTCCAAGCATCTGCCTCTAACCCGAGGAAGCTCTTTGCTACCTTCTCCTCCCTCCTGAATCCTCCTCCCCCCTCCCCCCTCCTCCTTCTCTGCGGATGACTTCGTCAACCATTTTGAAAAGAAGGTTGACGACATCCGCTCCTCGTTTGTTAAGTCAAACGACACCGCTGGTCCTGCTCACATTGCCCTACCCTATGCTTTGACCTCTTTCTCCCCTCTCTCTCCAGATGAAATCTTGCGACTTGTGACGGCCGGCCGCCCAACAACCTGCCCGCTTGACCCTATCCCCCCACTCTCCTCCAGACCATTTCCGGAGACCTTCTCCCTTACCTCACCTCGTTCATCAACTCATCCTTGACCACTGGATATGTCCCTTCCGTCCTCAAGAGAGCGAGAGTTGCACCCCTTCTCAAAAAACCTACACTCGATCCCTCCGATGTCAACAACTACAGACCAGCATCCCTTCTTTCTTTTCTCTCCAAAACTCTTGAGCGTGCCGTCCTTGGCCAGCTGTCTTGCTATTGCTCTCAGAATGACCTTCTTGATCCAAATCAGTCAACTGAGACTGCTCTTCTCTGTGTCACGGAGGCTCTCCGCACTGCTAAAGCTAACTCTCTCTCCTCTGCTCTCATCCTTTTAGAGCTATCTGCTGCCTTTGATACTGTGAACCACCAGATCCTCCTCTCCACCCTCTCCGAGTTGGGCATCTCCGGCGCGGCCCACGCTTGGATTGCGTCCTACCTGACAGGTCGCTCCTACCAGGTGGCGTGGCGAGAATCTGTCTCCGCACCATGTGCTCTCACCACTGGTGTCCCCCAGGGCTCTATTCTAGGCCCTCTCCTATTCTCGCTATACACCAAGTCACTTGGCTCTGTCATATCCTCACATGGTCTCTCCTATCATTGCTATGCAGACGACACACAATTAATCTTCTCCTTTCCCCCTTCTGATAACCAGGTGGCGAATTGCATCTCTGCATGTCTGGCAGACATATCAGTGTGGATGACGGATCACCACCTCAAGCTGAACCTCAGCAAGACGGAGCTGCTCTTCCTCCCGGGGAAGGACTGCCCGTTCCATGATCTCGCCATCACGGTTGACAACTCCATTGTGTCCTCCTCCCAGAGTGCTAAGAACCTTGGCGTGACCCTGGACAACACCCTGTCGTTCTCCGCTAATATCAAGGCGGTGACCCGATCCTGTAGGTTCATGCTCTACAACATTCGCAGAGTACGACCCTGCCTCACACAGGAAGCGGCGCAGGTCCTAATCCAGGCACTTGTCATCTCCCGTCTGGATTACTGCAACTCGCTGTTGGCTGGGCTCCCTGCCTGTGCCATTAAACCCTTACAACTCATCCAGAACGCCGCAGCCCGTCTGGTGTTCAACCTCCCCAAGTTCTCTCACGTCACCCCGCTCCGCCGCTCACTCCACTGGCTTCCAGTTGAAGTTCGCATCCACTACAAAACCATGGTGCTTGCCTACGGAGCTGTGAGGGGAACGGCACCTCCGTACCTTAAGGGTCTGATCAGTCCCTACACCCAAACGAGGGCACTGCGTTCATCCACCTCTGTCCTGCTCGCCTCCCTACCTCTGAGGAAGCACAGTTCCCGCTCAGCCCAGTCAAAACTGTTCGCTGCTCTGGCACCCCAATGGTGGAACAAGCTCCCTCACGACGCCAGGACAGCGGAGTCAATCACCACATTCCGGAGACACCTGAAACCCCACCTCTTTAAGGAATACCTAGGATAGGATAAAGTAATCCTTCTAACCCCCCCCAAAAAAAGATTTAGATGTTCTATTGTAAAGTGGTTGTTCCACTGGATATCATAAGGTGATATCCAGTGGCCTTCCCTGTAGCTCAGTTGGTAGAGCATGGTGTTTGCAACGCCAGGGTTGTGGGTTCGATTCCCATGGGGGGCCAGCACAGAAAAAAAATGTATGAAATTGTATGAAATGTATGCATTCACTACTGTAAGTCGCTCTGGATAAGAGCATCTGCTAAATGACTTAAATGTAAATGTATAGTTCCTCTCAGAGATCTATAGTTCCTCACAGAGATCTGTATCAAATCAAGTCAAATGTATTTATATAGCCCTTCTTACATCAGCTGATATCTTAAAGTGCTGTACAGAAACCCAGCCTAAAACCCCAAACAGCAAGCAATGCAGGTGTAGAAGCACGGTGGCTAGGAAAAACTCCCTAGAAAGGCCAAAACCCAGAAAGAAACCTAGAGAGGAACCAGGCTATGAGGGGTGGCCAGTCCTCTTCTGGCTGTGCCGGGGTGGAGATTATAACAGAACATGGCCAAGATGTTCAAATGTTCATAAATGACCAGCATGGTCAAATAATAATAATCATAGTAGTTGTCAAGGGTGCAACAAGTCAGCAACTCAAGAGTAAGTGTTATATATTATATGCAACATTTTGCTGCGTGGCAATACTGTGTTGGGATTCTGAAGGGCATTTATACAAAAGAGGTAGTCTAGACACTGTATTAATACCATTATGCATTTGAATCCCATCTAGAGCTACCATCTAAGATATTAATTTCCCTCCACAAGGGGGCGGACATGTAACGTTTCCAAAATGGGATAGTATTGTACATGTAACGTTTCCAAAATGGGATAGTATTGTCTATGTAACGTTTCCAAAATGGGATAGTATTGTACATGTAACGTTTCCAAAATGGGATAGTATTGTACATGTAACGTTTCCTAAATGGGATAGTATTGTACATGTAACGTTTCCAAAATGGGATAGTATTGTACATGTAACGTTTCCAAAATGGGATAGTATTATCCATGTAACGTTTCCAAAATGAGATAGTATTGTACATGTAACGTTTCCAAAATGGGATAGTATTGTCCATGTAACGTGTCCAAAATGGGATAGTATTGTCCATGTAACGTGTCCAAAATGGGATAGTATTGTCCATGTAACGTTATGCCCCCTTGTGAGTTAATAGTATTGCATGCTGTAGCAGCCTATATAAAGAGGAAGACCTCCATTGACGATTCAGTTCGTTGTAACATCTCGTCTGGACAGGTCACCGTCCTTAGTTAGTTAATTAGTTAGTTAACGAAGCTAGTTGTACATGTAGATTGGAAACTTACGTTAATGAGTGTAAAGCCATGTTGTCTTTATGGAAACGATATACAATATATGGGAAAGAATATAGTTGAGGAAATAATCCAAACCTAGTTGTGCCTAGTTAGGACATAACGTTAGCTAGCTAGCTAACGGTACTGTACTGTAGCTCATACAACGCCGACGGTCAAACCCGGCTTTCTAATATTTACATGAATTAACTATAGTAACGTTATGGAAGATATTCACAGAAAACCATCATTGTCTTCGTTATTCATTATTAGTATGTTATATTATTATAATAAATTATTTCGAGACATATTCAGAGCCAAACATCAACCCAACTTAACCTTTTTAACTGTTGTCGCATCCAAACTTGTCACCATCGTTTTCAGTTGTAATTGCGAAGTTCCCGGAAGAAGTCCAGCAACAACGGAGGTTCCTCGATGAACCCACCTTCTAACAAGTTCTTTGAAGAACCTTTTGGGGCTGTTTTTCATTGACCAAGAACCCTACGGTTCTTAGGGGATCTGAGAACAACTCCAGTTGAACCCTTCATTTTTAGAGTGTAGTCGGCTCTATTTACTCTCAGATTCAAACATGATGATTAGTATCAACTGTCAAGTCAGCTGCTGCTGCTCCAATACAGTTTGAGGTGAGATGGTGAACTGACGTTCAACTGGGCAGTCAGCTGCTGCTGCTCCAATACAGTATGAGGTAAGACGGTGAACTGATGTTGAACCGGGCAGTCAGCTGCTGCTGCTCCAATACAGTACGAGGTGAGACGGTGAACTGATGTTGAACTGGGCAGTCAGCTGCTGCTGCTCCAATACAGTATGAGGTGAGACGGTGAACTGATGTTGAACTGGGCAGTCAGCTGCTGCTGCTCCAATACAGTATGAGGTGAGAGGGTGAACTGATGTTGAACTGGGCAGTCAGCTGCTGCTGCTCCAATACAGTATGAGGTGAGACGGTGAACTGACGTTGAACTGGGCAGTCAGCTGCTGCTGCTCCAATACAGTATGAGGTGAGACGGTGAACTGTTGTTGAACTGGGCAGTCAGCTGCTGCTGCTCCAACACAGTATGAGGTGAGACGGTGAACTGGGCAGTCAGCTGCTGCTGCTCCAGTACAGTATGAGGTGAGACGGTGAACTGATGTTGAATCATAATGATTAAGTTAATTAAAATGAATTAGTGAAACTATTAAAAAATAGTATTTGTCATATTAAATATATTACTCTATTGTTATCATATAGAAACATCATGGAATATTATACATCATATTAAATATATTACTCTATTGTTATCATATAGAAACATGATGGAATATTATACATCATATTAAATATATTACTCTATTGTTATCATATAGAAACATCATGGAATATTATACATCATATTAAATATATTACGCTATTGTTATCATATAGAAACATCATGGAATATTGTACATCATATTAAATATATTACTCTATTGTTATCATATAGAAACATCATGGAATATTATACATCATATTAAATATATTACTCTATTGTTATCATATAGAAACATGATGGAATATTATACATCATATTAAATATATTACTGTATTGTTATCATATAGAAACATCATGGAATATTATACATCATATTAAATATATTACTCTATTGTTATCATATAGAAACATCATGGAATATTATACATCATATTAAATATATTACTCTATTGTTATCATATAGAAACATCATGGAATATTGTACATCATATTAGCATCAACATACATTATTGTTTCATTCAATTTCACATAATAAGGATATTTAATATTTTCAAGTTCAGAAGTCAGAACCCATCACCTGCTATGTAAAAGAGACAGAAGAATGCACAATGGTCAATGCTATCTGGGATCCTTGGGACATCCCTACCCTGAACCCTAACCTTAACCCCTACCTTAACCATTTAAAATGTCAACTTCAACGGGCTAGGGACGTCCCAAGGATGTATCTCTACCTGGAAATACATGATCTAAGTGATTGATAGTTGGTATTCAGCAGTCATAAAGCCTTATTTACTTTAATGAACTACTAAAATAGTGATTTTGTCAGACAGCAGCTCTACACTTTATTGAGTGACTGATCCATTCATCCTTCCATCCCTCCTCAGCCTTCCTCTCCTCTGAAGACCCAGTGAGGGTAGAGCTCAGTCAGAGAGCTGTTGAGGGACTGGTTAGGAAGAACACTTCTACAGCCAGAGAGGTGAGAGGTCACACATGGTTTAGATGGTATATATTTATGTCCCCTTAGCGGTTCATCACGTCAGCTAAAGGGAATATGTTCCATCTATGTTTATTTACATTAGTGCAAATTATCCACTAATATTGGTGTAATTTCTCATCCCTGTTGGCTGTATGAAAGTTAATTTCCCCTCAGGCACACACATTTGTTCTTTGATATTATGAAGGTAATTTGTGTCAAATGTACTTTTCCACTCATTCACCCCATCTCTTTACATTGCTTATGCATAATCAGTGGCCTGACTGCATCCAGACGATGTCAAAGGCCCATCCTGGTAGATCTGAACCTAATGCAGCTTGGAGTGATCAGATGACAGAAGTCACATTTAGGTGCCAGGTGTAACTGAGGCCATAGATGCTCCATATCCATTTACATTTAAGTCATTTAGCAGACGCTTTTACTTTGAGTGTTTTATATAATATGACTAAATGTGTTTCTTTCTGTGTTGCAGGGGCAGTCAAGAAATGGAACAGCAAGGCCACAGAACATGACATAAGCAGAGCTGTGGGAGACCACCTCAAGCCCCTGGTAGAGCCGGGGGTGGTGTTTACCACTCCACTACGCCTTCAGCAGGCTGGAAAAGTGGGATTGATACAGTTTTTCATACTAAGGTGGACCAAGAGTCTGTTGATTGGTCAGTCATTGGGTAAATTTGTTTTACAATATGTTCAAATCAAATCAAGCTTTATTTATACAGCACATGTCAGACATGGATGCAACACAATGGCTTCACAGGAAAAAACTACGAAAATAATCAGAAATATTTAGTACACAAATATGAGGATAAAAAACAATAATAACAACTGAAAGACTAATGAGCATTGTAAGGAAATGCCATTGATTAAAATATCAACAATATGATGCTATATCCAACCCACAATATAACTTGTTTTTTAGGAGGGGCTCTGAAAGACACTATGGGGGTGTCCACTGGAAGTTGACTAGTAACAACAACTGGGACCTAAAAGACACCCACCATGAGACCCACTAAATCTGCCCAAGAAGAGACAAACAAAAGAAAAACCCACACCAAACTTAAAGACAGGAAGTAAACCAAAAAGGTGGAGCAACTAAAGGTGTTGACTCTCCACATGTATCAAGACAACTGGAGCACTGGGCCAGACACTCTTAAATAGAACCTGGACCAGCTCAGGTGAAACACCTTCCCACTAACGAGATGGACAAGCCAGCACAGGTGTAACACATACTGACTAACGAGGTGACACCAATCAGTGCGTCCTACGTGCTAACGAGCTAGACGTGCTAACGAGCTAGACGGGCTAATGAGCTAGACGTGCTAACGAGCTAGACGTGCTGACGGAGCTAGACGTGCTAACGAGCTAGACGAGCTAAAGTCCAACCTCAAAACATAAATGGAAAAACCAAAGCCTGTAACACCTTAAGACAACAAATATATCCTATATTTTTGTTGGAAAAGTTTGCTTACCACCAACAGAAAACAACTTCAATTTCCCATTATAATCAACTACAATGCTCCACCTTCACCAATATAAACATGGTGTCTACAGGATGTCAACAATTAAAAACAAGAAAAAACACGTATTTCTAAATAATAATATACAATAGTATATTTTTTTCTCCTTTTTCTTTCTATAGAATCCTAAAACTCACTAGCTTCTAGAACTCTCGTCTTCCTAAAACTCACTAGCTTCTAGAACTCTCGTCTTCCTAAAACTCACTAGCTTCTAGAACTCTCGTCTTCCTAAATCCCACTAGCTTCTAGAACTCTCGTCTTCCTAAAACTCACTAGATTCTAGAACTCTCGTCCCCTTGGAACGAGCCCAAACAAAACTCATCTCCAATACGGAAAAACGTGCAGTCAAAATAAATAAAGATCCATAGCAACGCACTAGCTAAACGCAAAACACAAATCTTATATCCATTTGGGGGGAAATCAGGTTGAACCTGCTCTTGAAACTAACACAACAAAACAAAAAACACATGGAAATGGAGATATATTTCACCTCACTGGTTAGAGGACAACCTGCAGAAGACAGTCAGCTACATTTTGGAGTGATGCAGTTAAATTTAGGGGTCCCTAAACAAAGGAACACAACACTTATTTGTCATAACTCATCGATATCATGTTGAAATCAATTGTGCCGAGAGGAGGGAGATGAGGTTGCAAGTCCTGTTAAAACTAACAGCTCAAAAACCACACGGAATCTGGGAATAATGTGTACATCCCTGGTTAGAGGACAATTTGTAGAAAACAGCCAGATACATTTTGATTCAAGTGCGTAACCAACATGGTAAGTGTAACACAACTATTTTTTTGTTAGTCACTTTTTGTTAAATCACATAAATAGTAACTCTTTCATTTCAGAGCCTGGATTTTCCCCCTGAGGCTAATATCCATATCATGTTGAAATCAATTGAACAGGGGACAAACGTTTAGGGTTCTACATTGTGACATCATTAAAATACACCTTCTACAATGTTAAAAACATTCTACATTGTGAGATTTAATTTCATTGATATCATGAAACAATTCCTTCATGTATGTATTTTCTGATGTTTGATCAGATATCTTTTATCAGAGTATCTCTTCCCACATTGAACACAGCTAGAAGATTTCTCTCCTGTGTGTGTTATCTGGTGTTGAGTCAGAGTGCGAGATAGAGCAAACCTCTTCCCACATTGACCACAGATATAAGGTTTCTCTCCTGTGTGTGTTCTCTGGTGCACTGTCAGCACTCCAGATCCACCAAAACTCTTCCCACATTGGTCACAGCTATAAGGTTTCTCTCCTGTGTGTATTCTCTGATGAATTTTAATGCCTGATGGGGAGGTGAATCTCTTCCCACAGTCAGAGCAGCAGTGAGTTCTCTTCCCTGTGGATGTCTGCAGGTGTTTATTGAGGTGTCCTAATGTGGAGAGACTCTTCTCTGCCTCTTCAGCATCATGAGGTTGTTGAGGCTCCCCAGAGGATCCAAGATAGTGAAGTATCTCTCCTGTGTGAACAACAAAGTCAGACAGATGGTTAAAGGCCCACAACAGCGGTAATCCACTGTAAAAGGTGATGCCAACAGCGGAGCCATGATGTTGGACAACAATTGACGTCTGTAATGAATGTTAAAATAATTTGACAATTGTCTTAAAATGAGCAAGAAAACTCATATTTTGTCTTGTTTTCACATTAGTAGTGACATTGATGATTGTAGGCTAGAAATAAGTTATTCATGTTGTTGAAACTCTAAGCAGTGTGCCAGACGACTTTTGGTCTCCAATATAGGCCCCTTTCTGTGTTTGCTAAAATTGCGGCACAAGGGCAATTTGATTGTAGAAACTCCTCCCTGCTAATGAGGAAACCGATAGTTACGGATGTACTATATCTGCCTGGAACAAAAATGGTGAGCAAAGATTTTAGTTTTTCACAATGTATTCTGAATGTGAATGGGGAAAACTCAGGGGAGTAACCTCCATTTCCAGGTTGCTTATGAGTACATTTCACACTACTTTGGATTATAATTGTAAGGATATTTTTGAATGTCCTGTTTAATAAAATGTTTGCTAAAGCATTAAGAATTATGTGTAATTATTACATTTACATTTACATTTTAGTCATTTAGCAGACGCTCTTATCCAGAGCGACTTACAGTAGTGAATGCATACATTTCATACAATTTCATACATTTTTTTCTGTGCTGGTCCCCCGTGGGAATCGAACCCACAACCCTGGCGTTGCAAACACCATGCTCTACCAACTGAGCTACAGTATCCATTTGGGTGTTGTCAATAAAGTTAAGATTCTATTTTTTTATTTCACCTTTATTTACCCAGGTAGGCCAGTTGAGAACAAGTTCTCATTTACAACTGCGACCTGGCCAAGATAAAGCAAAGCAGTGCGACACAAACAACACAGAGTTACAAGTGGGATAAACAAACGTACAGTCAATAACACGACAGAAAAATCTATATACAGTGTGTGCAAATGGAGTACGGAGGAAAGGCAATAAATAGACCATAGTAGCTAAGTAATTACAATTTAGCAAATTAACACTGGAGAGATAGATGTGCAGATGATGATGTGCAAGTAGAAATACTGGGGTGCAAAAGAGCAGAAAAAGTAAATAAAAACATGGGGATGAGGTAGGCAGTTGGATGGACTATTTACAGATGGGCTGTGTACAGCTGCAGCGATCGGTAAGCTGATCAGATACCTGATGCTTAAAGGTAATGAAGTAGATAGATATAAGTCTCCAACTTCAGAAAGTTTTGCAATTTGTTCCAGTGATTGGCAGCAGAGAACTGGAAGGAAATGCGGCCAAAGTAGGTGTTGGCTTTGGGGATGACCAGTGAGATATACCTCCTGGAGTGCGTGCTATGGGTGGGTGTTGCTATGGTGACCAGTGAGCTGAGTGAAGGCGGCCTAGCAAAGACTTATAGATGACCTGGAGCCAGTGGGTTTGGCGACGAATATGTAGCGAGGGCCAGCCGACGAGAGCATACAGGTTGCAGTGGTGGGTGGTATATGGGGCTTTGGTGACAAAACGGATGGCACTGTGATAGACTGCATCCAGTTTGCTGAGTAGAGTGTTGGAGGCTATTTTGAAAATGACATCGCCGAAGTCAAGGATCGGTAGGATAGTCAGTTTTACGAGGGTATGTTTGGCAGCGTGAGTGAAAGAGGCTTTTTTTTTGCAAAATAGGAAGCCGATTCTAGATTAAATTTTCGATTGGAAATGCTTAATATTAGCCTGGAAGGAGAGTTTACAGTCTAGCCAGACACCTAGGTATTTATAGTTGTCCACATATTCTAAGTCAGAAACGTCCAGAGTAGTGATGCTGGACGGGCGGATGCGGGCAGCGATCGGTTGAAGAGCATACATTTAGTTCTACTAGCGTTTAAAGAGCAGTTGGAGGCCACGGGTGGAGTGTTGTATGGCATTGAAGCTCGTTTGGAGGAGAGTTAACTTCTTTGGGATAGGGGGCAGTATTTTGACGTCCGGATGAAAAGCGTGCCCATAGTAAACTGCCTGCTACTCAGGCCCAGAATGTAGGATATGCATATAATTAGTAGATCTGGATAGAAAACACTCTGAAGTTTCCAGAACTGTTTGAATGATGTCTGTGAGTATAACAGAACTCATATGGCAGGCAAAAACCGGAGAAAAATCCAACCAGGAAGTGAGGAAATCTGAGGTTTGTAGTTTTTCAAGTGATTGCTTATCCAGTATACAGTGTCTTTGGTTGTCACAGGAAGTTCTTACTCAACACACGTTGTCTTGGGGGTAGACATAAACAGAATCCTGAATAAGAACTCTCTACTTTAATAATTGACTGAATGACACAAGGTTGAGTTGCTTAATTTTCACTATCTGCAGGTGGCCATATGACAATAGCTCTAGGCTGTTTTTAACAACTTCCGGTTGTCACAGGGAGCTCTTGCTTCACACACGTTGTCTTTGGGGTAGTCTCAGTCCTGTCTGATGCTGTCTGGTCAGTGAAACAGTCTGTCTCAGTCCTGTCTGATAAGTGAAACAGTTTGTCTCAGTCCTGTCTGGTCAGTGAAACAGTCTGTCTCAGTCCTGTCTGATGCTGTCTGGACAGTGAAACAGTCTGTCTCAGTCCTGTCTGATGCTGTCTGGTCATAAAGAGTATAACATTGTTGCTGCCCGTAGCGTTGAAGGCAAGGGAAGCCAGTGAGCATTTGGCTTCCTTTGATTGTGTTGGCTGTGCTAGCTGTGCTAGCTGTGTTAGCTGTGCTAGCTGTGTTAGCTGTGTTAGCTGTGCTAGCTGTGCTAGCTGTGCTAGCTGTGCTAGCTGTGTTAGCTGTGCTAACTGTGCTAACTGTGTTAGCTGTGTCAGCCGTTTTAGCTGTGCTAACCGTGTTAGCTGTGCTAGCTGTGCTAGCTGTGCTAACTGTGTTAGCTGTGCTAGCTGTGTTAGCTGTGCTAGCTGTGTTAGCTGTGCTAGCTGTGTTAGCTGTGTTAGCTGTGTTAGCTGTGCTAGCTGTGTTAGCTGTGCTAGCTGTGCTAATCCAAGTTTATGGTTTTAAAAAAGGTCAAAATTAAAGACAGATCGTAACTGTAGGTGCTGAACTCTCTGTGTCGTTTTAAAGCAATAGTCGTTTTGTCGTCCCTAAAACGTCTGAAACATATATTTTGCTTTGACCGTGCTGCAGGTCACCTAACTGTTTGGTTACATGCAATACGCTTTGTGTGGACTTCACCGGACAGCGGTTGCTCTCTGGTTTTGAGATGAAAACAAATGTCTAGTTTAATTTATTCTGCCGCTGTGTCTAGTAGTAGTACCATCAACAGACAGCAGGGGGCAGTAGAACCTGTCTTCACAGTAGAAAGGCAGACACAGTGGATTCATTTGTCTTTAATAAGATCAAACTGAACTAACTGCCATCTTGAAATGTTGAAAAAGTGTTTTTAAATAGCTCAGTCTCATCACTCAATATGAGTCAAAATCTGTCACTTCCAGGAGTGCTCATTTTGTCAAAAATGAAAAAATGAAAAAAATAACAACTCACAGCTGTGTTAATAGACCCAACTCAAACATCTGCTATCTTGAAATGTCCAAAAAATGTATTTAAATGGGCCTACCAGACATCTTCTTGAGAGAAGATAAGGTCAGGGACTCCTGTCTTACTTTCTGTCATGTTGAAATAGGTTCTCCTGTCTTACTTTGTGTCATGTTGAGATTGGTTAGTTCTTCTTGAGATAACACAGTATTGCCACTCAACAATATTTTAACCTGCAGGAATATTTTCACATTTCTATGTCATGGTTAGTTCCAAGGATAATGCAACTCATACATTTTTCATTACTTCTAAAATGGGGTACAGGTTTAAAATAATGACAGGTTTAGAATAAGTACAGGTTTAAAAAAAGTTTCCATAAAGCCAACATGGCTTTACTCTCATTAACGTAAGTTTCCAATCTAGAGCAGTTCTAACTTTTGTGATAATGAACTAGCTAACTAACTATTACAGGTTTAAATCAAGTATATGTTTAAAATAATTACAGGTGCACCTTACTAGCTTATACTATATCATAAATGGTCTTACCTAGTAAACACAGATTCTAGTTTTCATTCAGTTCACAGATGGCTGGCTGGGCCCTGGACCAGCTCAGGTGAAACACCTTCCCACTAACGAGATGGACAAGCCAGCACAGGTGTAACACATACTGACTAACGAGGTGACACCAATCAGTGCGTCCTACGTGCTAACGAGCGAGACGGGCTAACGAGCTAGACGTGCTAACGAGCTAGACCTGCTACGAGCTATACCTGCTAACGAGCTATACGTGCTAACGAGCTATACCTGCTAACGAGCTAGACGTGCTAACGAGCTATACCTGCTAACGAGCTAGACGGGCTAACGAGCTAGACGTGCTAACGAGCTAGACGTGCTAACGAGCTATACGGGCTAACGAGCTAGACGTGCTAACGTCCAACCTCAAACCATAAATGGAAAAACCAAAGCCTGTAACACCTTCCCCCTTAAGACAACAAATATATCCTACATTTCTTTTGGACAAATTTGCTCACCACCAACAGAAAACAACTTCCATTTCACATTATAATCAACTACAATGCTTCACCTTCACCAATATAAACATGGTGTCTACTGGATGTCAACAATTAAAAACAAGAAAAAAACACGTATTTCTAAATAATAATATACAATAGTATCTTTTCTCCTTTTTCTTTCTATAGAATCCTAAATCCCACTAGCTTCTAGAACTCTCGTCTTCCTAAAACTCACTAGCTTCTAGAACTCTCATCCCCTTGGAACGAGTCCAAACAAAACTCATCTCCAATACGGAAAAACATGCAGTCAAAATAAATTGTGATCAAATGTACACCCCTTGGTTAATATGTATTGGCAATAATTAACTTAATGGTGAGGCATGGAATAATAAAACATGTATCTTTTGTCAGGCTGAATGTTTGAAATATGAGGTGATTTGAGTCATGCTTCTTCAGTAGTGGAATAAAGACAATTAGCATTTGAATGTTGTCAATAAATACTGGAGTGATGTAGGATTGTTCATAAAATTGATTATAGACCAATTTATTATACTGTGTCCATGTGTATAGGCTGCAAGTACATTGAAAAAAAACGACATCTTCTCAACTTTCACTTTCAACAAAAACCGAACATATATTGGATGTCGGGCATAGTCTTCTTTTCAACGTCTTTTCAATTACATTTAACTAGGTGGGATAGCCCGATGTCAAAACACAGTTTTAACCTGTCCAAATCAATAACCAATACGCAGAAACAGCTTGGGATATATTGAAAACCTAAACATAAATGTACTATCAACACAAACATCTGCCACAATAATCATATTACTTGTATTTCTTTAAACAAGCACCTTATAAACTGCACAAGCACCAAAAACGCTGTTGTTTTGACAAGTAGCAATAAATCACTGATATCGATTAGGCAGAAAATCAGGTTGTACGTGCTGTTGAAACTAACACAACTAAAAAATAAACATATGGAAATGGGAGATATATTTTACCTCACTGGTTAGAGGACAACCTGCAGAAGACAGTCAGCTACATTTTGGAGTGATGCATTTAAATGTAGGGGTCGCTAAACAAAGGAACACAACACTTATTTGTCATAACTCATCGATATCATGTTGAAATCAATTGTGTGACAGAAGGGAGATGAGGTTGCACGTCATGTTAAAACTAACAGCTCAAAAACCACATGGAATCTGGGAATAATGTGTACATCCCTGGTTAGAGGACAATTTGTAGAAAACAGCTAGCTACATTTTGAAGTGGTGCATTTTGATTCCAGTGGGTCACCAACATGGTAAGTGTAACAACTTTTTTGTTAGTCACTTTTTGTTAAATCACATAAATAGTAACTCTTCCATTTCAGAGCCTGGATTTTCCCCCTGAGGCTAATATCCATATCATGCTGAAATCAATAGAACAGGGGACAAACGTTTAGGGTTCTACATTGGGACATCATTAAAATTCTCCTACTACAATGTTAAAACATTCTACATTGTGACATTAATTCATTGATATCATGAAACAACTCCTTCATGTATGTATTTTCTGATGTTTGATCAGAGATCTTTTATCAAATTATCTCTGGTCACAGCTATGAGGATTCTCTCCTGTGTGTGTTCTCTGGTGTTTAGTCAGACGACTAGACTCAGTAAAAAACTCTTCCCATACTGATCACAGCTTTTTCGGTTTCTCTCCTGTGTGTGTTCTCTGGTGTTTAGTCAGACCCCCAGACTCAGTAAAACTCTTCCCACACTGATCACAGCTAAATGGTTTCTCTCCTGTGTGTGTTCTCTGGTTCACTGTCAGATGGCCAGATTGAACAAAACTCTTTCCACATTGACCACAGCTATAAGGTTTCTCTCCTGTGTGTGTTCTCTGGTGTAGCGTCAGAGTGCTAGATGCAGCAAAACTCTTTCCACATTGATCACAGCTATAAGGTTTATCTCCTGTGTGTGTTCTCTGGTGTAATGTCAGATGGCCAGATTGAACAAAACTCTTCCCACATTGACCACAGCTATAAGATTTCTCTCCTGTGTGTTTTCTCTGGTGTAGAGTCAGATTGGTAGATGCAGCAAAACTCTTCCCACATTGATCACAGCTATAGGGTTTCTCTCTGTGTGTATTCTCTGGTGCACTGTCAGTTCTCCAGATCGACCAAAACTGTTCCCACATTGATCACAGCTATAAGATTTCTCTCCTGTGTGTGTTATCTTGTGTTGAGTCAGAATGTTAGATGTAATAAAACTCTTCCCACATTGATCACAGCTATAAGGTTTCTCTCCTGTGTGTGTTCTCTGATGAATTGTAATGCCTGATGAGGTGAATCTCTTCCCACTGTCAGAGCAGCAGTAAGTTCTCTTCCCTGTGGGTCTCTGCAGGTGTTTCTTGAGGAGTTCTGATCTGGAGAGACTCTTCTCTGCCTCGTCAGCATCACGATGTTGTTGAGGCTCCCCAGAGGATCCACGACTGTCCCGCCTCTCTCCTGTGTGAACAACAAAGTCAGACAGATGGTTAAAGGCCCACAACAGCAGAAATCCACTGTTTATTTGAGGTAAAAGGTGATGCCCAGATCATACCCTTGAAGTTCTACAACAATTGAGGTCTGTTAAATTATTTGACAATTAAGACAGTCAACTTAGCAACAATCATATTTTGTCTTGTTTTCACATTAGTAGTAACTAGAAATAAGTTATTCATGTTGTTGAAACTCTAAGCAGTGTGCCAGACGACTTTTGGTCTCCAATATAGGCCCCTTTCTGTGTTTGCTAAAATTGCAGCACGAGGGCAATGCACACGCAATTTGATTGCAGAAACACCTCCCTGCTAATGAGGAAACCACTTGTTATGGATGTAGTATATCTGCTAATGAGGAAACCACTAGTTATGGATGTAGTATATCTGGTAATGAGGAAACCACTAGTTATGGATATAGTATATCTGGTAATGAGGAAACCACTAGTTATGGATGTAGTATATCTGGTAATGAGGAAACCACTAGTTACGGATGTAGTATATCTGGTCATGAGGAAACCACTAGATATGGATGTAGTATATCTGGTAATGAGGAAACCACTAGTTACGGATGTAGTATATCTGGAATGAGGAAACCACTAGTTATGGACCACTAGTTATGGATGTAGTTTATCTGGTAATGAGGAAACCACTAGTTATAGACACCATTCACAATACTGGCTGAGGTACGAGTAAAACATGACATATTATTTCCTAACCATTCACAATGCTGGCTGAGGTACGAGTAAAACATGACATATTATTTCCTAACCATTCACAATGCTGGCTGAGGTACGAGTAAAACATGACATATTATTTCCTAACCGTTCACAATGCTGGCTGAGGTACGAGTAAAACATGACATATTATTTCCTAACCGTTCACAATGCTGGCTGAGGTACGAGTAAAACATGACATATTATTTCCTAACCATTCACAATGCTGGCTGAGGTACGAGTAAAACATGACATATTATTTCCTAACCATTCACAATGCTGGCTGAGCTACGAGTAAAACATGACATATTATTTCCTAACCATTCACAATGCTGGCTGAGGTACGAGTAAAACATGACATATTATTTCCTAATTGTCAAAAAATCCCCACTCCTTAATCAACTGGTCTCTCTCTGTTTAACCAGAATAACGTGAGTTGTGACCTTCAAGCTGTTAGACTGTTAGTCCATAATCAACTAGTCTCTCACTGAGACAGCTTCGATGGCCCAATAAATGTTTCTGCCAGCCAATGTGATAATTCCTGTACAGTACATGTGTAGAAGGATATTTCCAGTGCAGTACATGTGTAAAGGGTGTAGAGGGATAATCCCAGTGCAGTACATGTGTAAAGGGTGTAGAGGGATCGTTCCAGTACACCGGTTATTGACTGGAGACTTAAAAAGCTGAAAACAGGTCCCTAGTGGAATGACAACAACATGGCTGCTTGTTAAAGAAGAGATGGAGAGAGAGACAGAGATAACCATATACATTGCACATGGACCGTAAGAAATCCTGAATGTATTGAAATGCCTGGGCTCGCAGGGGATGTGTTAATTCATAACCCATCATTTATACCTGTTAATTCATAACCCATCATTTATACCTGTTAATTCATAACCCATAATTTATACCTGTTAATTCATAACCCATCATTTATACCTGTTAATTCATAACCCATCATTTATAACCCATCATTTATACCTGTTAATTCATAACCCATAATTTATACCTGTTAATTCATATCCCATCATTTATACCTGTTAGTTCATAACCCATCATTTATACCTGTTAATTCATAACCCATCATTTATGCCTGTTAATTCATAACCCATCATGTATACCTGTTAATTCATAACCCATCATTTATAACCCATCATTTATACCTGTTAATTCATAACCCATAATTTATACCTGTTAATTCATATCCCATCATTTATACCTGTTAGTTCATAACCCATCATTTATACCTGTTAGTTCATAACCCATCATTTATACCTGTTAGTTCATAACCCATCATTTATACCTGTTAGTTCATAACCCATCATTTATACCTTTTAGTTCATAACCCATGATTTATACCTGTTAATTCACAACCCATCATTTATACCTGTTAATTCACAACCCATAATTTATACCTGTTAATTCATAACCCATCATTTATACCTGTTAATTCATAACCCATCATTTATACCTGTTAATTCATAACCCATCATTTATACCTGTTAATTCATAACCCATCATTTATGCCTGTTAATTCATAACCCATCATTTATGCCTGTTAATTCATAACCCATCATTTATGCCTGTTAATTCATAACCCATCATTTATACCTGTTAATTCATAACCCATCATTTATACCTGTTAGTTCATAACCCATCATTTATACCTGTTAATTCATAACCCATCATTTATACCTGTTAGTTCATAACCCATCATTTATACCTGTTAGTTCATAACCCATCATTTATGCCTGTTAATTCATAACCCATCATTTATGCCTGTTAATTCATAACCCATCATTTATGCCTGTTAATTCATAACCCATCATTTATACCTGTTAGTTCATAACCCATCATTTATACCTGTTAGTTCATAACCCATCATTTATACCTGTTAGTTCATAACCCATCATTTATACCTGTTAGTTCATAACCCATCATTTATACCTGTTAGTTCATAACCCATCATTTATACCTGTTAGTTCATAACCCATCATTTATACCTGTTAGTTCATAACCCATCATTTATACCTGTTAGTTCATAACCCATCATTTATACCTGTTAGTTCATAACCCATCATTTATACCTGTTAGTTCATAACCCATCATTTATACCTGTTAGTTCATAACCCATCATTTATACCTGTTAGTTCATAACCCATCATTTATACCTGTTAGTTCATAACCCATCATTTATACCTGTTAATTCATAACCCATCATTTATACCTGTTAATTCATAACCCATCATTTATACCTGTTAATTCATAACCCATCATTTATACCTGTTAATTCATAACCCATCATTTATGCCTGTTAATTCATAACCCATCATTTATGCCTGTTAATTCATAACCCATCATTTATGCCTGTTAATTCATAACCCATCATTTATGCCTGTTAATTCATAACCCATCATTTATGCCTGTTAGTTCATAACCCATCATTTATGCCTGTTAGTTCATAACCCATCATTTATACCTGTTAGTTCATAACCCATCATTTATACCTGTTAGTTCATAACCCATCATTTATACCTGTTAGTTCATAACCCATCATTTATACCTGTTAGTTCATAACCCATCATTTATACCTGTTAGTTCATAACCCATCATTTATACCTGTTAGTTCATAACCCATCATTTATACCTGTTAGTTCAGGGGCGGTTCAGGCAGGCTGGCATGCTCCCCGACCTTACTTGGCAGGAACTAATGAAGATCCATTATAAACCCCAGGAAGAGTAGCTGCTGCCTTGGCAGGAACTAATGGGGATCCATTACAAATACTTGTATCAATATATTTGTGTCTCTTTACTCTCGGATTCTAAAATGCTAATTAGCATCAAAGTAGACGACATGCAAGACTACAAATCCCTGCAAGCTCCTGCATGTCATCTCTAGCCAACACCTTTCACAGAACAGTTCACTGAATTGTCCATTGAAATACATTTTGACACTTTAATCATTGCAACATAAAGGCCTGATTGGTGGAGTGCTGCAGAGATGGTTGTCCTTCTGGAAGGTTCTCCCGTCTCCACAGAGGAAATCCGGAGCTCTGTCAGAGTGAACATCGGGTTCTTGTTCACCTCCCTGACCAAGGCCCTTCTCCCACGATTTCTCAGTTTGTCCAGGCGGCCAGCTCTAGGAAGAGTCTTGGTGGTTCCAAACTTCTTCCATTAAATAATGATGGAGGCCACTGTGTTCTTGGGGACCTTCAATGCTGCAGAAATGTTAAAAGTAAATACATTTACAAAATGTTCTAAAAACCTGTTTTGGGTTTGTCATTGTGTGTAGTTTGATGAGGGTGAAAAATTATTCAATTTTAGAAGAATGCTGTAACGTAACAAAATGTGGAAAAGGTGAAGGGGTCTGAATACTTAACGAATGCTCTGTATACCACTGGTAGACTTTCTACCACTGGGAGTGTTTTCTACCACTGGCAGTTTTGTACACAGTCATGTGATACGTGGTATAGAAAAGTCCAATCTTAGGAGAGTACATGGGAGGCACTATACTGTGTGTCTGCATGTGTCTATCTGGTCAAAACCACTGATACAGGAGCCCCTCCACCCTCTGGTGGGATGGATCATGTCTACAGAGAAACTTAGATTTGTGTGTATTTGGTATATGTTGTAAAATTGTTAGATATTACTGCACTGTCGCAGCTAGAAACACAAGCATTTTGCTACACCCGCAATAACATCTGCTCAACATGTGATGTGACCAATAAAATGTGATTTTGATTTTAAATAAACGTCCTATTTATCAAAGGTGCTTTTGGCTGGGGTCAAAATGACTCCAAAGGATTTGAATTTGTTAAAAGTCCATATTGATACAGAAACACTAAACCATGATTTAGATGTATTAACAACCAGTTGATTGACAAAGTCATGAAAAAGTGGAAGAATTGAATAAAATACATTTTGGCTATGATAAAAGATATGCCTCTGGGGTCAAAATGATCCATTTCAGAAGTATGGTTCAATGCAAATATGTAGTGGGTGTAAAGTTTGTTTTAAATTCTCACTCATTAAAAACGAATCAATCAACACATGCTTCTCTTTGAACGACTTAATATAATATTAAACTTTTATGAAATAAATGAAAAATAAACGTTTGGTTCCTCAACTGCGTTGCTTCGTCCAGTCAGCAGATGGCGATGTGCGTCTTTTAGGTTCAGGCGATGCTGCCAGTGTGACGTAGAATCTAGTGGACGGGACGCTCCTTCAACAACAACAGCTAGTCAGACACCTCGGTAGCTTTCTAGCAAACATAGCTACAACATTCACGCTCTTTACACTGGTTTTGGTGTATATTAGTCGCTGTGTATTAAACACACTTCTGTTGTATGTACTTGTTGGCCCATTTAATGATATATTTACGTTGTTTGTCAGCTAGCTGGTTTGCTAAGTTAGCTTAGAACTAGGCTAGTCGCTAATGCTAACTAGCTAACATACCGACCATGAGTTCACTAAGCTACTCTCCTCCTGCTAAAGAAGCGGAGGTCTGCTGGACGGAGAAAGAAACTCTTGTGAAAGAGGAGGAGGAAGAGAAAGATGTTACAATACAAAAACAAGTAGAGGGTGAAGCTGTTACAGTGAAAGAAGAAGAGAAAGACGTTTCAGTGAAAGAAGAGGAAGACGCGTTCAGAGTGAAAGAGGAGGAGGATGTTACAGTAAAAGAAGAGGAGGAAGAGAAAGAGGAGGATGCAGTTTATGGAGTGAAAGAGGAGGAGGGGGAGATTACTGTCACATTGGAGGTAGAAGAGGAGGTTGGAGATCTGTTTAACACCAGTAAGTACCGTCTCTGCAGTCGTTGAACCGTCTCTGCAGTAAAGGGGTTCTACACTTTAATGTTGTTCTGTAGGAATGGCTGAAGCTACACTGTAACGTGTAGAACATCAAGAGTGGACCATCAACAAAACGTTAACAATTGATCAAATGCATCCAATGACAATGCCTGAAATACTGTAGTCCTCAATATCTCCTATTAGATTAGCCCAATATGTTCTCTTAAAGGGGCAATCAGCAGTTGTTACATCCATTTTGGGACTTATATAATGATATGTACCCATTGTTTCTTGAATAAATCACTTATAAATGCCTCATGAGCTTAGTTCAACTGTCGTACCCCATCAGAACCCAAAATATAAGCGTTTATTTACTCCAATGTTTGTCAGTAAATATAAACAAACACTGTATATCCTCAAAACATGGTTAAAACTAGAATGTTGATATCATGGATGGTTACATTTCACCAGCCCCATCCCTCAGCTTTTTACCGAAACGGGCAGGGAGTACGCTTTGTTATTGTTTCTACTGCTGATTGCTGCCCCCGTTACTCCTCAAGGTCCAAGGACTGTATGTTATTTTCAGAGGTAGACTGGCTCTGGCAGCATTCCATCTAAATGTGAATCGATTCTCAATTGCGATACTTTCAAGGAAAATAGGAATGTTTCTCGACTCATACCCTGACTTTAAAAAGGGATTTGGTGAGAATTAGCTTAGGAACTGCGTGTCACAGCATGACAATGTGAACGCGATTGGTCGACAGTCTCTTGGATGGGAGTTATATACGCCCTGACATTTTCTGGAATAGTTTTTATTTGAAAACGTTTTTGTTTACTTGCCTGCCTATTGAATTTGGAATGCACTGTACTGTTCATCTCTGAAACTCACTGAGATAATTCCTTTGATACAGCAGTAGCAATACACGGATATAACATCTACAGGGTCCTACAGTAGGTCTATGTTGTTATTAGGTGAAGTTATGGGTCCTACAGTAGGTCTATGTTGTTATTAGGTGAAGTTATGGGTCCTACAGTAGGTCTATGTTATTGTTAGGTGAAGTTATGGGTCCTACAGTAGGTCTATGTTATTGTTAGGTGAAGTTATGGGTCCTACAGTAGGTCTATGTTGTTGTTAGGTGAAGTTATGGGTCCTACAGTAGGTCTATGTTATTGTTAGGTGAAGTTATGGGTCCTACAGTAGGTCTATGTTATTGTTAGGTGAAGTTATGGGTCCTACAGTAGGTCTATGTTGTTAGGTGAAGTTATGGGTCCTACAGTAGGTCTATGTTATTGTTAGGTGAAGTTATGGGTCCTACAGTAGGTCTATGTTATTGTTAGGTGAAGTTATGCGTCCTACAGTAGGTCTATGTTATTGTTAGGTGAAGTTATGGGTCCTACAGTAGGTCTATGTTGTTGTTAGGTGAAGTTATGGGTCCTACAGTATCCTGCTCACCAGTATCTCTACTTGCACATCGTCATCTGCTCATCTATCACTCCAGTGTTAATCTGCTAAATTGTAATTACTTCGCTACTATGGCCTATTTATTGCCTTACCTCCTTACTCCATTTGCACACACTGTATATAGATTTTTCTATTGTGTTATTGACTGTACTTTTGTTTATCCCACGTGTAACTGTTGTTTTTTTGTCGCACTGCTTTGCTTTATCTTGGCCAGGTCACAGTTGTAAATGAGAACTTGTTCTTGACTGGCCACCTGGGTAAATAAAGGTGAAAATAATATATATATTTTTTTTACTTTATTGACAACACCCAAATGGATACTGTCATTAACACAGTTCTTCAATAATTACACATAACTCATAATACTGTAGCAAACATTATATTAACCTGTTGGGGATAGGGGGCAGTATTTGCACGGCCGGATAAAAAACGTACCCGATTTAATCTGATTATTACTCCTGCCCAGAAACTAGAATATGCATATAATTATAAGCTTTGGATAGAAAACACTCCAAAGTTTCTAAAACTGTTTGAATGGTGTCTGTGAGTATAACAGAACTCATTTGGCAGGCCAAAACCTGAGAAGATTCCAAACAGGAAACGCTCTCTCTGACCATTTCATGGCCTTCTTGATCATCTCTAACCAAAACAGGGGATCTCTGGCATGACGTGACATTTTCTAACACTCCCATAGGCTCTCAGAAGGCGCCAGAAATTTGAATGGTTGCTTTGGAGCCCCAGGCTGAAACACATTAGCGCCTTTTGTAAGTGGTCTATCAAAGGACAATGAGAATGGAGGGGCGTGCACGGGCCGACTCCATGTTTACTTTCTCTCTCTTTGAACGTATACAGGGTTTCCCGGTCGAAATATTATCGCTTTTTTACGAGAAAAATAGCATAAAAATTGATTTTAAACAGCGGTTGACATGCTTCGAAGTACGGTAATGGAATATTTAGAATTTTTTTGTCACGTAATGCGCCGTGCGCGTGACCCTTATTTACCATTCGGATAGTGTCTTGAACGCACGAACAAAATGCCGCTATTTGGATATAACTATGGATTATTTTGAACCAAACCAACATTTGTTATTGAAGTAGAAGTCCTGGGAGTGCATTCTGACGAAGTCAGCAAAGGTAATCAAACTTTTCTAATAGTAAATCGGAGTTTGGTGAGTACCACACTTGCCGGGTGTCTAAATAGCTAGCCTGTGATGGCCGGGCTATGTACTCAGAATATTGCAAAATGTGCTTTCACCGAAAAGCTATTTTAAAATCGGACATAGCGAGTGCATAAAGGAGTTCTGTATCTATAATTCTTAAAATAATTGTTATGTTTTTTGTGAATGTTTATCGTGAGTAATTTAGTAAATTCACCGGAAGTTTGCGGGGGGTATGCTAGTTCTGAACGTCACATGCAAATGTAAAAGCTGGTTTTTGATATAAATATGAACTTGATTGAACAAAACATGCATGTGTTGTATAACATAATGTCCTAGGATTGTCATCTGATGAAGATCATCAAAGTTTAGTGCTGCATTTAGCAGGTTTTGGTTTTTGTGACATTATATGCTAGCTTGAAAAATGGGTGTCTGATTATTTCTGGCTGGGTACTCTGCTGACATAATCTAATGTTTTGTTTTCGTTGTAAAGCCTTTTTGAAATCGGACAGTGTGGTTAGATAAAGGAGAGTCTTGTCTTTAAAATGGTTTAAAATAGTCATATGTTTGAGAAATTGAAGTAATAGCATTTCTAAGGTATTTAAATATCGCGCCACGGGATTCAACTGGCTGAGCGTCCCACCTAGCCCATAGAGGTTAAACAGGACATTCAAACGAGCCTTACAATTATAATCCAAAGTAGTGTGAAATGCACTCATTACCAACCTGGAAATGGAGGTTACTCCCCTGAGTTTTCCCCCATTCACATTCAGAATACATTGTGAGAAACTAAAATCTTTGCTCACCATTTTTGCTCCAGGCAGATATACTACATCCATAACTATCGGTTTCCTCATTAGCAGGGAGGAGTTTCTGCAATCAAATTGCACTCGTGCCACAATTTTAGCAAACACAGAAAGGGGCCTATATTGGAGACCAAAAGTCGTCTGGCACACTGCTTAGAGTTTCAACAACATGAATAACTTATTTCTAGCCTACAATCATCGATGTTACTACTAATGTGAAAACAAGACAAAATATGACTATTCTTGCTCATTTTAAGGCAAATGTCAAATAATTTTAACATTTATTACAGACGTCAATTGTTGTCCAACATCATGGCTCCGCTGTTGGCATCACCTTTTACAGTGGATTACCGCTGTTGTGGACCTTTAATCATCTGTCTGACTTTGTTGTTCACACAGGAGAGATATGGGACTATCGTGGATCCTCTGGGGAGCCTCAACAACCTCATGATGCTGAAGAGGCAGAGAAGAGTCTCTCCACATCAGAACACCTCAAGAAACACCTACAGAGATCCACAGGGAAGAGAACTCACTGCTGCTCTGACTGTGGGAAGAGATTTACTTCCTCATCAGGCATTAAAATTCATCAGAGAATACACACAGGAGAGAAATATTATAGCTGTGGTCAATGTGGGAAGAGTTTTGGTCAATCTTGCCATCTGACTCAACACAAGAGAATACACACAGGAGAGAAACCTTATAGCTGTGGTCAATGTGGGAAAAGTTTTGGTCAATCTGGCCATCTGGTATCACACCAGAGAATACACACAGGAGAGAAACCTTATAGCTGTGGTCAATGTGGGAAGAATTTTGCTGCATCTAGAACTCTGACACTACACCAGAGAACACACACAGGAGAGAAATCTTATAGCTGTGATCAATGTGGGAAGAGTTTTACTACATCTTGCTATCTGACTATACACCAACGAACACACACAGGAGAGAAACCATATAGCTGTAATCAATGTGGGAAGAGTTTTACTACATCTGGCTCTCTGACTTCACACCAGAGAATACACACAGGAGAGAAATCTTATATCTGTGATCAATGTGGGAAGAGTTTTAGTCAATCTAGCTATCTGACAATGCACCAGAGAACGCACAAAGGAGAGAAACCTTATATCTGTGGTCAATGTGGGAAGAGTTTTAGTCAATCTAGCTATCTGACAAAGCACCAGAGAACGCACACAGGAGAGAAATCTTATATCTGTGGTCAATGTGGGAAGAGTTTTAGTCAATCTAGCTATCTGACAATGCACCAGAGAATGCACACAGGAGAGAAACCTTATAGCTGTGATCAATGTGGGAAGAGTTTTAGTCAATCTAGCTATCTGACTATACACCGATGAACACACACAGGAGAGAAACCTTATAGCTGTAATCAATGTGGGAAGAGTTTTGTTTCATCTAGCGGTCTGACAGTACACAAGAGAACACACACAGGAGAGAAATCTTATAGCTGTGACCAGAGATAATCTGATTAAAGACATCTGATCAAACATCAGAAAATACATACATGAAGGAGTTGTTTCATGATATCAATGAATTAATGTCACAATGTAGAATGTTTTAACATTGTAGAAGGAGTATTTTAGTGATGTCACAATGTAGAACCCTAAACGTTTGTCCCCTGTTCTATTGATTTCAACATGATATGGATATTAGCCTCAGGGGGAAAATCCAGGCTCTGAAATGGAAGAGTTACTATTTATGAGATTTAACAAAAAGTGACTAACAAAAAAAGAGTTACACTTACCATGTTGGTGACCCACTTGAATCAAAATGCAACACTTCAAAATGTAGCTAGCTGTTTTCTACAAATTGTCCTCTAACCAGGGATGTACACATTATTCCCAGATTCCGTGTGGTTTTTGAGCTGTTAGTTTTAACAGGACTTGCAACCTCATCTCCCTCCTCTCGCACAATTGATTTCAACATGATATCGATGAGTGATGACAAATAAGTCCATTTGTTTAGCGACCCCTACATTTAAATGCATCACTCCAAAATGTAGCTGACTGTCTTCTGCATGTTGTCCTCTAACCAGTGAGGTTAAATATATCTCCCATTTCCATGTGTTTTTTTAGTTGTGTTAGTTTCAACATCATGTACAACCTGATTTCCCCCCTAATCGATATCAGTGATTTATTGCTACTTGTTTGCTACTTGTCTGGTGCTTGTGCAGTTTATAAGGTGCTTGTTTAAAAAAAATCCAAGTAATATGATTATTGTGGCAGATGTTTGTGTTCATAACACATTTTATGTTTAGGTTTTCAAAATATCACAAACTGTTTCTGCATATTGGTTATTGATTTGGACACGTTAAAACTGTGTTTTGACATTGGGGATATCCCACCTAGCAACATGTAATTGAAAAGACTTTGAAAATAAGACTATGCAACCAAATATTTAATATTTACATTTCATGTGACATTTAGTAATCATAATTATTTATGTAACCAACTGACTATTATATTGACATTGTTACCCTGCTTTTATAATATCAGGGTTCATTCTCAGATGTGCCAACCCAAATGTACTAGAGCATGACATTGGGGACTGGGCCCCGATCCAACAACATGCCTATCTAGTGAACCCTGAAAAGAGAGAGAAGCTCTGCAGCGAGGTGGAAAGTTACTACGGATATTGCAGGAGTTTCCTCTTGAAATCAGACATGTCTGTGGTGAGGACAACTTGGTTGCTGATTGTCTCAAAAAGTTTTGTCAAACAGTTTTGTGTTTTGCGTTTAGCCAGTGCGTTGCCATGGATCACAATTTATTTTGACTGCATGTTTTTCTGTATTGGAGATGAGTTTTGTTTGGGCTCGTTCCAAGGGGATGAGAGTTCTAGAAGCTAGTGAGTTTTAGGAAGAAGAGAGTTCTAGAAGCTAGTGAGTTTTAGGAAGAGGAGAGTTCTAGAAGCTAGTGAGTTTTAGGAAGACGAGAGTTCTAGAAGCCAGTGAGTTTTAGGAAGAGGAGAGTTCTAGAAGCTAGTGAGTTTTAGGAAGAAGAGAGTTCTAGAAGCTAGTGAGTTTTAGGAAGACGAGAGTTCTAGAAGCTAGTGAGTTTTAGGAAGACGAGAGTTCTAGAAGCTAGTGAGTTTTAGGATTCTATAGTAAGTGAACCAAGGTGGGGGATTCTATAGAAAGAAAAAGGTGAAAAAATACTATTGTATATTATTATTATTTAAAAGTAAGTGTTTTTTCTTGTTTTTAATTGTTGACAGCCAGTAGACATCATGTTTATATTGGTGAAGGTGAAGCATTGTAGTTGATTATAATGTGAAATGGAAGTTGTTTTCTGTTGGTGGCGAGCAAACTTGTCCAACAAAAATGTAGGATATATTTGTTGTCTTAAGGGGGAAGGTGTTACAGGCTTTGGTTTTTCCATTTATGTTTTGAGGTTGGACTTTAGCTGGACTTTAGTGTGTGTAATGTTTTGTCAATTCAAAGACAGGCGTCAACAAAAGCAGAAAACCAGCTAAAATTATGCACTAACCTTTGACAATCTTCATCAGATGACACTCCTAGGACATTATGTTATACAATACATGCATTTTTTGTTCCATCAAGTTCATATTTATATCCAAAAACAGCATTTTACAGTGGCGGTGAAATTCAGAATTTTTTTTCCCTCAAATGCTTCCCGTGAAGCAGCGTTACAATTTACAAAATTACTATTCGAAAACATTGGTAAATTATAATATTGTCATTCAAAGAATTATAGATTAACATCTCATAAATGCTACCGCATTGCCAGATTTAAAAATAACTTTACTGGGAAATCACACTTTGCAATAAACCGGGTGCTATGCTAAGAACAATAGGCTAGGATATACAGGTTAGCACCATCTTGGAACCATCTAATATCAATAATACTATTGTAAATAATCCCTTACCTTTGATTATCTTCATCAGAAGGAACTTCCAGGAATCCCAGATCCACAACAAATGTGGTTTCTTTCGACAAAGTTCATAATTTATGTCCAAATAACTCCAAGTTGTTCCATGTTGTTAGCGCGTTCAGTAGGCTCCTCAAAATGTAGGGGGGGGGGGGGAGTCACGACGAAAAGTTTAAAAAAAAATCTATTTACGTTCGTTCAAACATGTCAAACGTTGTTTAGCATCAATCTTTAGGGCCATTTTTAACGTGAAACATCAGTAATGTTTCAACCCGACCTCTCCTGTGTCTTGAAAAACGTTTTGAAAAATGTCTTGCCTCACATGAACGCGCATGTGCGCACAATAATGAAGTGACGACATCCCAGGGACGTCAACTTCCCTTCCTTGTCATCCGGTCTCTGTTCATCATAGACGCTTCAAACAACTTTATAAAGATCGTTGACATCTAGTGGAAGCCGTAGGAAGTGCAAAATGAATCCTTTGTCACTGTGTGATCTATTAGCAATGTCTCGAAAATAGTACAGCCACAAAATTCTCATTTCCTGCTTGTATTCTTCTCAGGTTTTTGCCTGCCATATGAGCTTTGTTATACTTACAGACACCATTCAAACAGTTTTAGAAAATTCAGAGTGTATTCTATCCAAATATGTTAATAATATGCATATCCTAGCTTCTGAGTTGGTGTAGCAGGCAGTTAAAAATGGGCGCATATTTTTTTCAAAATTCTCAATACTGCCCCCTAGCCCCAACAGAACAAATTATTATTTACAATGATTGCCTACCAGGGAACAGTGGGTTAACTGCCTTGTTCAGGGGCAGAACAACATATACTGCTCAAAAAAATAAAGGGAACACTAAAATAACACGTCCTAGATCTGAATGAATGAAATAATCTTATCAAATACTTTTTTCTTTACATAGTTGAATGTGCTGACAACAAAATCACACACAAATAATCAATGGAAATGCAATTTATCAACCCATGGAGGTCTGGATTTGGAGTCACACTCAAAATTAAAGTGGAAAACCACACTACAGGCTGATCCAACTTTGATGTAATGTCCTTAAAACAAGTCAAAATGAGGCTCAGTAGTGTGTGTGGCCTCCACGTGCCTGTATGACCTCCCTACAACGCCTGGGCATGCTCCTGATGAGGTGGCGGATGGTCTCCTGAGGGATCTCCTTCCAGACCTGGACTAAAGCATCCGCCAACTCCTGGACAGTCTGTGGTGCAACGTGGCGTTGGTGGATGGAGCGAGACATGATGTCCCAGATGTGCTCAATTGGATTCAGGTCTGGGGAACGGGCGGGCCAGTCCATAGCATCAATGCTTTCCTCTTGCAGGAACTGCTGACACACTCCAGCCACATGAGGTCTAGCATTGTCTTGCATTAGGAGGAACCCAGGGCCAACCGCACTAGCATATGGTCTCACAAGGGGTCTGAGGATCTCATCTCGGTACCTAATGGCAGTCAGGCTACCTCTGGCGAGCACATGGAGTGCTGTGCAGCCCCCCAAAGAAATGCCACCCCACACCATGACTGACCCACCGCCAAACCAGTCATGCTGGAGGATGTTGCAGGCAGCAGAACGTTCTCCACGGCGTCTCCAGACTCTGTCACGTCTGTCACGTGCTCAGTGTGAACCTGCTTTCATCTGTGAAGAGCACAGGGCGCCAGTGGCGAATTTGCCAATCTTGGTGTTCTCTGGCAAATGCCAAACGTCCTGCACGGTGTTGGGCTGTAAGCACAACCCCCACCTGTGGACGTCGGGCCCTCATACCACCCTCATGGAGTCTGTTTCTGACCGTTTGAACAGACACATGCACATGTGGCCTGCTGGAGGTCCTTTTGCAGGGCTCTGGCAGTGCTCCTCCTGCTCCTCCTTTCACAAAGGCGGAGGTAGCGGTCTTGCTGCTGGGTTGTTGCCCTCCTACGGCCTCCTCCACGTCTCCTGATGTACTGGCCTGTCTCCTGGTAGCGCCTCCATGCTCTGGACACTACGCTGACAGACACAGCAAACCTTCTTGCCACAGCTCGCATTGATGTGCCATCCTGGATGAGCTGCACTACCTGAGCCACTTGTGTGGGTTGTAGACTCCGTCTCATGCTACCACTAGAGTGAAAGCACCGCCAGCATTCAAAAGTGACCAAAACATCAGCCAGGAAGCATAGGAACTGAGAAGTGGTCTGTGGTCCCCACCTGCAGAACCACTCCTTTATTGGGGGTGTCTTGCTAATTGCCTATAATTTCCACCTATTGTCTATTCCATTTGCACAACAGCATGTGAAATGTATTGTCAATCAGTGTTGCTTCCTAAGTGGACAGTTTGATTTCACAGAAGTGTGATTGACTTGGAGTTACATTGTGTTGTTTAAGTGTTCCCTTTATTTTTTTGAGCAGTGTATTTTTACCTTGTCAGCTCTAACCACTAGGCTACCTGCCACCCTCTTGCATAACCAATGAGCACATATCTTAGTATGAAAAACAGTATCAATTCAGTATATCTTCCACTATGTCAAAACAGTATCACTTTTCAACCAACCCAGTGCATTTGTTGAAACTGAAAAGTTTTGAAGTCAACAATACGTCAAGGATTCAACAACTGAAATCTGAAACAAACAACTGGATCAAACAGATCAATCCCACTGGACATTAGGTTTCATTCAGACCCTGCAGGGTTTAGATTCAGCCAGGACTAGTTAAACTAGGATATTTAAGTAGCTTTCGTGATCGTGTCTTAAATTTGGCTTAGTTAGTCGAGACTGGAGTAAGGTAAGTATGCCTGAATGAGAACACCTGGGTTAAGCCTGATTAGGTTCAGTATGAACACCTGGGTTAATCCTGATTAGGTTCAGTATGAACACCTGGGTTAATCCTGATTAGGTCCAGTATGAACACCTGGGTTAATCCTGATTAGGTTCAGTATGAACACCTGGGTTAATCCTGATTAGGTTCAGTATGAACACCTGGGTTAAGCCTGATTAGGTGCAGTATGAACACCTGGATTAATCCTGATTAGGTTCAGTATGAACACCTGGGTTAATCCTGATTAGGTTCAGTATGAACACCTGGGTTAATCCTGATTAGGTTCAGTATGAACACCTGGGTTAATCCTGATTAGGTTCAGTATGAACACCTGGGTTAATCCTGATTAGGTTCAGTATGAACACCTGGGTTAATCCTGATTAGGTTCAGTATGAACACATGCTGTTGGTCTAGTGGTGCTCATTAAAACCCGGAATAGAAAACACCAATACTGGTGTGAATCTGGAGACGAAACAACGGCAGAGGCAAAAATAATTTGTTCAAAAAAACGCTCCAAAACAAATGTTGTCAAACCATCCAGTTATTGAAGGTACATTTAGTCTGCTAAATTTAGTCATTTAGCAGATGCTCTTATCCAGAGCGACTTACAGTAGTGAATGCATACATTTAATTTCATTTTCATGCATTTTTTGTACTGGCCCCCCGTGGGAATCAAACCCACAACCCTGGCGTTGCAAACACCATGCTCTACCAACTGAGCCACAGGGAAGGCCAGTATGTATAACACACCATGCTGGCGTTGTAAACACCATGCTCTACCAACTGAGCCACACTGCTGCTACTGAGCAGTAGAACAAGCGGGTTGGGCTGCAATTTGCTGTGAATTCAATGGAAATGTAACCACAAGAAGAGTACAACAACTAGAGGTGAGATATCTGCATTATTATCAGGATTACAGGAAGAAACAACAACTAGAGGTGAGATATCTGCATTATTATCAGGATTACAGGAAGAAACAACAACTAGAGGTGAGATATCTGCATTATTATCAGGATTACAAGAAGAAACAACAACTAGAGGTGAAATATCTGCATTATTATCAGGATTACAAGAAGAAACAACTTCAGGTGAGATATCTGCATTATTATCAGGATTACAGGAAGAAACAACAACTAGAGGTGAGATATCTGCATTATTATCAGGATTACAGGAAGAAACAACAACGAGAGGTGAGATATCTGCATTATTATCAGGATTACAGGAAGAAACAACAACTAGAGGTGAGATATCTGCATTATTATCAGGATTACAAGAAGAAACAACAACTAGAGGTGAGATATCTGCATTATTATCAGGATTACAGGAAGAAACAACAACTAGAGGTGAGATATCTGCATTATTATCAGGATTACAGGAAGAAACAACAACGAGAGGTGAGATATCTGCATTATTATCTGGATTTCACATTTCTCATATTCATATTTTTGTGACATGATTTCTATTATAAAATTATATCTGCCTTCTATAGACTTTGTGGAAGAACCTTAAACTGACTTTAAAAAGAGAGAAAGCAGAGATCAGAAGAGAGAGATTTACTACTGGTGGTGGACCACCAAAACAAGACAACACTGATGAATTGAGTGACTTCCTGTCTGGAAAAATAGAGCAGCAGCAACCTCTGGATGGTATATCAGATGATGACCAACCTCTGGATGGTATACCAGATGATGACCAACCTCTGGATGGTATACCAGATGATGACCAACCTCTGGATGGTATACCAGATGATGACCAACAGGTTTGAAGAGCCAGCACACAGTGAGGGTGTAATGTGAACAGGTTGGAAGAGCCAGTACACAGTGAGGGTGTAATGTGAACAGGTTGGAAGAGCCAGTACACAGTGAGGGTGTAATGTGAACAGGTTTGAAGAGCCAGCACACAGTGAGGGTGTAATGTGAACAGGTTGGAAGAGCCAGTACACAGTGAGGGTGTAATGTGAACAGGTTGGAAGAGCCAGTACACAGTGAGGGTGTAATGTGAACAGGTTGGAAGAGCCAGTACACAGTGAGGGTGGAATGTGAACAGGTTGGAAGAGCCAGTACACAGTGAGGGTGTAATGTGAACAGGTTGGAAGAGCCAGTACACAGTGAGGGTGGAATGTGAACAGGTTGGAAGAGCCAGCACACAGTGAGGGTGGAATGTGAACAGGTTGGAAGAGCCAGTACACAGTGAGTGGGTTCCCTCCACATCTGCTATAACATCCCTGAGAGAAGACAACACTCTACAGCTGTGCCTGATTGGAAGCCACACGGCCAAAATCAATGAAACAAACCAACATAGAAAAATGCACATAGAACGCCCACCCAATATAACACCCTGTGTAGTAACTATTAGTAGACCATGTTACTATGTAGTAACTATTAGTAGACCATGTTACTATGTACTAACTATTAGTAGACCATGTTACTATGTAGTAACTATTAGTAGACCATGTTACTATGTAGTAATGTAGACCATGTTACTATGTAGTAACTATTAGTAGACCATGTTACTATGTAGTAACTATTAGTAGACCATGTTACTATGTAGTAACTATTAGTAGACCATGTTACTATGTAGTAATGTAGACCATGTTACTATGTAGTAACTATTAGTAGACCATATTACTATGTAGTAACTATTAGTAGACCATATTACTATGTAGTAACTATTAGTAGACCATGTTACTATGTAGTAACTATTAGTAGACCATGTTACTATGTAGTAACTATTAGTAGACCATGTTACTATGTAGTAACTATTAGTAGACCATATTACTATGTAGTAACTATTAGTAGACCATGTTACTATGTAGTAACTATTAGTAGACCATGTTACTATGTAGTAACTATTAGTAGACCATATTACTATGTAGTAACTAGTAGTAGACCATATTACTATGTAGTAACTATTAGTAGACCATGTTACTATGTAGTAACTATTAGTAGACCATGTTACTATGTAGTAACTATTAGTAGACCATATTACTATGTAGTAACTATTAGTAGACCATGTTACTATGTAGTAACTAGTAGTAGACCATGTTACTATGTAGTAACTAGTAGTAGACCATGTTACTATGTAGTAACTATTAGTAGACCATATTACTATGTAGTAACTATTAGTAGACCATGTTACTATGTAGTAACTAGTAGTAGACCATGTTACTATGTAGTAACTAGTAGTAGACCATGTTACTATGTAGTAACTATTAGTAGACCATGTTACTATGTAGTAACTATTAGTAGACCATGTTACTATGTAGTAACTATTAGTAGACCATGTTACTATGTAGTAACTATTAGTAGACCATATTACTATGTAGTAACTATTAGTAGACCATGTTACTATGTAGTAACTATTAGTAGACCATGTTACTATGTAGTAACTATTAGTAGACCATGTTACTATGTAGTAACTATTAGTAGACCATATTACTATGTAGTAACTATTAGTAGACCATATTACTATGTAGTAACTATTAGTAGACCATATTACTATGTAGTAACTATTAGTAGACCATATTACTATGTAGTAACTATTAGTAGACCATGTTACTATGTAGTAACTATTAGTAGACCATATTACTATGTAGTAACTATTAGTAGACCATGTTACTATGTAGTAACTATTAGTAGACCATATTACTATGTAGTAACTATTAGTAGACCATGTTACTATGTAGTAACTATTAGTAGACCATGTTACTATGTAGTAACTATTAGTAGACCATATTACTATGTAGTAACTATTAGTAGACCATGTTACTATGTAGTAACTATTAGTAGACCATGTTTCTCACCCTAATATCCACTGTCACCAGGTAGTTGTCCACTATGTTGTCCTCTCTGAAACTGAGACCAATGAAGAGTTGAGGGAAATCCTTCCATCCTGAGTTGCACCTTTCCAACGGGCAACAATGTTTGAGAACTCTAAATTAGGAGTTCATCCACCGTGAACATTGATGGTTGACCAGTTGTTATGGTTACGGTACTCCTCAGCATCAGGAGTTGATGGTAAACCAGTTGTTATGGTTACGGTACTCCTCAGCATCAGGAGTTGATGGTAAACCAGTTGTTATGGTTACGGTACTCCTCAGCATCAGGAGTTGATGGTAAACCAGTTGTTATGGTTACGGTACTCCTCAGCATCAGGAGTTGATGGTAAACCAGTTGTTATGGTTACGGTACTCCTCAGCATCAGGAGTTGATGGTAAACCAGTTGTTATGGTTACGGTACTCCTCAGCATCAGGAGTTGATGGTAAACCAGTTGTTATGGTTACGGTACTCCTCAGCATCAGGAGTTGATGGTAAACCAGTTGTTATGGTTACGGTACTCCTCATCATCAGGAGTTGATGGTAAACCAGTTGTTATGGTTACGGTACTCCTCAGCATCAGGAGTTGATGGTAAACCAGTTGTTATGGTTACGGTACTCCTCAGCATCAGGAGTTGATGGTAAACCAGTTGTTATGGTTACGGTACCCCTCAGCATCAGGAGTTGATGGTAAACCAGTTGTTATGGTTACGGTACTCCTCAGTATCAGGAGTTGATGGAAACTTGATGGGAACATGACATCCATCTAACCAGCCAATCACTCCTGGGAACTGCCCACATTCAGATATTCATATTGCCCTTTACAGTTGGCTTGACCAGCAGCATCAGGAAACTAGATGTAAAGACTCCTCCTGCAGACTTTATAGTTGGCTTGGCCAGCAGCATCAGGAAACTAGATGTAAAGACTCCTCCTGCAGACTTTATAGTTGGCTTGACCAGCAGCATCAGGAAACTAGATGTAAAGACTCCTCCTGCAGACTTTATAGTTGGCTTGGCCAGCAGCATCAGGAAACTAGATGTAAAGACTCCTCCTGCAGACTTTATAGTTGGCTTGACCAGCAGCATCAGGAAACTAGATGTAAAGACTCCTCCTGCAGACTTTATAGTTGGCTTGACCAGCAGCATCAGGAAACTAGATGTAAAGACTCCTCCTGCAGACTTTATAGTTGGCTTGGCCAGCAGCATCAGGAAACTAGATGTAAAGACTCCTCCTGCAGACTTTATAGTTGGCTTGGCCAGCAGCATCAGGAAACTAGATGTAAAGACTCCTCCTGCAGACTTTGTGAACTATTAAACACACAGTTGCTTCACTGGCACCGACACAAATCACCAGTTTCACAATGAAAGATTCCAGATGCCAAAAACCTCACAGTGATCAGAACTTGGAGAGAATTGGGTGAAGGCCTTCCTCTTTGAGACAGAGAGGAAAGTCTAGGCTCAAGCAGAGATATGTGGGAAGGTGTTTCACCTGAGCTGGTCCAGGTTCTATTTAAGAGTTTCTGGCCCAGTGCTCCAATGCATTTTCTTTGTACATACGAAAGCGGTCTCAAGGTAATGTAATGGATTCCTCCTATCCACAAGTACTGGTCTGGCCTCTGTAGTGCATGCTGGTCTTCCTTTAGACATTCCACATCATCCAGGCTCCCTCACAAACAGCACTAAGTAGAAGTTAAACCTGCCTCTTTGAAAGATTCATTTAATCTTCCATTTAGTCCTGGAGTAGCTCTAATCCTCCCTCTTGCAATCGCCTTTGATTTGTCCAGAACAGTCTAAATCTACGACTATTTTAAGATAAGTCTGTGCAAGTCGCTTTGAGTTAAGACAGCTCAAACAAGCATTTTAGTCTGGGACTAAGCTTAAGCCTTCTATGTGAAACCGGCTCTGTGTTTTATATAATATGACTAAATGTGTTTCTGTGTTACAGGGGCAGTCAAGAAATGGAACAGCAAGGCCACAGAACATGACATAAGCAGAGCTGTGGGAGACCACCTCAAGCCCCTGGTAGAGCCGGGGGTGGTGTTTACCACTCCACCACGCCTTCAGCAGGCTGGAAAAGTGGGATTGATACTGTTTTTCATACTAAGAGGGACCAAGAGTTTGTTGATTGGTCAGTCATTGGGTTCATTTGTTGAAATCAAATTAAGTTTTATGCAACACAATGGCTTCACAGGAAAAAATAAATAAAAATGAAAATATTTAGTACACAACAAACAGAAGACTAACAACTGAAAGACTAATGAGCATTCTAAGGAAATGACATTGACTAAAATATTAATTGGATGCAACATCCAACCCAAAATATAACTTGTTTTTTAGGAGGGGTTCTGAAAGACACTATGGGGTGTCCACTGGAAGTTGACTAGTAACAACAACTGGGATCTAAAAGACACCCACCATGAGACCCACTAAATCTGCCCAAGAAGAGGAAAACAAAAGAAAAACCCACACCAAACTTAAAGACAGGAAGTAAACCAAAAAGGTGGAGCAACTAAAGGTGTTGACTCTCCACATGTATCAAGACAACTGGAGCACTGGGCCAGACACTCTTAAATAGAACCTGGACCAGCTCAGGTGAAACACCTTCCCACTAACGAGATGGACAAGCCAGCACAGGTGTAACACATACTGACTAACGAGGTGACACCAATCAGTGCGTCCTACGTGCTAACGAGCTAGACGTGCTGACGAGCTAGACGTGCTAACGAGCTAGACGGGCTAACGAGCTAGACGGGCTAACGAGCTAGACGTGCTGACGGAGCTAGACGTGCTAACGAGCTAGACCCGCTAACGAGCTAGACGCGCTGACGGAGCTAGACGTGCTAACGAGCCAGACGTGCTAACGAGCTAGACGTGCTAACGGGCCATACGTGCTAACGGGCTAGACGTGCTAACGAGCTATACGTGCTAACGAGCTAAAGTCCAACCTCAAAACATAAATGGAAAAACCAAAGCCTGTAACACCTTAAGACAACAAATATATCCTATATTTTTGTTGGACAAGTTTGCTCACCACCAACAGAAAACAACTTCCATTTCATATTAAAATCAACTAAAATGCTTCACCTCCTGTCAACAATTAAAAACAAGAAAAACACACGTATTTCTAAATAATAATATACAATTGAAATATTTTTTTCTCCTTTTTCTCTTCTTTCTATAGAATCCTAAAACTCACTAGCTTCTAGAACTCTCGTCTTCCTAAAACTCACTAGCTTCTAGAACTCTCGTCTTCCTAAAACTCACTAGCTTCTAGAACTCTCGTCTTCCTAAAACTCACTAGCTTCTAGAACTCTGGTCCACTTGGAACGAGCCCAAACAAAACTCATCTCCAATACGGAAAAAGTCCAAATAAATTGTGATCAAATGTACACCCCTTGGTTAATATGTATTGGCAATAATTAACTTAATGGTGAGGCATGGAATAATAAAACGTATATTTTGTCAGGCTGAATGTTTGAAATATGAGGTGATGTGAGACATGATTCTTCAGTAGTGGAATAAAGACAATTAACGCTTGAATGTTGTGAAGAAATACTGGATTGATGTAGGATTGTTAATAAAATTGATTACAGACCAAATGATTATACTGCGTCCATGTGTATTTATTTCTTTATTTTAACCTTCATTTAACAGTAACCGAAAGGTTGCTGGATTGAATCGCGAGCTGACAAGGTAAATCTGTCGTTCTGCACCTGAACATGGCAGTTAACCCTCTGTTCCCCGGTAGGCAATAATTGTCAATAAGTCAGTTATGAACAAATTCTGATTTTCAATGACGGCCCAACGCTCTAACCACTAGGCTACCTGCAACTAAGTTGAAATTAAGTTGTTTTCAAGTCACTGAAAAAACTTGGCATAGTCTTCTTTTCAACGTCTTTTCAATTACATGTTGCTAGGTGGGATATCCCCAATGTCAAAACACAGTTTAAACGTGTCCAAATCAATAACCAATAAGCAGAAACAGTTTGGGATGAATTGAAAACCTAAACATAACATGTGCTATATACACAAACATCTGCCACAATAATCATATTACTTGTATTTTTTAAAACAAGCACCTTATAAACTGCACCAGAAACGCTGTTGTTTTGACAAGTAGCAATAAATCACTGATATCGATTAGGGGGGAAATCAGGTTGTACGTGCTGTTGAAACTAACACAACTAAAAAACACATGGAAATGGGAGATATATTTTACCTCACTGGTTAGAGGACAACCTGCAGAAGACAGTCAGCTACATTTTGGAGTGATACATTTAAATGTAGGGGTCGCTAAACAAAGGAACTTATTTGTCATCACTCATCGATATCATGTTGAAATCAATTATGCAAGAGGAGGGACATGAGGTTGCACATCCTGTTAAAACGAACAGCTGAAAAACCACATGGAATCTGGAGGTAATGTGTACATCCCTGGTCAGAGGACAACTTGTAGAAAGCTGCTAGCTACATTTTGAAGTGTTGCATTTTGATTCAAGTGGGTCACCAACGTGGTAAGTGTAACACAACTCTTTTTTTGTTAGTCATTTTTTGTTAAATCACATAAATAGTAACTCTTCCATTTCAGAGCCTGGATTTTCCCCCTGAGGCTAATATCCATATCATGTTGAAATCAATAGAACAGGGGACAAACGTTTAGGATTCTACATTGTGACATCATTAAAATACTCCTTCTACAATGTTAAAACATTCTACATTGTGACATTAATTCATAGATATCATGAAACAACTTCTTCATGTATGTATTTTCTGATATTTGATCAGAGATTTTTTTTATCAGATTATCTCTGGTCACAGGTATGAGGTTTCTCTCCTGTGTGTGTTCTCTGGTGTTTAGTCAGACCACCAGACTCAGTAAAACTCTTCCCACACTGACCACAGCTATAGAGTTTCTCTCCTGTGTGTGTTCTCTGGTGTACTGTCAGCTGGCTAGATTTAACAAAACTCTTCGCACATTGACCACAGCTATACGGTTTCTCTCCTGTGTGCGTTCTCTGATGTAAAGTCAGATGGTCAGATCTAGTAAAACTCTTCCCACATTGATCACAGCTATAAGGTTTCTCTCCTGTGTGCGTTCTCTGGTGTAAAGTCAGCTGGCCAGATGTAGTAAAACTCTTCCCACATTGATTACAGCTATAAGATTTCTCTCCTGTGTGTATTCTCTGGTGCACTGTCAGATGGCCAGATTGACTAAAACTCTTCCCACATTGACCACAGCTATAAGATTTCTCTCCTGTGTGTATTCTCTGGTGTAGAGTCAGACTGCTAGATGCTGCAAAACCCTTCCCACATTGAGTACAGCTATAAGGTCTCTCTCCTGTGTGGATTCTCTGATGAATTTTAATGCCTGATGAGGTGAATCTCTTCCCACAGTCAGAGCAGCAGTGAGATTTTTTCCCTGTGGATCTCTGCAGGTGTTTATTGAGGTGTTCTGATCTGGAGAGACTCTTCTCTGCCTCTTCAGCATCAAGAGGTTGTTGAGACTCCCCAGAGGATCCACAACTGTCCCGCCTCTCTCCTGTGTGAACAACAAAGTCAGACAGATGATTAAAGGCCCACAACAGCGGTAATCCACTGTAAAAGGTGATGCCAACAGCGGAGCCATGATGTTGGACAACAATTGACGTCTGTAATGAATGTAAAAATTATTTGACAATTGTCTTAAAATGAGCAAGAATAGTCATATATTGTCTTGTTTTCACATTAGTAGTAAAATCGATGATGGTAGGCTAGAAATAAGTTATTCATGTTGTTGAAACTCGAAGCAGTGTGCCAGACAACTCTTTGTATCCAATGTAGGCCCCTTTTTGTGTTTAATAAAATTGCGGCACGAGGGCGATGCACACACAATTTGATTGCATAAACTCCTCCCTGCTAATGAGGAACCCACTAGTTATGGATGTAGTATATCTGGTAATGAGGAAACCGCTAGTTATGGATGTAGTATATCTGGTAATGAGGAAACCACTAGTTATGGATGTAGTATATCTAGTAATGAGGAAACCACTAGTTATGGATGTAGAATATCTGGTAATGAGGAAACCACTAGTTATGGATGTAGTATATCTGGTAATGAGGAAACCACTAGTTATGGATGTAGTATATCTGGTAATGAGGAAACCACTAGTTATGGATGTAGTATATCTGCTAATGAGGAAACCACTAGTTATGGATGTAGTATATCTGGTAATGAGGAAACCACTAGTTATGGATGTAGTATATCTGGTAATGAGGAAACCACTAGTTATGGATGTAGTATATCTGCTAATGAGGAAACCACTAGTTATGGATGTAGTATATCTGGTAATGAGGAAACCACTAGTTATGGATGTAGTATATCTGCTAATGAGGAAACCACTAGTTATGGATGTAGTATATCTGGTAATGAGGAAACCACTAGTTATGGATGTAGTATATCTGGTAATGAGGAAACCACTAGTTATGGATGTAGTATATCTGGTAATGAGGAAACCACTAGTTATGGATGTAGTATATCTGAAATGGTGAGCAAAGATTTTAGTTTTTCACAATGTATTCTGAATGTGAATGGGGGAAAACTCAGGGGAGTAACCTCCATTTCCAGGTTGATGATGAGTTCATTTCACACTACTTTGGATTATAATTGTAAGGCTTGTTTGAATTTCCTGCTTAATATAATGTTTGTGTCGTCATCGCAAATCAACCACTTTGTACTTAAAAAAACACTTCAACCAGTAAAATGCTCTTTGGCTTTTCCATCAGCCTGACAATGAGGGTTTGTACACTGTTTGCCAAATTGGCCCATAACTTCACCTAACAACAATCATACCTATGTAATGAACGAAGAAGCACTTTGGTTGTTGTTGCATGACACACAGTGTCCTATAGGACCCATAACAATAACATAGACCTACTGTAGGACCCATAACAACAACATAGACCTACTGTAGGACCCATAACTTCACCTAAAAACATAGACCTACTGTAGGACCCATAACTTCACCTAACAACAACATAGACCTACTGTAGGACCCATAACTTCACCTAACAACAACATAGACCTACTGTAGGACCCATAACTTCACCTAACAACAACATAGACCTACTGTAGGACCCATAACTTCACCTAACAACAACATAGACCTACTGTAGGACCCATAACTTCACCTAACAACAACATAGACCTACTGTAGGGCCCATAACTTCACCTAACAACAACATAGACCTACTGTAGGGCCCATAACAACAAATATAGGAAAATAGCTCTGTGTGTTGAACAATAGCCTATCCATCAAGGAACATTTCTCTACACATTATGAGCAAAGTAGGGATGTTGGATCCAACGTGGAGTGTATCTCTGTGTCCAAACAGACTAACGAGACCCTACTGTAAATCAACCAGACAATAACACATTATAAACATCCATTTGTTAGGGATGTTGGATCCAACATGGAGAACGGCATAACTGTCTTTACCAGAGTAATGAATGAAGAAGCACTTTGGTTGTTGTTGCATGTTGTGGCTTCTGTCATGTGACTGTCATTCAGAAAATGATTTCCTGGATCAGCTGATGATAGTTGAACATGTGACTGTAACTAAACAGCTACAGTATTAAGAATGATGTGTAATTATTGAAGAACTGCGTTAATGACAGTATCCATTTGGGTGTTGTCAATAAAGTTAAGGTGACTCTCGGTTAGAACCATTGGATTTAGTAAACTCTGAAATGATTTAGGATTTCTGTTCCCATGAAAACTGTTTTCCCAGCGTAACATAAGGAGACACTAAATGTTACGTAGGTAGAGAGCATTTCAGAGATCTGAATACAAAAAACTGTCCTAACAGGACAATAACCTAAACCACAAGGCCAAATCTACACTGGAGGAGCTTACCAAGATGACATTGAATGTTCCTGAGTGGCCTAGTTACAGTTTGGACTTAAATCATCTTGAAAGTCTATAGCAAGACTTGAAAACGGCTTTCTAGCAATGATCAACAACCAACTTGACAGAACAGGAAGGATTTTAAAATAATAATGAATATTCACATGAAGATCAGTCTCCTATTGGATGACATCACGACTTCCCATCAAGCCAACTCCTTGGAGGCCTTACTATGACATCATTCACTCCTTCTAGTTTGCAGTTGTTAAAAAAAACACTATTTTACTCAAAACATTTATTTGTTTCCCATTAGTGTGTTTATACTTTACTGTATTTATATCACTTTTCAACAGGAAAAGTTTAAAAATCCCTGGAGGACGTCATGAACAATTCATACAGTACAAAAACATATTTGAGTGTAGAATGCCCTTTTAAAAATCACACATTAGTTCAACAACTGCAGAGTTTGTGTCCCTGTTTTATAAGATAGTACTCACTGTATTTACTGGTGTTAATCAGATCAATGTCCCTGTTTTATTAGATAGTAATCACTGTATTTACTGGTGTTAATCAGATCAATGTCCCTGTTTTATTAGATAGTACTCACTGTATTTACTGGTGTTAATCAGATCAATGTCCCTGTTTTATTAGATACTACTCACTGTATTTACTGGTGTTAATCAGATCAATGTCCCTGTTTTATTAGATAGTACTCACTGTATTTACTGGTGTTAATCAGATCAATGTCCCTGTTTTATTAGATAGTACTCACTGTATTTACTGGTGTTAATCAGATCAATGTCCCTGTTTTATTAGATAGTACTCACTGTATTTACTGGTGTTAACCAGATCAATGTCCCTGTTTTATTAGATAGTACTCACTGTATTTACTGGTGTTAATCAGATCAATGTCCCTGTTTTATTAGATAGTACTCACTGTATTTACTAGTGTTAATCAGTTCTCCAGTCTTCTCTTCTTCGTGCTCCTCTAATGTGACAGTAATCTCCCCCTCTTCATCTTTCACTCCAAAAACTGCATCTTCCTCCTTTTCTTTCACAGTAACATCCTCCTCCTCTTTCACTCTGAACGCGTCTTCCTCTTCTTTCACTGTAACGTCTTTCTCTTCTTTTTTCACGGTAACAGCCTCACCCTCTACTTGTTTTTGTATTGTAACAGCCTCCTCCTCCTCCTCCTCTTTCACGAGAGCTTCTTTCTCCGTCCAACAGACCTCTTCTTTAGCAGGAGGAGAGTAGCTTAGTGAACTCATGGTCGGGGATGTTAGCTAGCTAGGCTAGTGCTAACTTAACCAGCCAGCTAGTTGACTTACAACGTAAATATTAAATTAAATGGGGTATCTAGTTGTTTCCACATAAGTATGTTTAAAGCAAAGTGACAAATAAACCACGAAATTGTCTAAAGAACTTGAATGTTCCGACTTTGTCGGCTAGCGAGCTACCGAGGTGGCTGCAGTTGTTGAAGAAGCGTTCCGTCCACTAGATTATACGTCACACTAGAAACATCGCCTGAAAGACACATATCGCCATCTGCTGTCTGGAGGGAGGAAACGCAGTTGAGGAGGGAAAACTATTTTTATTCTTCATTGAATTATAATATTATAAAGCAGTTTAGGGAAACGTTTTTTTCTCTCCATTAAATATTAATATTATATCAACACGTACAAAAAGCAACAAGTGCTGTTTGATTAATTCCGTTTTTTATGAGAATTTAAAACAAACTCTACATCTACTCCACTGTATTTACTGGTGTTAATCAGATCAATGTCCCTGTTTTATTAGATGGTACTCACTGTATTTACTGGTGTTAATCAGATCAATGTCCCTGTTTTATTAGATAGTACTCACTGTATTTACTGGTGTTAATCAGATCAATGTCCCTGTTTTATTAGATAGTACTCACTGTATTTACTGGTGTTAATCAGATCAATGTCCCTATTTGACTCAGTCAAAAAACAAGATATCAAAATAAGCACCTAGTTATTAATACCCTTGATAAAGATGAGCAAAAATGTATAAAATAAATCAACTTTAACCACTACCAGGATATTTTAGCCCAAAACCTGGTTACCTCTCTGCTAGGAGGCTGAAACTTGGCCATAAGTGGATCTTCCAGCAAAACAAAGAAACTGTAAATTGGGCACAAAATCAAAAATGTTCTATGGCCAACTCAGTCTTCGGACTTGAACTCCATTGAAAACCTGTGGTTTGAATTGAACAGGGCAGTCCATAAGACAGACTAAATAAATCAAGGACCTGGAGAGATTCTGTATGGAGGAAGGGTCTAAGGTCCCACCCAATGTGTTCTCTAATCTCATTAAACATTTCAGTGTCGTTATTCTCCCAAGGGGAGGGTGCTGGAGTTTTGAAAACATGGGAGGCAATAATTCAGACCCCTACCTTTTGAGAATTACATGATAAACTAAATCTCTTTCTCTGAGCAATTCTATTAGTATAAAATAATATAATTTCTGTATTTTTTACATACAATATAGCTCAGTATTTTAATTATTTATTTAATAGAGTCGTTTATCTCATCTTTATCAAGGGTGTCAACAATTTTGTCCCCCACTGACCTCCATACTGCTGCTACATGGTGTAACAATACATCATGTAGATGTCTATAATGAACAGACTAGGTCTATACTGCTCCTACATGGTGTAACAATACATCATGTAGATGTATATAATGAACAGACTAGGTCTATACTGCTCCTACATGGTGTAACAATACATCATGTAGATAGATATAATGAACAGACTAGGTCTATACTGATCCTACATGGTGTAACAATACATCATGTAGATGTATATAATGAACAGACTAGGTCTATACTGCTGCTACATGGTGTAACAATACATCATGTAGATGTATATAATGAACAGACTAGGTCTATACTGCTCCTACATGGACTAACAATACATCATGTAGATGTATATAATGAACAGACTAGGTCTATACTGCTCCTACATGGTGTAACAATACATCATGTAGATGTATATAATGAACAGACTAGGTCTATACTGCTCCTACATGGTGTAACAATACATCATGTAGATGTATATAATGAACAGACTAGGTCTATACTGCTCCTACATGGTGTAACAATACATCATGTAGATGTACATAATGAACAGACTAGGTCTATACTGCTCCTACATGGTGTAACAATACATCATGTAGATGTATATAATGAACAGACTAGGTCTATACTGCTCCTACATGGTGTAACAATACATCATGTAGATGGATATAATGAACAGACTAGGTCTATACTGATCCTACATGGTGTAACAATACATCATGTAGATGTATATAATGAACAGACTAGGTCTATACTGCTGCTACATGGTGTAACAATACATCATGTAGATGTATATAATGAACAGACTAGGTCTATACTGCTCCTACATGGACTAACAATACATCATGTAGATGTATATAATGAACAGACTAGGTCTATACTGCTCCTACATGGTGTAACAATACATCATGTAGATGTATATAATGAACAGACTAGGTCTATACTGCTCCTACATGGTGTAACAATACATCATGTAGATGTATATAATGAACAGACTAGGTCTATACTGCTCCTACATGGTGTAACAATACATCATGTAGATGTACATAATGAACAGACTAGGTCTATACTGCTCCTACATGGTGTAACAATACATCATGTAGATGTATATAATGAACAGACTAGGTCTATACTGCTCCTACATGGTGTAACAATACATCATGTAGATGGATATAATGAACAGACTAGGTCTATACTGATCCTACATGGTGTAACAATACATCATGTAGATGTATATAATGAACAGACTAGGTCTATACTGCTGCTACATGGTGTAACAATACATCATGTAGATGTATATAATGAACAGACTAGGTCTATACTGCTCCTACATGGACTAACAATACATCATGTAGATGTATATAATGAACAGACTAGGTCTATACTGCTCCTACATGGTGTAACAATACATCATGTAGATGTATATAATGAACAGACTAGGTCTATACTGCTCCTATATGGTGTAACAATACATCATGTAGATGTATATAATGAACAGACTAGGTCTATACTGCTCCTACATGGACTAACAATACATCATGTAGATGTATATACATCAACTATACATCAACTATACATAATGAACAGACTAGGTCTATACTGCTCCTACATGGTGTAACAATACATCATGTAGATGTATATAATGAACAGACTAGGTCTATACTGCTCCTACATGGTGTAACAATACATCATGTAGATGGATATAATGAACAGACTAGGTCTATACTGATCCTACATGGTGTAACAATACATCATGTAGATGTATATAATGAACAGACTAGGTCTATACTGCTGCTACATGGTGTAACAATAAATCATGTAGATGTATATAATGAACAGACTAGGTCTATACTGCTCCTACATGGACTAACAATACATCATGTAGATGTATATAATGAACAGACTAGGTCTATACTGCTCCTACATGGTGTAACAATACATCATGTAGATGTATATAATGAACAGACTAGGTCTATACTGCTCCTACATGGTGTAACAATACATCATGTAGATGTATATAATGAACAGACTAGGTCTATACTGCTCCTACATGGTGTAACAATACATCATGTAGATGTACATAATGAACAGACTAGGTCTATACTGCTCCTACATGGTGTAACAATACATCATGTAGATGTATATAATGAACAGACTAGGTCTATACTGCTCCTACATGGTGTAACAATACATCATGTAGATGTATATAATGAACAGACTAGGTCTATACTGCTCCTACATGGTGTAACAATACATCATGTAGATGGATATAATGAACAGACTAGGTCTATACTGATCCTACATGGTGTAACAATACATCATGTAGATGTATATAATGAACAGACTAGGTCTATACTGCTGCTACATGGTGTAACAATACTTCATGTAGATGTATATAATGAACAGACTAGGTCTATACTGCTCCTACATGGACTAACAATACATCATGTAGATGTATATAATGAACAGACTAGGTCTATACTGCTCCTACATGGTGTAACAATACATCATGTAGATGTATATAATGAACAGACTAGGTCTATACTGCTCCTACATGGTGTAACAATACATCATGTAGATGTATATAATGAACAGACTAGGTCTATACTGCTCCTACATGGTGTAACTATACATCATGTAGATGTATATAATGAACAGACTAGGTCTATACTGCTCCTACATGGTGTAACAATACATCATGTAGATGTACATAATGAACAGACTAGGTCTATACTGCTCCTACATGGTGTAACAATACATCATGTAGATGTATATAATGAACAGACTAGGTCTATACTGCTCCTACATGGTGTAACAATACATTATGTAGATGTATATAATGAACAGACTAGGTCTATACTGCTCCTACATGGTGTAACAATACATCATGTAGATGGATATAATGAACAGACTAGGTCTATACTGATCCTACATGGTGTAACAATACATCATGTAGATGTATATAATGAACAGACTAGGTCTATACTGCTGCTACATGGTGTAACAATACTTCATGTAGATGTATATAATGAACAGACTAGGTCTATACTGCTCCTACATGGACTAACAATACATCATGTAGATGTATATAATGAACAGACTAGGTCTATACTGCTCCTACATGGTGTAACAATACATCATGTAGATGTATATAATGAACAGACTAGGTCTATACTGCTCCTACATGGTGTAACAATACATCATGTAGATGTATATAATGAACAGACTAGGTCTATACTGCTCCTACATGGTGTAACTATACATCATGTAGATGTATATAATGAACAGACTAGGTCTATACTGCTCCTACATGGTGTAACAATACATCATGTAGATATACATAATGAACAGACTAGGTCTATACTGCTCCTACATGGTGTAACAATACATCATGTAGATGTATATAATGAACAGACTAGGTCTATACTGCTCCTACATGGTGTAACAATACATCATGTAGATGTACATAATGAACAGACTAGGTCTATACTGCTCCTACATGGTGTAACAATACATCATGTAGATGTACATAATGAACAGACTAGGTCTATACTGCTCCTACATGGTGTAACAATACATCATGTAGATGTATATAATGAACAGACTAGGTCTATACTGCTCCTACATGGACTAACAATACATCATGTAGATGTATATAATGAACAGACTAGGTCTATACTGCTCCTACATGGTGTAACAATACATCATGTAGATGTATATAATGAACAGACTAGGTCTATACTGCTCCTACATGGTGTAACTATACATCATGTAGATGTATATAATGAACAGACTAGGTCTATACTGCTCCTACATGGTGTAACAATACATCATGTAGATATACATAATGAACAGACTAGGTCTATACTGCTCCTACATGGTGTAACAATACATCATGTAGATGTATATAATGAACAGACTAGGTCTATACTGCTCCTACATGGTGTAACAATACATCATGTAGATGTACATAATGAACAGACTAGGTCTATACTGCTCCTACATGGTGTAACAATACATCATGTAGATGTATATAATGAACAGACTAGGTCTATACTGCTCCTACATGGTGTAACAATACATCATGTAGATGTATATAATGAACAGACTAGGTCTATACTGCTCCTACATGGTGTAACAATACATCATGTAGATGGATATAATGAACAGACTAGGTCTATACTGATCCTACATGGTGTAACAATACATCATGTAGATGTATATAATGAACAGACTAGGTCTATACTGCTGCTACATGGTGTAACAATACTTCATGTAGATGTATATAATGAACAGACTAGGTCTATACTGCTCCTACATGGACTAACAATACATCATGTAGATGTATATAATGAACAGACTAGGTCTATACTGCTCCTACATGGTGTAACAATACATCATGTAGATGTATATAATGAACAGACTAGGTCTATACTGCTCCTACATGGTGTAACAATACATCATGTAGATGTATATAATGAACAGACTAGGTCTATACTGCTCCTACATGGTGTAACTATACATCATGTAGATGTATATAATGAACAGACTAGGTCTATACTGCTCCTACATGGTGTAACAATACATCATGTAGATGTACATAATGAACAGACTAGGTCTATACTGCTCCTACATGGTGTAACAATACATCATGTAGATGTATATAATGAACAGACTAGGTCTATACTGCTCCTACATGGTGTAACAATACATCATGTAGATGTCTATAATGAACAGACTAGGTCTATACTGCTCCTACATGGTGTAACAATACATCATGTAGATGGATATAATGAACAGACTAGGTCTATACTGATCCTACATGGTGTAACAATACATCATGTAGATGTATATAATGAACAGACTAGGTCTATACTGCTGCTACATGGTGTAACAATACTTCATGTAGATGTATATAATGAACAGACTAGGTCTATACTGCTCCTACATGGACTAACAATACATCATGTAGATGTATATAATGAACAGACTAGATCTATACTGCTCCTACATGGTGTAACAATACATCATGTAGATGTATATAATGAACAGACTAGGTCTATACTGCTCCTACATGGTGTAACAATACATCATGTAGATGTATATAATGAACAGACTAGGTCTATACTGCTCCTACATGGTGTAACTATACATCATGTAGATGTATATAATGAACAGACTAGGTCTATACTGCTCCTACATGGTGTAACAATACATCATGTAGATGTACATAATGAACAGACTAGGTCTATACTGCTCCTACATGGTGTAACAATACATCATGTAGATGTATATAATGAACAGACTAGGTCTATACTGCTCCTACATGGTGTAACAATACATCATGTAGATGTATATAATGAACAGACTAGGTCTATACTGCTCCTACATGGTGTAACAATACATCATGTAGATGGATATAATGAACAGACTAGGTCTATACTGATCCTACATGGTGTAACAATACATCATGTAGATGTATATAATGAACAGACTAGGTCTATACTGCTGCTACATGGTGTAACAATACTTCATGTAGATGTATATAATGAACAGACTAGGTCTATACTGCTCCTACATGGACTAACAATACATCATGTAGATGTATATAATGAACAGACTAGGTCTATACTGCTCCTACATGGTGTAACAATACATCATGTAGATGTATATAATGGACAGACTAGGTCTATACTGCTCCTACATGGTGTAACTATACATCATGTAGATGTATATAATGAACAGACTAGGTCTATACTAATCTTACATGGTGTAACAATACATCATGTGGGGCTTTAAGGTGATGTTAGTGTGACGTATAATGTAGTGGACGGAACGCTTCTTTCAACAGCAGCAACAGGGGATTTGTAGATCAGTCAGTCTGCAGTCGCCTGCAGTGTCGAACAAGCCCAATACCAAACCAATCAGGTGGTTGTTTGATGAAATGAAGCTTCAGACGTCATTGAAGACGTGCTGCTGATAAAGTGATACAGGCATCGGTACACTGCTTTGAAGTTTACTGCTTATCGATTTGGACGCAGGCCTCGTAGCTCCGGTATCAAAAGTAACATCCCTACTGACAACAAGGCAGCAGAGTCTACCGTGCTAATGCGTTCCCACTAGATAACACAACCACACAGTATATGAAAGCATGAGGTGTGGCTGACGTTTACAAGCTGGAGCTAGATACCGAGCTAGCATACAAACTCTGTAGCACATAGTGCATTGTGGGTAGTTTAGAAGATATCCGGAAATAAGTTTAAGAAATATGTAACAACGCAAAAACATAACTGTTTGTACTTATAGGTAACCAGATTGTGACTACAACTAAGTTACTAAGTCTTTAACCACACTGTGTTGTTACACGGGTGAGTAAAAACGAACGCTTCCTCCCCTTTAACTTTTTGTCAGAAAATAAAATAAACGTTTTACTCAACTGCGTTACCCACTCCAGTCAGCAGATGGCGGTCTGGGAATTTAAGGCGATGCTGTTGGTGTGACGTATAATGTAGTGGACGGAACTCTTCTTTCAACAGCAGCAACAGTTATTAAGCCTCCTCGGTAGCTTGCTAGACAAAATAGCCGAACCAATAAAGCTCATTAGACGCTTTAGTGTATATTAGCCACTGTGTTTTAAACCCACTTCTGTCGTCTAGTTAGTTATCCGTTTTAATTTCATATTTACGGTGTTGTTGTTATTATTCAGCTAGCGGGCTGGTTAAGTTAGCATTAGCCTAGCTAGCTAACTTGTCCAACCATGCGGTCACTGAGCTACTCTCCTCCTGCTAAAGAAGATGAGGACATCACAGTAAAACAAGAAGTAGAGGGTGAGGCCGTTACTGTGAAAGAAGAAAAAGACTCGTTCAGAGTGAAAGAGGAGGAGGATGTTACAGTAAAAGAAGAGGAGGATGCAGTTTATGGAGTGAAAGAGGAAGAGGGGGAGATGACTGTTACATCGATCGAGGAGGAAACTGGACATCTGGCCCCGGTTTCCCAAACGCATCTTAAGACGTCCAATGGTTCTAACGGTGAACTTAGCCATAAGATGGTTTTGAGAAACCGTTCCCTGATTAACACTAGTAAGTACTGTCTTAAATACAGAGGCACAAACTCTGCAGTTGTTGAACTGATGTGTGGTGTTAAAGCGGAAATATTCAACAGCTACATCCATATTTAGACTTTTAAAATTATTTATGTATAACCATTGATTCTTGAAGAATATAACACATGCCTCATGAGCTTAGTTCAACTGTTGTACCCCATCAGAACCCCAAATAAGCTTTTTTTTACTCCAATGTTTAGAAATGTAAACCAACACTGTATAGCCTCAACATAGTTAAAACTATAATGTTGATATCATGGATGGTCAGTCCTTGCATCCATAGGTCTGTCTATGAATTTGAAAGTAGTTACATTTCTCCAACCCCATAATCATCTTATAACCAAAACAGTGGTGGAATTACAGTTTTGTTGTTGTATGAACGGCAGATTGCTGGGTTGTGTGGGTTTTTTCAACAGTAACAAAATGGCTGCCCAGAGGCTTGGTTTGGTAAACAGCTGAGGGATGGGGGAAGGAGGAGTGTAACCACTCAAATTTATTCATCCATGATGTCATAATGATAGTTTAACCAGGTTTCTAGGATATATAGTATATTCTAGAATTCATTCATGATGTCATAATGATAGTTTAACCAGGTTTCTAGGATATATAGTATATTCTAGAATTCATCCATGATGTCATAATGATAGTTTAACCAGGTTTCTAGGATATATAGTATATTCTAGAATTCATCCATGATGTCATAATGATAGTTTAACCAGGTTTCTAGGATGTATAGTATATTCTAGAATTCATCCATGATGTCATAATGATAGTTTAACCAGGTTTCTGGGCTATATAGTATATTCTAGAATTGCCAGTGTAGATTTCCTGTGGAGGCAAATTATTAGAGCTGTTGATAAGTCATTGTATAGTATTCAGCCAATTGTTTTTCATGCCATTACATTAAAGGCAAGACATACCTAGATTCAATTACATTCATGAATTGGTTTGAAACCTTTGTTTTAAACCCGTCTCAAAATTGGTGCCTTGCCGGATTTGTAAAAAATGGTTTGTCATGAAACTCTATTTTTTTAAATGTATTTAAATGTAACCTTTATTTAACTAGGCAAGTCAGTTAAGAACAAATTCTTATTTACAATGCCTGCCTACCCCGGACAACGCTGGGCCAATTGTGCGCCGCCCTATGGGACTCCAAATCACGGCCGGTTGTGATACAGCCTGGATTTGAACCAGGGTGTCTGTAGTGAAGCCTCAAGCACTGAGATGCAGTGTCCGCTGCGCCACTCGGGAGCCCCAAAATCATGTTCTAGTGCTGTCCCCAACTAAAATACATCTTGGTCAACCAAGAGTCATCTGTTCTTTCTACCAATCACCCCATGTGTTTTTATAAAATCTGTATGTACTGAACTTGTCTGATGCTTTAAGCACGCTGTTTGATTAAATAAATAAGACACACAAATGACGAGAGGAGCCAGTCGTCAACATGACCTGACTGGAGGGAGCCAGTCGTCAACATGACCTGACTGGAGGGAGCCAGTCGTCAACATGACCTGACTGGAGGGAGCCAGTCGTCAACATGACCTGACTGGAGGGAGCCAGTCGTCAACATGACCTGACTGGAGGGAGCCAGTCGTCAACATGACCTGACTGGAGGGAGCCAGTCTTCAACATGACCTGACTGGAGGGAGCCAGTCTTCAACATGACCTGACTGGAGGGAGCCGACCAGTTCTGAAAGCCTTTTGCCGTACCCTCATCCTACTCCTCTGGTGATGTAGACGTTATCCCAGGCGCTCTCATTTGTTGACTTCTGTAACCGTAAAAGCCTTGGTTTCATGCATGTTAACATCAGAAGCCTCCTCCCTAAGTTTGTTTTACTCACTGCTTTAGCACACTCCGCCAACCTTGATGTCCTTGCCGTGTCTGAATCCTGGCTTTGGAAGGTCACCAAAAATTCTGAAATTTCCATCCCCAACTACAACATTTTCCATCAAAATGAGAGGAGTTGCAATCTACTGCAGAGATGGCCTGCAATGTTCTATCATACTTTCCAGGTCTAAGCCCAAACAGTTCGAGCTTCTAATTAAAAAAATGAATCTCTCCAGAAATAAGTCTCTCACTGTTGCCGCCTGTTACAGACCCCCCTCAGCTCCCAGCTGCCCTGGACACCATATGTGAATTGATTGGCCCCCATCTATCTTCAGAGTTTGTTCTGTTAGGTGACCTAAACTGGGATATGCTTAACCTCTCTAGGGGGTGTGGGACGCTACCGTCCCACATGGCCAACATCCAGTGAAATTGCAGAGCACCAAATTCAAAAACAGAAATACTCATTATAAGCATTCATAAAACATTCAAGTGTTATACATCGGTTTAAAGATTAACTTCTTGTTAATCAAACCACGGTGTCAGATTTCATAAAGGCTTTACCGTGAAAGCATACCATGCGATTATCTGAGAACAGCGCCCAGCAGACAAATCATTACAAACAGTTACCAGCCAAGTAGAGGAGTTACACAAGTCAGAAATAGCGATAAAATGAATCACTTACTTTTGATGATCTTCATATCGTTGCAACTCACAAGACTCCCATTTACTCAATAAATGTTTGTTTTGTTCGATAAAGTCTCTCTTTATATCCAAAAACCTCCGTTTTGTTCATGCGTTTTGTTCAGTAATCCACAGGCTCAAAGGCAATCACAACAGCCAGACGAAAAATCCTAAAAGTATCAGTAAAGTTCGTAGAAACATGTCAAACGATGTTTATAATCAATCCTCAGGTTGTTTTTAGCCTAAATAATATATAACATTTCAACCGGACAATAACGTCGTCAATATAAAAGGTAAACAAGAAAGGTGCGCTCTCGGTCTCGCGCATGAAAAATCTCTGAGATACTGAATGGTCCACTCATTCAGAGTGGTCTTACACTCTCATTTTTCAGGATGCAAGCCTGAAACTATTTCTAAAGACTGTTGACATCTAGTGGAAGCCATAGGAAGTGCAATTTGAGACCTAAGTCAATGGAATCTGTATAGGCAGTCAATGGAAAACTACAACAACAACAAATCCCACTTCCTGGATGTATTTTTCTCAGGTTTTCGCCGGTCATATCAGTTCTGTTATACTCACAGACATTATTTTAACAGTTTTGGAAACTTTAGAGTGTTTTCTATCCAAATCTACTAAGTTTACTTTGGCACGCTTTTCATCCGGAGGTGAAAACAGTGCTCCCTACCCTAGTGATGTTAACACCCCGGCCGTCCTACAATTCAAGCTAGATGCCCTCAATCTCACACAAATTATCAAGGAACCCACCAGGTACAACCCTAAATCTGTAAACATGGGCACCCTCATAGATATTATCCTGACCAACTTGCCCTCCAAATACACCTCTGCTGTTTTCAATCAGGATCTCAGCGATTACTGCCTCATCGCCTGCATCCGTTATGGGTTTGCGGTCAAACGGCCACCCCTCATCACTGTCAAATGCTCCCTAGAACACTTCTGCGAGCAGGCCTTTCTAATCGACCTGGTATACATATTCGTCGCCAAACCCAGTGGCTCCAGGTCATCTATAAGTCTTTGCTAGGCCACCTTCACTCAGCTCACAGGTCACCATAGCAACACCCACCCATAGCACGCGCTCCAGGAGGTATATCTCACTGGTCATCCCCAAAGCCAACACCTACTTTGGCCACCTTTCCTTCCAGTTCTCTGCTGCCAATGACTGCAACGAATTGCAAAAATCGCTGAAGTTGGAGACATATATCTCCCTCACTAACTTCAAGCATCAGCTATCTGAGCAGTTTACCGATCGCTGCAGCTGTACACAGCCCATCTGTAAATAGCCCATCCAACTGCCTACCTCATCCCCATGTTTTTATTTACGTTTTTTTGCTCTTTTGCACACCAGTATTTCTACTTGAACATCTATCACTCCAGTGTTAAATTGTAATTACTTCACTACTATGGCCTATTTATTGCCTTGCCTCCGTACTTCATTTGCACACACTATATATAGATTTTTGTATTGTGTTATTGACTGTTCGTTTGTTTATCCAACGTGTAACTCTGTTTTTTTTTGTCGCACTGCTTTGCTTTATCTTGGCCAGGTTGCAGTTGTAAATGAGAACTTGTTCTCAACTGGCCTACCTGGTTAAATAAAGGTGAAATACATTTTTTTTTTTTATCTTAGCTTTATTGACAACACTCAAATGGATACTGTCATTAACGCAGTTCTTCAATAATTACACATAATACTTAATACTGTAGATGTTTAGTTACAGTCACATGATCAACTATCAGAAGATCCAGGAAATACTTTTCTGAATGCCAGTCAAATTACAAACATCACGACATGCAACAACAACCAAAGTGCTTCTTCATTCATTACTCTGGTAAAGACAGTTATGCCGTGCTCCATGTTGGATCCAACATCCCTAACAAATTGATGTTTATAATGTGTTATTGTCTGCTTGATTTACTGTAGGGTCTCGTTAGTCCGTTTGGAAACGGAGATACTTAGCTCATAATGTGTAGAGAACTGTTCCTTGATGGATAGGCTATTGTTCAACACACAGAGCTATTTTCCTATATTTGTTGTTAGGTGTAGTTATGGGTCCTACAGTAGGTCTATGTTATTGTTAGGTGAAGTTATGGATCCTACAGTAGGTCTATGTTGTTGTTAGGTGAAGTTATGGGTCCTACAGTAGGTCTATGTTATTGTTAGGTGAAGTTATGGGTCCTACAGTAGGTCTATGTTGTTGTTAGGTGAAGTTATGGATCCTACAGTAGGTCTATGTTGTTGTTAGGTGAAGTTATGGGTCCTACAGTAGGTCTATGTTATTGTTAGGTGAAGTTATGGGTCCTACAGTAGGTCTATGTTATTGTTAGGTGAAGTTATGGGTCCTACAGTAGGTCTATGTTGTTGTTAGGTGAAGTTATGGATCCTACAGTAGGTCTATGTTATTGTTAGGTGAAGTTATGGGTCCTACAGTAGGTCTATGTTGTTGTTAGGTGAAGTTATGGATCCTACAGTAGGTCTATGTTATTGTTAGGTGAAGTTATGGATCCTACAGTAGGTCTATGTTATTGTTAGGTGAAGTTATGGGTCCTACAGTAGGTCTATGTTATTGTTAGGTGAAGTTATGGGTCCTACAGTAGATCTATGTTGTTAGGTGAAGTTATGGGTCCTACAGTAGGTCTATGTTATTGTTAGGTGAAGTTATGGGTCCTACAGTAGGTCTATGTTATTGTTAGGTGAAGTTATGGGTCCTACAGTAGGTCTATGTTGTTGTTAGGTGAAGTTATGGGCCAATTTGGCAAACAGTGTACAAACCCTCATTGTCAGGCTGATGGAAAAGCCAAAGAGCATTTTACTGGTTGAAGTGTTTTTTAAGTACAAAGCGGTTGATTTGCGATGACGACACAAACATTATATTAAGCAGGAGATTCAAGCGAGCCTGACAATTATAATCCAAAGTAGTGTGAAATGAACTCATTAGCAACCTGGTAATGGAGGTTACTCCCCTGAGCAAAAATCTTTTCTCACCAGCAAACATAGAAAAGGGCCTCCAATCTTAGATGTTACTACTACTGTGAAAACAAGACAAAATATGACTATTGTTGCTCATTTTAAGACAAATGTCAAGTAATCATTACATTCATTACAGATGTCAATTGTTGTCCAACATGGCTACGCTGTTGGCATGACCTTTTACAGTGGATTACTGCTGTTGTGGACCTTTAATCATCTGTCTGACTTTGTCGTTCACACAGGAGAGAGACGTGACTATCGTGGATCCTCTGGGGAGCCTCAACAACCTCATGATGCTGACGAGGCAGAGAAGAGCCTCTCCAGATCAGAACACCTCAAGAAACACCTGCAGAGACCCACAGGGAAGATAATTAACCTCTCTGACTGTGGGAAGAGATTCACCTCATCAGGCATTAAAATTCATCGGAGAAGCCACACAGTAGAGAAAGCTTATTGCTGTACTCAATGTGGGAAGAGTTTTGATACATCTAGCCATCTTATTGTACACCAAAGAACACACACAGGAGAGAAATCTTATCGCTGTGATGAATGTGGGAAGAGTTTTACTCTTTCAACCAGCCTGAAATTACACCAGAGAACACACACAGGAGAGAAACCTTTTAGCTGTGATCAATGTGGGAAGAGTTTTACTCAATCAACCAGCCTGAAATTCCACCAGAGAACACGCACAGGAGAGAAACCTTTTAGCTGTGATCAATGTGGGAAGTGTTTTACTCATCGAAGCAGCCTGATATCACACCAGAGAATACACACAGGAGAGAAACGTTCTAGCTGTGATGAATGTAGGAAGAGTTTTACTCATCGAAGCAGCCTGATATCACACCAGAGAATACACACAGGAGAGAAACGTTCTAGCTGTGATGAATGTGGGAAGAGTTTTACTCGTTCAACCAGCCTGAAATTACACCAGAGAACACACACAGGAGAGAAACCTTTTAGCTGTGATCAATGTGGGAAGAGTTTTACTCAGCTAATCAACCTGATAACACACCAGAGAACACAGGAGAGAAACCATACAGCTGTGATGAATGTGGGAAGTGTTTTACTCATCGAAGCAGCCTGATATCACACCAGAGAATACACACAGGAGAGAAACTGTATATCTGTGATGAGTGTGGGAAGAGTTTTACTTGCTTGCGCAATCTGACTCTTCACCAGAGAACACACACAGGAGAGAAACCCTATAGCTGTACTCGATGTGGGAAGTTTTTTTTTAAATCTAACCATCTGACGATACACCAAAGAAGACACACAGGAGAGAAACCTTATAGCTGTACTCGATGTGGCAAGAGTTTTGTTCAATCTGGCGAACTGAAGATACACCAGAGAACACACACAGGAGAGAAACCTTATAGCTGTGGTCAATGTGGGAAGCGTTTTGGTCAATCTGGCCAGCTGACATCACACCAGAGAACACACACAGGAGAGAAATCTTATAGCTGTGATCAATGTGGGACAAGATTTGCTTGGCTAACCAGCCTAGTTTCACACCAAAGAACACACACGGGAGAAAAACCTTATAGCTGTGGTCAATGTGGGAAGAGTTTTGTAACAATGTAACAAGAGATACTCCGATAAAAGACATCTGATCAAACATCAGAAAATACATGAAGGAGTTGTTTCATGATATCAATGAATTAATGTCACAATGTAGAATGTTTTAACATTGTAGAAGGAGTATTTTAATGATGTCACAATGTAGAATGTTTTAACATTGTAGTAGGTGTATATTAATGATGTCACAATGTAGAACCCTAAACGTTTGTCCCCTGTTCTATTGATTTCAACATGATATGGATATTAGCCTCAGGGGGAAAATCCAGGCTCTGAAATGGAAGAGTTACTATTTATGTGATTTAACAAAAAGTGACTAACACAAAAAGAGTTGTGTTACACTTACCATGTTGGTGACCCACTTGAATCAAAATGCAACACTTCAAAATGTAGCGAGCTGTTTTCTACAAATTGTCCTCTAACCAGGGATGTACACATTATTCCCAGATTCCGTGTGGTTTTTGAGCTGTTCGTTTTAACAGGACGTGTAAACTCATCTTCCTCCTTTCGCACAATTGTTGCCAGCAGCATACCACCCTGCATCCCACTGCTGGCTTGCTTCTGAAGCTAAGCAGGGTTGGTCCTGGTCAGTCCCTGGATGGGAGACCATATGCTGCTGGAAGTGGTGCTGGAGGGCCAGTCGGAGGCACTCTTTCCTCTGGTCTAAACAATATCCCAATGCCCCAGGGCAGTGACTGCCCAGTGTATGGTGCCGTCTTTCGGATGGGACGTTAAACGGGTGTCCTGACTCTCTGAGGTCATTAAAGATCCCATTGCACTTATTGTAAGAGTAGGGGTGTTAACCCCGGTGTCCTGGCTAAATTCCCAATCTGGCCCTCATACCATCACGGCCACCTAATCATCCCCAGCTTACAATTGGCTCATTCATCCCCCTCCTCTCCCCTGTAACTATTCCCCAGGTTGTTGCTGTAAATGAGAATGTGTTCTCAGTCAACTTAACTGGTAAAACAACGGTAAAAAGAAAAAAAAATCCACATGACATCGATGAGTTATGACAAATAGGTGTTGTGTTCCTTTGTTTAGGGACCCCTACATTTAAATGCATCACTCCAAAATGTAGCTGACTGTCTTCTGCAGGTTGTCCTCTAACCAGTGAGGTAAAATATATCTCCATTTCCATGTGTTTTTTGTTTTGTTGTGTTAGTTTCAAGAGCAGGTTCAACCTGATTTCCCCCCAAATGCATATAAGATTTGTGTTTTGCGTTTAGCCAGTGCGTTGCTATGGATCTTTATTTATTTTGACTGCATGTTTTTCCGTATTGGAGATGAGTTTTGTTTGGGCTCGTTCCAAGGAGACGAGAGTTCTAGAAGCTAGTGGGATTTAGAAAGAGGATAGTTCTAGAAGCTAGTGGGATTTAGGAAGAGGAGAGTTCTAGAATCTAGTGAGTTTTAGGAAGACGAGAGTTCTAGAAGCTAGTGGGATTTAGAAAGAGGAGAGTTCTAGAATCTAGTGAGTTTTAGGAAGACGAGTGTTCTAGAAGCTAGTGAGTTTTAGGAAGACGAGTGTTCTAGAAGCTAGTGAGTTTTAGGAAGACGAGTGTTCTAGAAGCTAGTGAGTTTTAGGAAGACGAGAGTTCTAGAAGCTAGTGAGTTTTAGGAAGACGAGTGTTCTAGAAGCTAGTGAGTTTTAGGAAGACGAGTGTTCTAGAAGCTAGTGAGTTTTAGGAAGACGAGAGTTCTAGAAGCTAGTGAGTTTTAGGAAGACGATACCAACTATCAATCACTTAGATCATGTATTTTCAGGTAGAGATACATCCTTGGGACGTCCATAGCCAGTTGAAGTTGACATTTAAAATGGTTAAGGTAGGGGTTAAGGTTAGGGTTTAGGGTAGGGATGTCCCAAGGATCCCAGATAGCATTGACCATCGTGCATTATTCTGTCTCTTTTACATAGCAGGTGTAAAATAAACACAGACAAGACAAGTAGGCACGCAGTGCATTATGGTCATTGTAGTTTAAAAATAGCATCTAATTATGTAGGGTGACCATACGTCCTCTTTTTCCCGGACATGTCCTCTTTTTGGACCAAAAAAAATGCGTCCGGCCGGGATTTCTAAATCGCCTAAAATGTCCGGGATTCGGCTTTTGCTTCCTACAGTCTCCATTCGTTGTGTGCGTTTTGGGGGTTTTGCATTGCTTTGACCGCTTTCAAGCGCTCGTACTAAGACCGAAGCAATTGTTAACGCTGTGATAGCACCACATTCTGTCGACATAGCTCAGAAAGCACTAGAAGACATACCTTACTGTGGTGTTTCTACTGATGGGAGCAATCACGGTGCTGTGGAAATATTCCCTCTGCTTATTCAGTATTTTGATTGGAAGAATGGTGGCGTGCAAAGTAAATTAGTCGAAGTTAAAAACACTCCAAATGAGACAGCTGATACGATCGCGCAATACATCAAAGAAACACTGGAAAATAATGGGATTTTTTCCAAATATATTGCATTTACAGTAGGGTGACCATACGTCCTCTTTTTCCCGGACATGTCCTCTTTTTGGAAAACTAAAATTTGGTCACCCTAAATTATGCCAATCTGTATGTGGGGTTGTTAGAGAAGAATGTGATTGTCAGCCCTAACAATCCATTCTAGCAGCTCATCAGGCTCTGAAAAAGTCTTCATTGATGACGTGTTCCATCTATTCCAGGGGACAGCAGAGGAACTTCATCGATTCCACTCCTTCATCAATACAAGCAGTAAACATCTGAAATTCACCCTCACCTTTGATAAGCATGAAACAAGTTACCCGATGGTTGGACAATACTTTTCTCGTTAATCATCTTAAATATTTCAACTGGAAATCAACCAATCCTCCATTGTTAACGCAGTGGAAAGGTCAAATGCTTTATTATCTACACATGTAAAGTGGGTGAGACGGAGAGAAATAAAATGGTTAGGTTATGGTAAAGTTTATAAAAGATCAAATAAAATATTTTTCCCAAAAATTGTTTTAAGTCCCAATGCAAAGTTACACCTCACTGTTCTATTTTTGGAGTTATTACATAAAACCAATAAGAATTCAGAAGAATGCCAAAGGCAGGTGTGATGTAATATGGAAGACCGGTCTATTCCCTGTGATGTAAACAACAACAGAAAGAACTTCAAATTAAACCAATCGTTTAAACCAACGTTTTGGAAATACATAACGCTATCTAACCAAATATCAAAGAATGTTAGCTATATGCAGTTATCTTAGCCAGCCAGCTAACATTAGCTATTTAGCCAACTAGTTATGGTCAGCGAGCTGGAGCCCAACTACAAGAGACCAGTTAGAACCCGATTAACAAAACCCAACTAAAACATAACTGCAGATCAAAAGAGCAGAGACATACAGAATGATGGCTGGGAAAATCCTCAACATCCAAAATAGATAGATTCCAGAAGTCAGTCAGCTAGTGCGCTAGCAGTAAGCCAAGGTGGAAAAAGTGACAAAACTCCCGTAGTCGACTTCACAGAGAACATGCTGAAAAGTAGTGATGGGGAAACAAAGCTTCCTGAAGCATTGACGCTTTTCAGCCTGTTGTGTCAACAAAAAAACCAAAAAAACGAGCAAGCAGGTTGATATCCCACGGCAAGAGGCACCAGAGCTACTGTGCTAACGGGTTCCCTCTAGATAACACAACCACACAGTTCATGAAAAGCATGAGGTGTGACTAACGTTTACAAGCTTGAGCTAGATATCAACCTAGTGTGACCTTCCTGGTCCCGTCTCTCAAGTCAGTGAGTCAACACAGGAAGGAGCAATGGATGGATAGTTCATTTATTTCCAAAGCTGAAATGATGGGACACACACAGTATGGATGAATGATCAGTAGTGACGGGATATAAATAGCACTCCCACAGCAATTCTCCATAAATCTGCCCTATAATATACTAACAAAAAACAATCAAGATGTCTGTCAAAGTTATTATGATCATATAGTGGATTTAACAGTTCCTAATAATTCCTAATTTACTATAATAAAATAAATACATAGTTTCCATGTGTAATCTCATATTCACAACATCAGAATAAACTGTCATCCATTTTAGTATCAAAATATATCAAATTAACCTGAAATATTACTCAACGTCCCCCTCTGGTGGTGAAGAAGTATAATCCACCTAAACTAACAGAACCGGCTGATAAACTGGCTGGTGTTCATGAGTTTATAAAACACATACTTTATACATGTCATAAATTACCTGCATTGATGAGACACACAGTGTGGATGAATGATCAGTAGTCGACAGGATATAAATAGCACTCCTAAAGAAGATGCAGTGTGGATGAATGATCAGGATATAAATAGCACTCCTAAAGAAGATGCAGTGTGGATGAATGATCAGGATATAAATAGCACTCCTAAAGAAGATGCAGTGTGGATGAATGATCAGTAGTCGACAGGATATAAATAGCACTCCTAAAGAAGATGCAGTGTGGATGAATGATCAGGATATAAATAGCACTCCTAAAGAAGATGCAGTGTGGATGAATGATCAGTATATAAATAGCACTCCGGAAGAAGATGCAGTGTGGATGAATGATCAGGATATAAATAGCACTCCTAAAGAAGATGCAGTGTGGATGAATGATCAGGATATAAATAGCATTCCTAAAGAAGATGCAGTGTGGATGAATGATCAGGATATGAATAGCACTCCTAAAGAAGATGCAGTGTGGATGAATGATCAGGATATAAATAGCACTCCTAAAGAAGATGCAGTGTGGATGAATGATCAGGATATAAATAGCACTCCTATAGAAGATGCAGTGTGGATGAATGATCAGGATATAAATAGCACTCCTAAAGAAGATGCAGTGTGGATGAATGATCAGGATATAAATAGCACTCCTAAAGAAGATGCAGTGTGGATGAATGATCAGGATATAAATAGCACTCCTAAAGAAGATGCAGTGTGGATGAATGATCAGGATATAAATAGCACTCCTAAAGAAGATGCAGTGTGGATGAATGATCAGTAGTCGACAGGATATAAATAGCACTCCTAAAGAAGATGCAGTGTGGATGAATGATCAGGATATAAATAGCACTCCTAAAGAAGATGCAGTGTGGATGAATGATCAGGATATAAATAGCACTCCTAAAGAAGATGCAGTGTGGATGAATGATCAGGATATAAATAGCACTCCTAAAGAAGATGCAGTGTGGATGAATGATCAGTAGTCGACAGGATATAAATAGCACTCCTAAAGAAGATGCAGTGTGGATGAATGATCAGGATATAAATAGCACTCCTAAAGAAGATGCAGTGTGGATGAATGATCAGGATATAAATAGCACTCCTAAAGAAGATGCAGTGTGGATGAATGATCAGGATATAAATAGCACTCCTAAAGAAGATGCAGTGTGGATGAATGATCAGGATATAAATAGCACTCCTAAAGAAGATGCAGTGTGGATGAATGATCAGGATATAAATAGCACTCCTAAAGAAGATGCAGTGTGGATGAATGATCAGGATATTAATAGCACTCCTATAGATGATGCAGTGTGGATGAATGATCAGAATATAAATAGCACTCCTATAGAAGATGCAGTGTGGATGAATGATCAGGATATAAATAGCACTCCTAAAGAAGATGCAGTGTGGATGAATGATCAGGATATAAATAGCACTCCTAAAGAAGATGCAGTGTGGATGAATGATCAGGATATAAATAGCACTCCTAAAGAAGATGCAGTGTGGATGAATGATCAGGATATAAATAGCACTCCTAAAGAAGACGCAGTGTGGATGAATGATCAGGATATAAATAGCACTCCTATAGAAGATGCAGTGTGGATGAATGATCAGGATATAAATAGCACTCCTAAAGAAGATGCAGTGTGGATGAATGATCAGGATATAAATAGCACTCCTAAAGAAGACGCAGTGTGGATGAATGATCAGTAGTGACAGGATATAAATAGCACTCCTAAAGAAGACGCAGTGTGGATGAATGATCAGTAGTCGACAGGATATAAATAGCACTCCTAAAGAAGATGCAGTGTGGATGAATGATCAGGATATAAATAGCACTCCTAAAGAAGACGCAGTGTGGATGAATGATCAGTAGTCGACAGGATATAAATAGCACTCCTAAAGAAGATGCAGTGTGGATGAATGATCAGGATATTAATAGCACTCCTAAAGAAGATGCAGTGTGGATGAATGATCAGGATATAAATAGCACTCCTAAAGAAGATGCAGTGTGGATGAATGATCAGGATATAAATAGCACTCCTAAAGAAGATGCAGTGAGGATGAATGATCAGGATATAAATAGCACTCCTAAAGAAGATGCATTTTCCAGTTTGCTACCAACTTGATAGAGGGAACTTTAGCATAAAACCCACATGGAAAACTGAGATTCGGCAAATAACATATAAAGAGAGGCCAAACCAACAACAGAAGTTACTAAAACATAAATTGCTAATTTATGATTTAAAAAGTGGATGGTTTATGATCTAATGTCAACTTCATACATTTCTATCCCAGGACCACTCAATTTTCAAATTCTCCATAAATCTGCTTTGGATTACCCAGAATCCCATACCTTTATCACTGACTGTAATGTAAAGACACGAGCAGCGATCTAAGGTCCTGCATCTCAGTGCTAGAGGCATCACTACAGACCCTGGTTCAAAACTAGGCTGTATCATAACAGGCCGTGACAGGGAGTCCCATAGGGCAACGCACAGTGGCCCAGCATCGTCTGGGTTAGGGTTTGGCAGGGGTTTGGCCGGGGTTTGGCAGGGGTTTGGCCGTCATTGTAAATAAGAATTTGTTCTTAGCTGGCTTGCCTGGTTAAATAATGGTTAAATACATTTTTTAAATGTAACTTCATTACACCGTTACACTGGCATACAAACTCGGTAGCATAGAGTTGATAATACATATGACGTTGGGAAATAGTGCATTGTGGGTAGTTTAGAAGATTTCCCGAAATAAGTTAATACATTTGTAATAATGCAAAAACATAGCTGTTTGTACTTATAGGTAACCATATCGTGACTACAACTAGCTTACTAGGTCTTTAACCACACTGTGTTGTTACGCTGGTGAGTAAAAACTCATGCTTCCTACACTTTAACTTTTTGTCTGACAATAAAATAAACATTTTACTCAACTGCGTTACCCACTCCAGTCAGCAGATGGCGGTCTGGGAATTTAAGGTAATGCTGTGGTGTGACGTATAATCTAGTGGACGGAAAGCTTCTTTCAACAGTAGCAACAGTTAGTCAGACACCACGGTAGCTCGCTAGACAAAATAGCCGAACAATAAAGCTCTTTAGATGCTTTAGTGTATATTAGCCACTGTGTTTTAAACCCACTTCTGTCGTCTAGTTAGTTATCCGATTTAATTTCATATTTACGGTGTTTTTGTTATTGGTCAGCTAGCGGGCTGGTTAAGTTAGCATTAGCCTAGCTAGCTAACATCCCCGACCATGTGCTCACTAAGCTACTCTCCTCCTGCTAAAGAAGATGTCTGCTGGACGGAGAAAGAAGCTCTCGTCAAAGAGGAGGAGGAAGAGGAGGCTGTTTCAATACACAAACAAGTAGAGGGTGAGGCTGTTACCGTGAAAGAAGAAGAGAAAGATGTTACAGTGAAAGAAGAGGAAGACGTGTTCAGAGTGAAAGAGGAGGAGGATGTTACAGTAAAAGAAGAGGAGGATGCAGTTTTTGGAGTGAAAGAGGAGGAGGGGGAGATGACTCACATCGAAGAAGGAAGAAGAGGAAGAATCTGGATTTCTGGGCCCGGTTTCCCAAAGGCATGTTAAGGCATCCAATGGTTCTAACGATGAACGGGCCCTGATTAACACTAGTAAGTACTGTCTTAAATACAGAGGCACAAACTCTGCAGTTGTTTAACTGATGTGTGGTGTTAAAGGGGAAATCTGCAATTGTTACATCCATATTGTGACTTTTTAATGATTTTTTTTATAGCCATGTATTCTTGAAGAATATAACACGTCTCATGACCTTAGTTCAACTGTTGTACCCCATCAGAACCCCAAATAAGCTTTTTTTACTCTAATGTCTAGAAACAATGTAAATCAACACTGTATAGCCTCAACATGGTTAAAACTATAATGTTGATATCATGGATGGTCAGTCCTTGCATCCATAGGTCTGTCTGTCTGTAGTTACTTTTCTCCAACCCCATCATCATCTTATTACCAAAACAGTGGTGGAATTACAGATTTGTTATTGTTTGAACTGCAGATTGCTGGGTTGTGTGGGTTTTTAAACAGCAACAAAATGGCTGCCCAGAGGCTTGGTTTGGTAAACAGCTGAGGGATGGGGGAAGGAGAAGTGTAACCACTCTCAAATTCATAGAGAAAGCTATTGTAGCAACCGTAACCCAACACCTAGCGACCTCGTCAAGAAGTTCAGACATCTTGGCGTAACAGTTATAAGGTGTTGTCTTGACAGTCGCTGGATCCAGGATTGAGTTCAGCTCAGGACTACCCCCTGAATGGACTACACTATAAATACAAAGACTGGCCATCCATGATGTTATAATGATAGTTTAACCAGGTTTCTAGGCTATATAGTATATTCTAGAATTCATCCATGATGTCATAATGATAGTTTAACCAGGTTTCTAGGCTATATAGTATATTCTAGAATTCATCCATGATGTTATAATGATAGTTTAACCAGGTTTCTAGGCTATATAGTATATTCTAGAATTCATCCATGATGTCATAATGATAGTTTAACCAGGTTTCTAGGCTATATAGTATATTCTAGAATTCATCCATGATGTCATAATGATAGTTTAACCAGGTTTCTAGAATATATAGTATATTCTAGAATTCATCCATTATGTCATAATGATTGTTTAACCAGGTTTCTAGGCTATATAGTATATTCTAGAATTCATCCATGATGTCATAATGATAGTTTAACCAGGTTACTAGGCTATATAGTATATTCTAGAATTCATCCATGATGTCATAATGATTGTTTAACCAGGTTTCTAGGCTATATAGTATATTCTAGAATTCATCCATGATGTCATATTGATAGTTTAACCAGGTTTCTAGGCTATATAGTATATTATAGAATTACCAGTGTAGATTTCCTGTGCGGGTCAAATTATTACAGCTGTTGATAAGTCATTGTATAATATTCAGCCAATTGTTTTTCATGTCATTACATTAAAGGCGAAACATACCTAGATTCAATAACATTCATGCATTGGTTTGAAACCTTTGTTTTAAACCCTTCTCAAATTTGGAGCCTTGACGGGTTTGTAAAAAACGGTTTGTCAAAAAACACTTATTTATTTAAATGTAACCTTTATTTAACTAGGCAAGTCAGTTAAGAACAAATTCTTATTTCCAATGATGGCCTACCCCGGACGACGCTGGGCCAATTGTGCACCACCCTATGGGACTCCCAATCACGGCCGGTTGTGATACAGCCTGTAGTGACGCCTCTAGCACTGAGATGCAGTGTCTTAGACCGCTGTGCCACTCGGGAGCCCCAACATCATGTTCTAGTGCTGTCCCCACCTAAAATACATCTTGGTCAACCAAGAGTCATCTGTTCTTTCTACCAATCGCTCCATGTGTTTTAATAAAATGAACTATATGTACGTAACTTGTCTGATGCTTTAAATAAGCCCCTTTCAAAAAATGTAGAACTAAGAACAGATATAGCCCTTGGTTCACTCCATACCTGACTGCCCTCGACCAGCACAAAAACATCCTGTGGCGTACTGCACTAGCATTGAATACTGCCCACGATATGCAACTTTTCAGGGAAGTCAGGAACCAATTCACAGTCAGTTAGGAAAGCAAAGGCTAGCTTTTTCAAACAGAAAGTTTTGGGACACTGTAAGGTCCATGGAGAATAAGAGCACCTCCTCCCAGCTGCCCACTGCACTGAGGCTAGGAAACACTCACCACCGATAACTCCACAATAATTGAGAATTTCAATTAGCATTTCCCGACGGCTGGCCATGCTTTCCTCCTGGCTACCCCAACCCCGGCCAACAGCTCCCCACCCCCCGCAGCTACTTGCCCAAACCTCCCCATCTTCTCCTTCACCCAAATCCAGATAGCTGATGTTCTGAAAGAGTTGCAAAACCTGGACCCTCTCTTTCTAAAATTATCCGCCGCCATTGTGGCAACCCCTATTACTAGTCTGTTCAACCTCACTTTCGTATCGTCCGAGATTCCTAAAGATTGGAACACTTCCGCGGTCATCCCCCTCTTCAAAGGGGGTGACACTCTAGACCCAAACTGTTACAGACCTAGATCCATCATGCCCTGCCTTTCTAAAGTCATCAACATCCAAGTTAGCAAACAGATCACTGACCATTTCGAATCTCACCGTACCTTCTCCGCTGTGCAATCCGGTTTCCGAGCTGGACACGGGTGCACCTCAGCCACACTCAAGGTACTAAACGATATCATAACCGCCATCGATAAAAGACAGTACTGTACAGCCCTCTTCTTCGACCTGGCCAAGGCTTTCGACTCTGTCAATCACTGTATTCTTATCGGCAGACTCAACAGTCTTGGTTTCTCAAATGACTGACTCGCCTGGTTCACCAACTACTTCTTAGATAGAATTCAATGTGTCAAATCGGAGGGCCTGTTGTCCGGACCTCTGGCAGTCTCTGTGGGGGTACCACAGGGTTCAATTCTCGGACCGGCTCTTTTCTCTGTATATACCGACGATGTTGCTCTTGCTGCGGGTGATTCCTTGATCCACCTCTACTCAGACGACACCATTCTGTATACATCTGGCCCTTCTTTGGACACTGTGTTAACCTCTCTAGGGTAGGGGGCAGTATTTTCACGGCCGGATAAAAAACGTACCCGATTTAAACTGGTTACTGCTCTTTTCCAGAAACGAGAATATGCATATAATTAGTAGATTTGGATAGCAAACACTCTAAAGTTTATAAAACTGTTTGAATGGTGTCTGTGAGTATAACAGAACTCATATGGCAGGCCAAAACATGAGAAGATTTCATACAGGAAGTGCCCTCTCTGACCATTTCTTGTGCTTCTGTAGCATCTCTGTCGAAAATACAGGATCTCTGCTGTAACGTGACAATTTCTAAGGCTCCCATAGGCTCTCTGAAGGTGCCAGAAAGTGGAATGAGATCTCTGCTGTCTCTGGGCTAGGTACAGGAGTGCTGTTTGTGAGGGGTCAGGCTGGTGGCTCAGAGACAGGAGATGCGCGGCCCCGAGAAGTGGCCATGTTTTTCTTTCAGCCTTTGACCGAAAACAACTACGCCCGGTTGGAATATTATCGCTATTTTACGAGAAAAATAGCATAAAAATTGATTTTAAACAGCGTAATGGAATATTTTGAAATTTTTTGTCACGACATACATCATATGAATCACATAAAGTCATATGTTTGAGAAATTGAAGTAATAGCATTTTTAAGGTTTTTCGTATTTCGCGCCACTCGATTCCACTGGCTGTTGACTAGGTGGGACGATTCGTCCCACATACCCGAGAGAGGTTAACCTGTCTAGGCGAGGTCAACAGCCAGTGGAATCGCGTGTCGTGAAATACAAATACCTCAAAAATGCTATAACTTAAATTTCTCAAACATATGATTATTTTACACCATTTTAACCTGTTAGGGCTAGGGGGCAGCATTGACACGGCTGGATAAAAAACATACCCGATTTAATCTGGTTACCACTCCTACCCAGTAACTAGAATATGCATATACTTATTACATATGGATAGAAAACACCCTACATTTTCTAAAACTGTTTGAATGGTGTCTGTGAGTATAACAGAACTCAAATGGCTGGTCAAAACCTGAGAGATTCCTTTACAGGAAGTGGCCTGTCTGACCATTTGTTGAACTTCTTTTCCATCTCTATCATTTACTAAGGATCTCTGCTCTAACGTGACACTTCCCACGTCGTCCATAGGCGCTCAGAGCCCGGGAAAAAACAGAATGTCGTCATTCCAGCCCCAGGCTGAAACACATTATCGCCTTTCTCAAGTGGCCGATCAAGAGACACTGGCTTATGCGCGTGACCCCGACCGCCCCCGCCTTTGGGATTTTTTCCTCTGTTTGCCGAAAAGGAGATTCCCTGTCGGAATATTATCGCTTTTCTACGAGAAAAATGTCGTAAAAATTGATTTTAAACAGCGGTTGACATGCTTCGAAGTACGGTAATGGAATACTTAGAATTTTATTGTCACGAATTGCGCCATGCGCGTGACACTTCTTTACTATTTCGGATAGTGTCTGGAACGCACGAACAAAACGCCGCTATTCGGATATAACGATGGATTATTTTGGACCAAACCAACATTTGTTATTGAAGTAGCAGTCCTGGGTGTGTATTCTGACGAAGACAACAAAAGGTAATGAAACTTTTATAATAGTAAATATGATTATGGTGAGTGCTAAACTTGCCGGGTGTCTAAATAGCGAGCCCGTGATGCCTGGGCTATGTACTTAGAATATAGCAAAATGTGCTTTCACCAAAAAGCTATTTTAAAATCGGACATATCGAGTGCATAGAGGAGGTCTGTATCTATAATTCTTAAAATAATTGTTATGCTTTTTGTGAACGTTTATCGTGAGTAATTTAGTAAAATGTTAGCGAATTCCCCGGAAGTTTGCGGGGGGTATGCTAGTTCTGAACGTCACATGCTAATGTAAAAAGCTGGTTTTTGATATAAATATGAACTTGATTGAACAAAACATGCATGTATTGTATAACATAATGTCCTAGGGTTGTCATCTGATGAAGATCATCAAAGGTGAGTGCTGCATTTAGCTGTCTTCTGGGTTTTGGTGACATTATATGCTGGCTTGAAAAATGGGTGTCTGATTATTTCTGGCTTGGTACTCTGCTGACATAATCTAATGTTTTGCTTTCGTTGTAAAGCCTTTTTGAAATCGGACAGTGTGGTTAGATTAACGAGAGTCTTGTCTTTAAATGGCTGTAAAATAGTAATATGTTTGAGAAATTTAAGTAATAGGATTTTTAAGGTTTTGAAAATCGCGCCACAGGATAGCAGTGGCTGTTACGTAGGTGGGACGAATTCGTCCCGCCTAGCCTAGAGAGGTTAAAGACAAGACTCGTTAATCTAACCACATTGTCCGATTTCAAATAGGCTTTACAGCGAAAGCAAAACATTAGATTGTCAGGAGAGTACCCAGCCAGAAATAATCAGACACCCATTTTTCAAGCTAGCATATAATGTCACAAAAACCAAAACCACAGCTAAATGCAGCACTAACCTTTGATGATCTTCATCAGATGACACTCCTTGGACATTATGTTATACAATACATGCATGTTTTGTTCAATCAAGTTCATATTTATATCAAAAACCAGCTTTTTACATTAGCATGTGACTTTCAGAACTAGCATACCCACCGAAAACTACCGGTGAATTTACTAAATTACTCACGATAAACGTTCACAAAAAACATAACAATTATTTTAAGATTTATAGATACAGAACTCCTTTATGCAATCGCGGTGTCCGCTTTTCGGTGAAAGCACATTTTGCAATATTCTGAGTAGATAGCCCGGCCATCACAGGCTAGCTATTTTGACACCTACCAATTTTGGCACTCACCAAACTGAGATTTACTATAAGAAAAATTGGATTACCTTTGCTGTTCTTCGTCAGAATGCACTCCCAGGACTTGTACTTTACACTCAATGTTGTTTTGGTTCCAAATAATCCATAGTTATATCCAAATAGCGGCGTTTTGTTCTTGAGTTCAAGACACTATCCGAAGGGTGATGCGCTGGCGCGTATCGTGACAAAAGATTTCAAAATATTCCATTACTGCACTTCGAAGCATGTCAAACACTGTTTAAAATCAATTTTTATGCGATTTTTCTCGTAAAATAGCGATAATATTCCGACCGGGAGACATTGTTTTCGTTCAAAGACTGACAGAAGAAATGGTGTCTTCACGTGCATGCGCGCACCCGTGTCATTGTTCTCAGATCGACCACTATCCAAATGCGCTACTGTTTTTAGCCCAGGGACTACAGAGTCATCATTCAACATTCTGGCGCCTTCTGAGAGCCTATGGGAGCCTTAGAAAATGTCACGTTACAGCAGAGATCCTCTGTTTTCGATAAAGAGGCTATAGAAGGCCAAGAAATGGTCAGAGGGCACTTCCTGTATAGAATCTTCTCAGGTTTTGGCCTGCCATATGAGTTCTGTTATACTCTGACACCATTCAAACAGTTTTAGAAACTTTAGGTAGTTTTCTATCCAAAGCTAACAATTATATGCATATTCTAGTTTCTGGGCAGGAGTGATAACCAGATTAAATCGGGTAACATTTTTATCCGGCCGTGAAAATACTGCCCCCTATCCATAACAGATTAACAAACCTCCAAATGAGCTTCAATGCCATTCAATGCAATACCAAACTCCTTCTGTGGCCACCAACTGCTCTTAATTGCTAGTAAAATTAAATGCATGCTCTTCAACCAATCTTCTCTGCACCCGCCGCCTGACTAGCATCACTACTCTGGACGATTCTGACTTAGGTATTTGTTGTTGTCCACATATTCTAAGTGTCTGGTAAACTCTCCTTCCAGACTCATATTAAAATATTAAGCATCTCCAATCCAAAATTAAATCTAGAATTGGCTTCCTATTTCGCAAACAAAGCCTCCTTCACTCACACTGCCAAACATACCCTCGTAAAACTGACTATCTTATAAATCCTTGACTTCGGCGATGTCATTTTCAAAATAGCCTCCAACACTCTACTCAGCAAACTGGATGCAGTCTATCACAGTGCCATCCGTTTTGTCACCAATCCCCATATAGCACCCACCACTGCGAACAGTATGCTCTCGTCGACTGGCCCTCGCTACATATTCGTCGCAAAACCCACTGGCTCCAGGTCATCTACAAGTCTTTGCTAGGCCGCCTTAACTCAGCTCACTGGTCACCATAGCAACACCCACCCATAGCATGCGCTCCAGGAGGTATATCTCACTGGTCATCCCCAAAGCCAACACCTCCTTTGGCCGACTTTCCTTCCAGTCCTCTGCTGCCAATCACTGGAACAGGAAAAAAATGTATGCATTCACTACTGTAAGTCGCTCTGGATAAGAGCGTCTTCTAAATGACTAAAATGTAAAAAAATGGAAGGAATTGCAACAATCGCTGACTTTAAAGACTTATATCTCCCTCACTACCTTTAAGCATCAGCTATCTGAGCAGCTTACCGATCGCTGCAGCTGTACACAGCCCATCTGTAAATAGCCCATCCAACTGCCTACCTCATCCCCATGTTTTTATATACTTTTTTTGCTCTTTTGCACCCCAGTAACTCTACTTGCACATCATCTGCACATCTATCACTCCAGTGTTAACCTGTTTAGGATAGGGGGCAGTATTGACACGGCTGGATAAAAAACGTACCCGATTTAATCTGGTTACCACTCCTACCCAGTAACTAGAATATGCATATACTTATTACATATGGATAGAAAACACCCTAAAGTTTCTAAAACTGTTTGAATGGTGTCTGTGAATATAACAGAACTCATTTGGCAGGCAAAAACCTGACAAGGTTTCAGGCAGGAAGTGGCCTGTCTGACAAGGTGTCGTTCTTCTTGTCTCTGTTTATTGAAGAGTGAGGATCTTAGCTGTCCCGTGACACTTCCTACGGCTGCCATAGGGTCTCAGAAGGCGGCAAAAAGCTGAATCGTGGCTTTGCAGGCTCTGGCTGAAACAAAGTAGCGCGTTTGGGTAGTGGCTGGTTACAGTACTGTGAGACTCAGGCGCGTGCCCGCGTCGACCGAAAGCTTTGTTTACTTTCCTCAGTTTAGCTAAATGGACATTCCCGGTCGGAATATTATCGCTTTTTTACGAGAAAAATTGCATAAAAATGGATTTTAAACAGCGGTTGACATGCTTCGAAGTACGGTAATGGAATATTTAGATTTTTTTTGTCACGAATTGCGCCATGCGCGCGACCCTGATTTACCATTTCAGATAGTGTCTGGGACGCACGAACAAAACGCCGCTATTCGGATATAACGATGGATTATTTTGGACCAAACCAACATTTGTTATTGAAGTAGCAGTCCTGGGTGTGCATTCTGACGAAGACAACAAAATGTAATCAAACTTTTATAATAGTAAATATGATTATGGTGAGTGCTAAACTTGCCGGGTGTCTAAATAGCTAGCCCGTGATGCCTGGGCTATGTACTTAGAGTATTGCAAAATGTGCTTTCACCAAAAAGCTATTTTAAAATCGGACATATCTAGTGCATAGAGGAGGTCTGTATCTATAATTCTGAAAATAATTGTTATGCTTTTTGTGAACGTTTATCGTGAGTAATTTAGTAAAATGTTAGCGAATTCCTCCGGAAGTTTGCGGGGGGTATGCTAGTTCTGAACGTCACATGCTAATGTAAAAAGCTGGTTTTTGATATAAATATGAACTTGATTGAACAAAACATGCATGTATTGTATAACATAATGTCCTAGGGTTGTCATCTGATGAAGATCATCAAAGGTTAGTACTGCATTTAGCTGTCTTCTGGGTTTTTGTGACATTATATGCTAGCTTGAAAAATGGGTGTCTGATTATTTCTGGCTTGGTACTCTGCTGACATAATCTAATGTTTTGCTTTCGTTGTAAAGCCTTTTTGAAATCGGACAGTGTGGTTAGATTAACGAGAGTCTTGTCTTTAAATAGCTGTAAAATAGTCATTTGTTTGAGAAATTGAAGTAATAGGATTTTTAAGGTTTTGAAAATCGCGCCACAGGCTTCAAGTGGCTGTTACGTAGGTGGGACGAATTCGTCCCGCCTAGCCCATAGAGGTTAATTTGCTAAATTGTAATTACTCTGCTACTATGGCCTATTTATTGCCTTACCTCCTTAATCCATTTGCACACACTGTATATAGATTTTTCTGTCGTGTTATTGACTGTACGTTTGTTTATCCCACTTGTAACTCTGTGTTGTTTGTGTCGCACTGCTATGCTTTATCTTGGCCAGGTCGCAGTTGTAAATGAGAACTTGTTCTCAACTGGCCTACCTGGTTAAATAAATAAATAAAATCTTAACTTTATTGACAACACCCAAATGGATACTGTCATTAACGCAGTTCTTCAATAATTACACATAATTCTTAATGCTTTAGCAAACATTTTATTAAACAGGACATTCAAAAATATCCTTACAATTATAATCCAAAGTAGTGTGAAATGAACTCCTAAGCAACCTGGAAATGGAGGTTACTCCCCTGAGTTTTCCCCCATTCACATTCAGAATACATTGTGAAAAACTAAAATCTTTGCTCACCATTTTTGCTCCAGGCAGATATAGTACATCCGTAACTATCGGTTTCCTCATTAGCAGGGAGGAGTTTCTACAATCAAATTGCCCTCGTGCCGCAATTTTAGCAAACACAGAAAGGGGCCTATATTGGAGACCAAAAGTCGTCTGGCACACTGCTTAGAGTTTCAACAACATGAATAACTTATTTCTAGCCTACAATCATCGATGTTACTACTAATGTGAAAACAAGACCAAATATGAGTTTTCTTGCTCATTTTAAGACAATTGTCAAATTATTTTAACATTCATGACAGAAGTCAATTGTTGTCCAACATCATGGCTCCGCTGTTGGCATCACCTTTTACAGTGGATTACCGCTGTTGTGGGCCTTTAATCATCTGTCTGACTTTGTTGTTCACACAGGAGAGATATGGGACTATCGTGGATCCTCTGGGGAGCCTCAACAACCTCATGATGCTGAAGAGGCAGAGAAGAGTCTCTCCACATTAGGACACCTCAATAAACACCTGCAGACATCCACAGGGAAGAGAACTCACTGCTGCTCTGACTGTGGGAAGAGATTCACCTCCCCATCAGGCATTAAAATTCATCAGAGAATCCACACAGGAGAGAGACCTTATAGCTGTGATCAATGTGGGAAGAGTTTTACTACATTTGGCCATCTGGTATCACACCAGAGAATACACACAGGAGAGAAACCTTATAGCTGTGATCAATGTGGGAAGAGTTTTGGTGGATCTGGAGTGCTGACAGTGCACCAGAGAACACACACAGGAGAGAAACCTTATAGCTGTGACCAATGTGGGAAGAGTTTTGGTGGATCTGGAGTGCTGACAGTGCACCAGAGAACACACACAGGAGAGAAACCTTATATCTGTGGTCAATGTGGGAAGAGGTTTGCTGCATCTAGAACTCTGACTCTACACCAGAGAACACACACAGGAGAGAAATCTTATAGCTGTGGTCTTTGTGGGAAGAGTTTTGCTCTATCTCGCACTCTGACTCAACACCAGATAACACACACAGGAGAGAAACCATATAGCTGTGGTGAATGTGGGAAGAGTTTTACTACGTCTAGCTGTCGGACTTTACTCCAGCGGAGACACACAGGAGAGAAACCTTCTAGCTGTGTTCAATGTGGGAAGAGATACTCTGATAAAAGATATCTGATCAAACATCAGAAAATACATACATGAAGGAATTGTTTCATGATATCAATGAAATTAAATCTCACAATGTAGAATGTTTTAACATTGTAGAAGGTGTATTTTAATGATGTCACAATGTAGAACCCTAAACGTTTGTCCCCTGTTCTATTGATTTCAACATGATATGGATATTAGCCTCAGGGGGAAAATCCAGGCTCTGAAATGGAAGAGTTACTATTTATGAGATTTAACAAAAAGTGACTAACAAAAAAAGAGTTGTGTTACACTTACCATGTTGGTTACGCACTTGAATCAAAATGTATCTGGCTGTTTTCTACAAATTGTCCTCTAACCAGTGATGTACACATTATTCCCAGATTCCGTGTGGTTTTTGAGCTGTTAGTTTTAACAGGACTTGCAACCTCATCTCCCTCCTCTCGGCACAATTGATTTCAACATGATATCGATGAGTTATGACAAATAAGTGTTGTGTTCCTTTGTTTAGGGACCCCTAAATTTAACTGCATCACTCCAAAATGTAGCATTGTAGTTGATTATAATGTGAAATGGAAGTTGTTTTCTGTTGGTGGTGAGCAAACTTTTCCAACAAAAATATAGGATATATTTGTTGTCTTAAGGTGTTACAGGCTTTGGTTTTTCCATTTATGTTTTGAGGTTGGACTTTAGCACGTCTAGCTCGTTAGCACGTCTAGCTCGTTAGCAGGTCTAGCTCGTTAGCACGTAGGACGCACTGATTGGTGTCACCTCGTTAGTCAGTATGTGTTACACCTGTGCTGGCTTGTCCATCTCGTTAGTGGGAAGGTGTTTCACCTGAGCTGGTCCAGGTTCTATTTAAGAGTGTCTGGCCCAGTGCTCCAGTTGTCTTGATACATGTGGAGAGTCAACACCTTTAGTTGCTCCACCTTTTTGGTTTGTTTCCTGTCTTTAAGTTTGGTGTGGGTTTTTCTTTTGTTTGCCTCTTCTTGGGCAGATTTAGTGGGTCTCATGGTGGGTGTCTTTTAGGTCCCAGTTGTTGTTACTAGTCAACTTCCAGTGGACACCCCCATAGTGTCTTTCAGAGCCCCTCCTAAAAAACAAGTTATATTGTGGGTTGGATATAGCATATTGTTGATATTTTAATCAATGGCATTTCCTTACAATGCTCATTAGTCTTTCAGTTGTTATTGTTTTTTTATCCTCATAAAATTCATCAGAGAATCCACACAGGAGAGAAACCTTATAGCTGTACTCAATGTGGGAAGAGTTTTGGTCTATCTGGAAGTCTGACTGCACACCAGAGAACACACACAGGAGAGAAATCTTATAGCTGTGATCAATGTGGGAAGTGTTGCTGACAGTGCACCAGAGAACACACACAGGAGAGAAACGTTATATCTGTGGTCAATGTGGGAAGAGGTTTGCGGCATCTTTCACTCTGACTCTACACCAGAGAATACACACAGGAGAGAAACCTTATAGCTGTGGTCAATGTGGGAAGAGTTTTACTATATCTAGCACTCTGACTCAACACCAGAGAACACACACAGGAGAGAAACCTTATAGCTGTGGTCAATGTGGGAAGAGTTTTACTACATCTAGCACTCTGACTAAACACCAGAGAACACACACAGGAGAGAAACCTTATAGCTGTGGTCAATGTGGGAAAAGTTTTACTACATCTAGCACTCTGACTCAACACCAGAGAACACACACAGGAGAGAAACCTTATAGCTGTGGTCAATGTGGGAAGAGTTTTACTACATCTAGCACTCTGACTAAACACCAGAGAACACACACAGGAGAGAAACCTTATAGCTGTGATCAGTGTGACAAGAGATTCACAGATAAAAGACCTCTGATCAAACACCAGAAAATACATACATGAATGAGTTGTTTCATGATATCAATGAAATGTCACAATGTAGAATGTTTTAACATTGTAGAAGGAGTATTTTAATAGTGTCACAATGTAGAACCCTAAAAGTTTGTCCCCTGTTCTATTGATTTCAACATGATATGGATATTAACCTCAGGTGGAAAATCCAGGCTCTGAAATGGAAGAGTTACTATTTATGTGATTTAACAAAAAGTGACTAACACAAAAAGAGTTGTGTTACACTTACCATGTTGGTGACCCACTTGAATCAAAATGCAACACTTCAAAATGTAGCGAGCTGTTTTCTACAAATTGTCCTCTAACCAGGGATGTACACATTATCCCCAGATTCCGTGTGGTTTTTGAGCTGTTCGTTTTAACAGGACGTGCAACCTCATCTTCCTCCTTTCGCACAATTGTTGCCAGCAGCATACCACCCTGCATCCCACTGCTTGCTTGCTTCTGAAGCTAAGCAGGGTTGGTCCTGGTCAGTCCCTGGATGGGTGACCATATGCTGCTGGAAGTGGTGTTGGAGGGCCAGTCGGAGGCACTCTTTCCTCTGGTCTAAACAATATCCCAATGCCCCAGGGCAGTGACTGCCCAGTGTAGGGTGCAGTCTTTCGGATGGGACGTTAAACGGGTGTCCTGACTCTCTGAGGTCATTAAAGATCCCATTGCACTTATTATAAGAGTAGGGGTGTTAACCCCGGTGTCCTGGCTAAATTCCCAATCTGGCCCTCATACCATCACGGCCACCTAATCATCCCCAGCTTACAATTGGCTCATTCATCCCCCTCCTCTCCCCTGTAACTATTCCCCAGGTTGTTGCTGTAAATGAGAATGTGTTCTCAGTCAACTTAACTGGTAAAACAACGGTAAAAAGAAAAAAAAATCCACATGATATCGATGAGTTATGACAAATAAGTGTTGTGTTCCTTTGTTTAGGGACCCCTAAATTTAAATGCATCACTCCAAAATGTAGCTGACTGTCTTCTGCAGGTTGTCCTCTAATCAGCGAGGTAAAATATATCTCCCATTTCCATGTGTTGTTTAGTTGTGTTAGTTTTAACAGCACGTACAACCTGATTTCCCCCCTAATCGATATCAATGATTTATTGCTACTTGTCAAAACAACAGCGTTTCTGGTGCTTGTGCAGTTTATAAGGTGCTTGTTTTAAAAATTACAAGTAATATGATTATTGTGGCAGATGTTTGTGTATATAGCACATTTTATGTTTAGGTTTTCAATTTATCACAAACTGTTTCTGCATATTGGTTATTGATTTGGACACGTTAAAACTGTTTTGACATTGGGGATATCCCATCTAGCAAAATGACGTTGAAAATATGACTATGCAATCAAATATTTACATTTCATGTAACATTTAGTAGTGATAATTATTTATGCAACCAACTGACAATTTTTTTGGTACAATTATAATGACATTGTTGCCCTGTTTTTAGAATATCAGGGTTCATTCTCAGATGTGCCAACACAAATGTACTAGAGCATGACATTGGGGACTGGGCCCCGTTCCAACAACATGCCTATCTAGTGAACCCTGAAAAGGGAGAGAAGCTCTGCAGTGAGGTGGAAAGTTACTACGGATATTGCAGGAGTTTCCTCTTGAAATCAGACATGTCTGTGGTAAGGACAACTTGGTTTCTGATTGTCTCAAGGGTGGGCAGTCAAAAAGATTAGTTTTTTTGCGTTTTGCTAGTGCGTTGCTATAGATCACAATTTATTTTGACTACACGTTTTTCCGTGTCGGAGATGAGTTTTGTTTGGGCTCGTTCCAAGGGGATGAGAGTTCTAGAAGCTAGGGAGTTTTAGGAAGAGGAGTATTGTAGAAGCTAGTGGGGAGAATATATATATTTTTTCTTGTTTATAATTGTTGACAGCCAGTAGACACCATGTTTATATTGGTGAAGGTGAAGCATTGTAGTTGATTATAATGTGAAATAGAAGTTATTTTCAACTAGTAGAAAAATGAGGAAGGGAAGCGCTACTGAGGTACACAATAGTAAATGTTGGTAGACAGAAGGTGCTCTTTGGTAAAAGGGGTGAGTTGGTCATCAAAAAGAAAGGAGGACCAAGGCACTCTTCATATAATTGATTAAAATGCCTTTATTAGTATGGCAGGTTCAATAGAAACAATGTTTAAAAAAAAATCCAACGCGTTTCGGCTGCATGGCCTTCGTCAGGGAGTACAAAGAAATGATACAATGTCCTCTTTTTAACAGCTTTTCCAATCAGCCCTAATTGGAGAGGGAGTGGTTACAAAATTGATTGGACACACCTAGTAAGCAATAGTATACACATTAAAAAGTGAAACACTGTGGCTGTGTCATCACAAAAAAGGAAAGATAATACAACTCCAAGCTAGAGGCACTAGAACACCCAGCAAGGTAGTTCCAACCCTAAACATGTCTGGGAGAGAAGTCAAGAACAAGAAAGCAATCTATTCCCTAGTACACTTGAACCCAACAAAACATGAACAACAGTCTACATTTTACATTTACATTTTAGTCATTTAGCAGACGCTCTTATCCAGAGCGACTTACAGTAGTGAATGCATACATTTCATTTCATACATTATTTTTTTTTTTCTTTTTTTTTTTTTTTTCTGTGCTGGCCCCCCGTGGGAATCGAACCCACAACCCTGGTGTTGCAAACACCATGCTCTACCAACTGAGCTACAGGGAAGGCTACTTTAATGTCTAAACATTGTTGGTTCCGGTCTGATTGTTGGTTCCGGTTTGGAGCGAGCAGTCGCACCACGCTTCGCTCCACAGGTAATATTCCACTTCGCTACATTACAACGGCTTGATTTGTTTGATCTGAGCAATTCTTCTTAGCTAGCTACATAGCCGTCTTTGTATCAAAGATAATTGTGTAGTTTAGAGTAACTGAGTAATTATCGAGGCTAGCTATCTTCGTCCTCCTAACGTAGTCAACACTGCTAGCTGCTAGCTAGCTAGTCATCACTGTTAGCTAGCCAACTTCTACCGACTAACAGCACCGCAGAAACTATTACATTACAACGCAACGACTTGATTAGTGTGGTGTTAGTGTTAGTTAGCCAGCTACATAGTTGTCTGTGCTGTCTCTGTATCTAAGATAATTGTGTAGCTTGAGTTTGAGTATTATCGAGGTGTGCTAGCCAGCCGCGACGCGGCGCCAGACTTACTCAACACACCTAGTCATCATTAACCCACTGCCAGATAGCCATCCGTTACCGACTAGCAGCGCTGTAGTTACTAATACTTCACAACGGAACGATTTGACTAGTGCAGTGTTACCTAGCGAGCTACCTAGTTGTCTTTGTCATAGCTTGATAATTGTTAATTGATAATTGTTAGCTAGCCAGCCATCGAGGTTAGCTAGCCAACTATTACCGACGAGCAGCATTGTTGAAACTAAATACACTACAAGGAACGTCTTGATTAGTGTTATGTTAGCTAGCTAGCTACAAAGTTGCTTTGTATCATGACAAGGTGTAGTACTGAAACTACCGAGGTTACCTAGCCAGCTACACGTTCAAAGTCAACAACGCAGCCACTGCTAGCTAGCCTACTCCACCAGCCAGCAGTACTGTATCATTTTAGTCAATAACATTTTTGCAACGTAAGCTTAACTTCCTGAACATTCGAGACGTGTAGTCCACTTGTCACTCCAATCTCATTTGCATTAGCGTAGCCTCTTCTGTAGCTTGTCTACTATGTGTCCGCCTATCCCTGTTCTCTCTCCTCTGCACAGGCCATACAAACGCTCCACACCGCGTGGCCGCTGCCGCTCTAACCTGGTGGTCCCAGCGCGCACGACCCACGTGGAGTTCCAGGTCTCCGGCAGCCTCTGGAACTGCCGGTCTGCGGCCAACAAGGCTGAGTTCATCTCAGCCTATGCTACCCTCCAGTCCCTAGACTTCCTGGCGCTGACGGAAACATGGATCACCACAGATAACACTGCTACTCCTACTGCTCTCTCCTCGCACTGGAATCCTCATCTCTCCCAAGTGGACATTCTCTCTTTCTCCCCTGACCCATCTGTCTATCTCCTCATTTGAATTCCATGCTGTCACAGTTACCAGCCCTTTCAAGCTTAACATCCTTATCATTTATCGCCCTCCAGGTTCCCTTGGAGAGTTCATCAATGAGCTTGACGCCTTGATAAGTTCCTTTCCTGAGGATGGCTCACCTCTCACAGTTCTGGGTGACTTTAACCTCCCCACGTCTACCTTCGACTCATTCCTCTCTGCCTCCTTCTTTCCACTCCTCTCCTCTTTCGACCTCACCCTCTCACCTTCCCCCCCTACTCACAAGGCAGGCAATACGCTTGACCTCATCTTTACTAGATGCTGTTCTTCCACTAATCTCATTGCAACTCCCCTCCAAGTCTCCGACCACTACCTTGTATCCTTTTCCCTCTCGCTCTCATCCAACACTTCTCACTCTCCCCCTACTCGGATGGTATTGCGCCGTCCCAACCTTCGCTCTCTCTCTCCCGCTACTCTCTCCTCTTCCATCCTATCATCTCTTCCCTCTGCTCAAACCTTCTCCAACCTATCTCCTGATTCTGCCTCCTCAACCCTCCTCTCCTCCCTCTCTGCATCCTTTGATTTCCTCTGTCCCCTATCCTCCAGGCCGGCTCGGTCCTCCCCTCCTGCTCCGTGGCTCGACGACTCACTGCGAGCTCACAGAACAGGGCTCCGGGCAGCCGAGCGGAAATGGAGGAAAACTCGCCTCCCTGCGGACCTGGCATCCTTTCACTCCCTCCTCTCTACATTTTCCTCTTCTGTCTCTGCTGCTAAAGCCACTTTCTACCACTCTAAACTCCAAGCATCTGCCTCTAACCCTAGGAAGCTCTTTGCTACCTTCTCCTCCCTCCTTAATCCTCCTCCCCCTCCCCCCCCTCCTCCCTCTCTGCGGATGACTTCGTCAACCATTTTGAAAAGAAGGTTGACAAGTCAAACGACACTGCTGGTCCTGCTCACACTGCCCTACCCTGTGCTTTGACCTCTTTCTCCCCTCTCTCTCCAGATGAACTCTCGCGTCTTGTGACGGCCGGCCGCCCAACAACCTGCCCACTTGACCCTATCCCCTCCTCTCTTCTCCAGACCATTTCCGGAGACCTTCTCCCCTACCTCACCTCGCTCATCAACGCATCCTTGACCGCTGGCTACGTCCCTTCCGTCTTCAAGAGAGCGAGAGTTGCACCCCTTCTGAAAAAACCTACACTCGATCCCTCCGATGTCAACAACTACAGGCCAGTATCCCTTCTTTCCTTTCTCTCCAAAACTCTTGAACGCGCCGTGCTTGGCCAGCTCTCTTGCTATCTCTCTCAGAATGACCTTCTTGATCCTAATCAGTCAGGTTTCAAGACTGGTCATTGAACTGAGACTGCTCTTCTCTGTGTCACGGAGGCTCTCCGCACTGCTAAAGCTAACTCTCTCTCCTCTGCTCTCATCCTTCTAGACCTATCTGCTGCCTTTGATACCGTGAACCATCAGATCCTCCTCTCCACCCTCTCCGAGCTGGGCATCTCCGGCACCGCGCACGCTTGGATTGCGTCCTACCTGACAGGTCGCTCCTACCAGGTGGCGTGGCGAGAATCTGTCTCCGCACCACGTGCTCTCACCACTGGTGTCCCCCAGGGCTCTGTTCTTGGCCCACTCCTATTCTCGCTATACACCAAGTCACTTGGCTCTGTCATATCCTCACATGGTCTCTCATATCATTGCTATGCAGACGACACACAATTAATCTTCTCCTTTCCCCCTTCTGACAACCAGGTGGCGAATCGCATCTCTGCATGTCTGGCAGACATATCAGTGTGGATGACGGATCACCACCTCAAGCTGAACCTCGGCAAGACGGAGCTGCTCTTCCTCCCGGGGAAGGACTGCCCGTTCCATGATCTCGCCATCACGGTTGACAACTCCCTTGTGTCCTCCTCCCAGAGTGCTAAGAGCCTTGGCGTGACCCTGGACAACACCCTGTCGTTCTCCACCAACATCAAGGCGGTGACCCGATCCTGTAGGTTCATGCTCTACAACATTCGCAGAGTACGACCCTGCCTCACACAGGAAGCGGCGCAGGTCCTAATCCAGGCACTTGTCATCTCCCGTCTGGATTACTGCAACTCGCTGTTGGCTGGGCTCCCTGCCTGTGCCATTAAACCCCTACAACTCATCCAGAACGCCGCAGCCCGTCTGGTGTTCAACCTTCCCAAGTTCTCTCACGTCACCCCGCTCCTCCGCTCTCTCCACTGGCTTCCAGTCGAAGCTCGCATCCGCTACAAGACCATGGTGCTTGCCTACGGAGCTGTGAGGGGAACGGCACCTCCGTACCTTCAGGCTCTGATCAGGCCCTACACCCAAACAAGGGCACTCCGTTCATCCACCTCTGGCCTGCTCGCCTCCCTACCTCTGAGGAAGCACAGTTCCCGCTCAGCCCAGTCAAAACTGTTCGCTGCTCTGGCACCCCAATGGTGGAACAAGCTCCCTCACGACGCCAGGACAGCGGAGTCAATCACCACCTTCCGGAGACACCTGGGATAGGATAAAGTAATCCTTCTAACCCCCCCCATAAAAGATTTAGATGCACTATTGTAAAGTGGTTGTTCCACTGGATATTATAGGTGAATGCACCAATTTGTAAGTCGCTCTGGATAAGAGCGTCTGCTAAATGACTAAAATGTAAAAAATGTAAAAAGTAAATAAGGCTTTATGACTGCTGAATACCAACTATCAATCACTTAGATCATGTATTTTCAGGTAGAGATACATCCTTGGGACGTCCCTAGCCCGTTGAAGTTGACATTTAAAATGGTTAAGGTAGGGGTTAAGGTTAGGGTTTAGGGTAGGGATGTACCAAGGATGATGATGTTTCTATATGATAACAATAGAGTAATATATTTAATATGATGTATAATATTCCATGATGTTTCTATATGATAACAATAGAGTAATATATTTAATATGATGTATAATATTCCATGATGTTTCTATATGATAACAATAGAGTAATATATTTAATATGATGTATAATATTCCATGATGTTTCTATATGATAACAATAGAGTAATATATTTAATATGATGTATAATATTCCATGATGTTTCTATATGATAACAATAGAGTAATATATTTAATATGATGTATAATATTCCATGATGTTTCTATATGATAACAATAGAGTAATATATTTAATATGATGTATAATATTCCATGATGTTTCTATATGATAACAATAGAGTAATATATTTAATATGATGTATAATATTCCATGATGTTTCTATATGATAACAATAGAGTAATATATTTAATATGATGTATAATATTCCATCATGTTTCTATATGATAACAATAGAGTAATATATTTAATATGATGTATAATATTCCATGATGTTTCTATATGATAACAATAGAGTAATATATTTAATATGATGTATAATATTCCATGATGTTTCTATATGATAACAATTGTCACGGGCTGGCTCGAGGAACAACAGGAGAGGTAGAGTCAGGCGCAGGAGACAGAGAGAGTTCGTGACCACACTTCTTTATTTGAAGCACTGTACGTGGTCGACAAGGTATAGGGGCGCAGCCCTGAACGATTCTGCGGTGGTGTACACAAATAAAAGAAACCACTGGCAGAAGGAAAAAACTCAATACACGTTCTTACGAACACACAAAACCCGGACAAGCAACACAATCACGTACAACCACATACATCCTACGCTAACCTAAATAACCCCCCCTTACTAATGACTAACCCAAAACAGGTGTGTGCCTACCTAGACCTAACCAAACGAAAGTGAAACAAAAAGGGATCGATGGTAGCTAGTAGGCCGGCGACGACGACCGCCGAGCCCCGCCCGGCCGAGGAGGGGCGCCACCATCCGTCACTGTCGTGACAGTACTCCCCCCCTGACGCGCGGCTCCCGCAGCGCGCCGACGCCGGCCTCGAGGACGCCCCGGAGGGCGAGGCGCAGGGCGATCCGGATGGAGGCTGTGGAACTCCCGGATGAGCGCTGGGTCCAGTATGTCCTCCACCGGTACCCAGCACCTCTCCTCCGGGCCGTACCCCTCCCAGTCCACGAGGTACTGCAGGCCCCTCGCCCGGCGTCTGGAGTCCAAGATGGACCGGACTGTGTACGCCGGGGGCCCCCCGATGTCCAGGGGGGGTGGAGGGACCTCCCGTACCTCATTTTCCTGCAGCGGACCAGCTACCACCGGCCTGAGGAGAGACACATGAAACGAGGGGTTAATGCGATAATAAGAAGGAAGTTGTAATCTGTAACACACCTCGTTTATTCTCCTCAGGACTTTAAATGGCCCCACAAACCGCGGACCCAGCTTCCGGCAGGGCAGGCGGAGGGGCAGGTTCCGGGTCGAGAGCCAGACTCTCTCCCCTGGGGTGAACACCGGGGCCTCGCTGCGGTGCCGGTCAGCGCTCGCTTTTTGTCGTACCCTGGTTCGTTCCAGGGATTCCTGCACAGCGTTCCAGGTCTCCCTTGAGCGCTGAACCCATTCCTCCACCGCAGGGGCCTCCGTCTGGCTCTGATGCCATGGCCCCAGGACCGGCTGATAACCCAACACACATTGGAATGGTGATATGTTGGTGGAGGAGTGGCGCAAAGAGTTCTGAGCCATTTCGGCCCATGGCACGAACCTTGCCCACTCCCCTGGCCGGTCCTGGCAGTAGGACCGCAGGAACCTGCCCACCTCCTGGTTTACCCTTTCCACCTGCCCATTACTTTCGGGGTGAAACCCCGAGGTCAGACTGACCGAAACCCCCAGTCGCTCCATAAACGCCCGCCACACTCTGGACGTGAACTGGGGGCCTCGATCTGAGACGATATCCTCGGGCACCCCGTAGTGCCGGAAGACGTGGGTGAATAAGGCTTCTGCGGTCTGCAGGGCCGTAGGAAGACCGGGTAACGGAAGCAGACGGCAGGACTTAGAAAACCGGTCCACAACGACCAGGATCGTAGTGTTGCCCTGAGACGGCGGGAGATCGGTCAAGAAATCCACCGCCAGGTGGGACCATGGTCGTTGTGGAACCGGGAGGGGTTGTAATTTCCCTCTAGGCAGGTGCCTGGGAGCCTTACTCTGAGCGCACACCGAACAGGAGGAGACATAGTGCCTCACGTCCCTCACCAAGGTGGGCCACCAGTATCTCCCACTAAGACCACGCACTGTCCGCTCAACCCCTGGGTGACCCGAGGAGGGAAGCGTGTGAGCCCACCGAATCAGCCGATCGCGAACATCGAGCGGAACGTACTTACGACCCACTGGACACTGCGGAGGAGTAGGCTCCGTCCGTAACGCCCGCTCGATGTCCGCGTCCACCTCCCAGACCACCGGTGCCACCAGGCAGGAGGCTGGAAGTATGGGCGTGGGATCGGTGGACCGTTCCTCGGCGTCATGGAGACGAGACAGTGCGTCGGCCTTAGTGTTCCGGGAACCTGGGATATACGAGATGTTAAACCGAAATCTCGTAAAGAACATCGCCCACCTGGCTTGACGCGGGTTCAGTCTCCTCGCCGCCCGGATGTACTCCAGATTGCGGTGGTCAGTCCAGATGAGAAAAGGGTGACGTGCCCCCTCAAGCCAATGTCTCCACACCTTCAGGGCTCTGACCACAGCCAACAGCTCCCTGTCCCCCACATCATAGTTACGCTCCGCCGGACTCAACTTCCTAGAGAAGAAGGCGCAGGGGCGGAGCTTTGGGGGGGCGCCCGAGCGCTGGGACAGCACGGCTCCTACCCCAGCCTCGGACGCGTCCACCTCCACTATGAAGGGCAAAGAGGGGTCCGGGTGCGCCAGCACCGGAGCGTCGGTGAACAAAACCTTCAGACGACTAAAGGCCCTGTCCGCCTCCGCGGACCACTGCAACCGCACCGGGCCCCCCTTCAACAGTGAGGTAATGGGAGCCGCCACCTGACCAAAGCCCCGGATAAACCTCCGGTAGTAATTGGCAAATCCCAAAAACCGCTGCACCTCCTTCACCGTGGTGGGAGTCGGCCAATTACGCACGGCTGAAACGCGGTCACATTCCATCACTACCCCTGATGAGGAAATGCGATACCCCAAGAAAGAGACGGCTGGTTTGGAAAACTCACATTTCTCAGCCTTGACGTATAGGTCATGCTCCACCAGTCGCCCAAGCACTTTACGCACCAGAGACACATGCTCGGCGCGTGTAGTGGAGTAGACCAGAATGTCATCGATGTACACCACTACACCCTGACCGAGCAGGTCCCGTAGAATCTCATCCACAAAGGATTGAAAGACTGCGGGAGCATTCTTTAACCCATACGGCATGACGAGGTACTCATAATGGCCAGATGTGGTACTAAATGCCGTTTTCCACTCGTCCCCTCCTCGGATACGCACCAGATTATATGCGCTCCTGAGATCCAATTTCGTGAAGAAGCGCGCCCCGTGAAATGACTCCATCGCCGAGGCGATGAGAGGTAGTGGGTAACTGAAACCCACTGTGATGGCATTTAGACCTCTATAGTCAATGTACGGGCGCAGACCTCCCTCCTTCTTCTTCACGAAAAAGAAGCTCGAGGAGACGGGTGAGTGAGATGGCCGAATGTATCCCTGCCTCAAGGACTCAGTGACGTATGTCTCCATAGCCGCTGTTTCCTCCTGAGACAGGGGATAAACGTGACTACGAGGAAGGGCAGCGCCCACCTGGAGGTTTATCGCACAGTCTCCTCGTCGATGAGGTGGTAATTGGGTCGCCTTCGTTTTACTGAAGGCGATAGCCAAATCGGCATACTCTGAGGGAATGTGCACGGTGGATACTTGGTCTGGACTCTCCACCGTAGTCGCACCGATGGAAACTCCTATGCACCTGCCCGAGCACTCATTTGACCACCCCTTAACCTCTTGGGGCTAGGTGGGACGCTAGCGTGCCACCTGTGGTGCACTCCATCAACAGCAGGTGCATTTCAAGAGCGGCAAATTTGAATCCAAATAAATGTCAAAATTCAAATTTTTCAAAAATACAACTATGTTACACCATTTGAAAGATAAACATCTCCTTAATCTAACCACGTTTTACGATTTCAAAAAGGTTTTACGGCGAAAGCATAAATTTAGAGTATGTTAGGACAGTACATTTACAAGAGTTGTGTGTAATGTTTTGTCAAGTCAAAGACAGGGTCACCAAAACCATAAAACCAGCTAAAATGATACACTAACCTTTTACAATCTCCATCAGATGACACTCCTAGGACATTATGTTAGACAATGCATGCATTTTTAGTTCTATCAAGTTCATATTTATATACAAAAACAGCGTTTTACTATGGCATTGATGTTGAGGAAATCGTTTCCCTCCAATAACCGGCAGTCAAGTCAGCGTCACAAATTAAATAATTAAAATTAGAAAACATTGGTAAAATATTATATTGTCATTTAAAGAATTATAGATTTACATCTTTTGAACGCAATCAACTTGCCAGATTTAAAAATAACCTTACTGGGAAATCACACTTTGCAATAATCTGAGCACTGTGCCCAGAAAAATACGCGTTGCGATACAGACTAGACGTCATGTTGGGGAGATCTAAAATCGAAAATACTATGTAAATAATCCATTACCTTTGATTCTCTTCATCAGATGTCACTTCCAGGTATCACAGGTCCATAACGAATGTAGTTTTGTTCAAAAAAGCTCATCATTTATGTCCAAAAATCTCCGTCTCGTTAGCACATGATGTAAGCCAGCCGGACTTCTCGTCATGAACGAGGGGAAAAAATATATTTCCGTTCGTTCAAACATGTCAAACGTTGTATAGCATAAATCATTAGGGCCTTTTTTAACCAGAACATGAATAATATTCAAGGTGGACGAATGCATAGCCTTTTATAACGTATTGGAACGAGGGTACCCAACATGAAGTAGCGCGCCAGGTGTCTAATGGGACATCACCGTTCCATGGCTCTTGTTCGGTCAGATCTCCCTCCAGAAGACTCAAAACACTTTGTAAAGGCTGGTGACATCTAGTGGAAGCAATAGGAAGTGCCAAAATATTCCTAAACCCCTGTGTTTTTCAATGGGATAGCTTTAAAGTCAATACAACACATCAGGTATCCACTTCCTGTCAGAAAATGTCTCAGGGTTTTGCCTGCCAAATGAGTTCTGTTATACTCACAGACACCATTCAAACAGTTTTGGAAACTTTAGAGTGTTTTCTATCCATATATAATAAGTATATGCATATTCTAGTTACTGGGTAGGATTAGTAACCAGATTAAATCGGGTACATTTTTTTTATCCAGACGTGCAAATGCTGCCCCCTAGACCCAACAGGTTAAGAGCCCTCTGTCCCCACGAAATCTTAGGGTTGTGAGTGGCTAGCCAGGGAATCCCTAGAACCACTGGAAATGCTGGGGAATCGATGAGGAAAAGACTAATCCATTCCTCATGACCCCCCCGCATTACCATGACCAGAGGCACAGTGACCTCCCTGACCAGCCCTGACCCTAGTGGTCGACTGTCTAGGGCGTGCACGGGGAAGGGTTGGTCCAACTGGACCAGGGGAATCCCTAACTTAGCCGCGACCCCACGGTCCATAAAACTCCCTGCTGCGCCTGAATCGACTAGCGCCTTAAACCGGGAGTGAGGGGAGAAACAAGGAAAGGACACTGACACATACATGTGACGGACGGGGGGCTCTGGGTGAGGCTGGTGCTGACTCACCTGAGGTGTCAAAGGAGCGCTCTGCCTGCCCTCTGGACTCCTAGGGGAGTCTCCCCAGCACCGGTCCACAGTGTGCCCTCTGCGACCACATGAGGTGCAGGAGCGACCTCCCCCTCCAGTCTTCCTGGCTGCTGCCCCCCCTATCTCCATAGGCGTGGGAGCAGGAGGGCTGGAGGGTGGAATGAGCAGGGCCCGGGTCGGACGTCCGCGGGCGGCCAGCAGATTGTCCAGTCGGATGGACAGATCCACCAGTTGGTCCAGTGTGTGGGTCGTGTCCCGACAGGCTAATTCCCGGCGGACGTCCTCCCTCAAACTACAACGGTAGTGATCTATAAGGGCCCTCTCATTCCACCCTGCTCCCGCGGCCAGGGTCCGGAACTCGAGAGCGAAGTCCTGCGCGCTCCTCGTCTCCTGCCTCAGGTGAAACAGCCGCTCACCCGCCGCTCTCCCCTCCGGGGGATGATCGAATACTGCCCGAAAGCGGCGGGTGAACTCTGGGTAGTTGTCCCTGGCTGAGTCCGGACTGTCCCACACGGCGTTTGCCCATTCCAGGGCCTTACCCGTGAGGCAGGAGACGAGGACGCTGACGCTCTCCTCCCCCGAGGGAGAGGGACGAACGGTCGCCAGGTATAACTCCAACTGGAGCAAGAAGCCCTTACACCCAGCGGCCGTTCCATCGTACTCCCTGGGGGGAGCGAGTTTCACCCCACTGGTACTGGGTGCTGTGGGTGCTGGTGGGGGCGCAGGCTGTTGGCCTGCCGAGTTCAGGGGGCCGAGAGCGCGTCGGTCCCAGCTCTCCAGGCGCGCCAACACCTGATCCATGGCGTTCCCCAGCCGGTGGAGCAGGGTGGAGTGTTGGTCGACGGTTTCCTCCATGGACATGGCTGGCGCTGAAGCTCCTGCTGACTCCATTTAGTTACGGTACGTGATTTCTGTCACGGGCTGGCTCGAGGAACAACAGGAGAGGTAGAGTCAGGCGCAGGAGACAGAGAGAGTTCGTGACCACACTTCTTTATTTGAAGCACTGTACGTGGTCGACAAGGTATAGGGGCGCAGCCCTGAACGATTCTGCGGTGGTGTACACAAATAAAAGAAACCACTGGCAGAAGGAAAAAACTCAATACACGTTCTTACGAACACACAAAACCCGGACAAGCAACACAATCACGTACAACCACATACATCCTACGCTAACCTAAATAACCCCCCCTTACTAATGACTAACCCAAAACAGGTGTGTGCCTACCTAGACCTAACCAAACGAAAGTGAAACAAAAAGGGATCGATGGTAGCTAGTAGGCCGGCGACGACGACCGCCGAGCCCCGCCCGGCCGAGGAGGGGCGCCACCATCCGTCACTGTCGTGACAACAATAGAGTAATATATTTAATATGATGTATAATATTCCATGATGTTTCTATATGATAACAATAGAGTAATATATTTAATATGATGTATAATATTCCATGATGTTTCTATATGATAACAATAGAGTAATATATTTAATATGACAAATACTATTTTTTAATAGTTTCACTAATTCATTTTAATTAACTTAATCATTATGATTCAACATCAGTTCACCGTCTCACCTCATACTGTATTGGAGCAGCAGCAGCTGACTGCCCAGTTCAACATCAGTTCACCGTCTCACCTCATACTGTATTGGAGCAGCAGCAGCTGACTGCCCAGTTCAACATCAGTTCACCGTCTCACCTCATACTGTATTGGAGCAGCAGCAGCTGACTGCCCAGTTCAACATCAGTTCACCGTCTCACCTCATACTGTATTGGAGCAGCAGCAGCTGACTGCCCAGCTCACCGTCTCACCTCATACTGTATTGGAGCAGCAGCAGCTGACTGCCCGGTTCAACATCAGTTCACCGTCTCACCTCATACTGTATTGGAGCAGCAGCAGCTGACTGCCCGGTTCAACATCAGTTCACCGTCTCACCTCATACTGTATTGGAGCAGCAGCAGCTGACTGCCCGGTTCAACATCAGTTCACCGTCTCACCTCATACTGTACTGGAGCAGCAGCAGCTGACTTGATCGTTGATACTATTCATCATGTTTGAATCTGAGAGTAAATAGAGCCGACTACACTCTAAAAATGAAGGGTTCAACTGGAGTTGTTCTCAGATCCCCTAAGAACCGTAGGGTTCTTGGTCAATGAAAAACAGCCCCAAAAGGTTCTTCAAAGAACTTGTTAGAAGGTGGGTTCATCGAGGAACCTCCGTTGTTGCTGGACTTCTTCCGGGAACTTCGCAATTACAACTGAAAACGATGGTGACAAGTTTGGATGCGACAACAGTTAAAAAAGTTACGTTGGGTTGATGTTTGGCTCTGAATATGTCTCGAAATAATGTATTATAATAATATAACATATTAATAATGAATAACGAAGACAATGATGGTTTTCTGTGAATATCTTCCATAACGTTACTATAGTTAATGAACGTAAATATTAGAAAGCCGGGTTTGACCGTCGGCGTTGTATGAGCTACAGTACAGTACCGTTAGCTAGCTAGCTAACGTTATGTCCTAACTAGGCACAACTAGGTTTGGATTATTTCCTCAACTATATTCTTTCCCATATATTGTATATCGTTTCCATAAAGACAACATGGCTTTACACTCATTAACGTAAGTTTCCAATCTACATGTACAACTAGCTTCGTTAACTAACTAACTAACTAACTAAGGACGGTGACCTGTCCAGACCAGATGTTACAACGAACTGAATCGTCAATGGAGGTCTTCCTCTTTATATAGCCTGCTACAGCATGCAATACTATTAACTCACAAGGGGGCAGAACGTTACATGGACAATACTATCCCATTTTGGACACGTTACATGGACAATACTATCCCATTTTGGAAACGTTACATGTACAATACTATCTCATTTTGGAAACGTTACATGGATAATACTATCCCATTTTGGAAACGTTACATGTACAATACTATCCCATTTTGGAAACGTTACATGTACAATACTATCCCATTTAGGAAACGTTACATGTACAATACTATCCCATTTTGGAAACGTTACATGTACAATACTATCCCATTTTGGAAACGTTACATAGACAATACTATCCCATTTTGGAAACGTTACATGTACAATACTATCCCATTTTGGAAACGTTACATGTCCGCCCCCTTGTGGAGGGAAATTAATATCTTAGATGGTAGCTCTAGATGGGATTCAAATGCATAATGGTATTAATACAGTGTCTAGACTACCTCTTTTGCATAAATGCCCTTCAGAATCCCAACACAGTATTGCCACGCAGCAAAATGTTGCATATAATATATAACACTTACTCTTGAGTTGCTGACTTGTTGCACCCTTGACAACTACTATGATTATTATTATTTGACCATGCTGGTCATTTATGAACATTTGAACATCTTGGCCATGTTCTGTTATAATCTCCACCCCGGCACAGCCAGAAGAGGACTGGCCACCCCTCATAGCCTGGTTCCTCTCTAGGTTTCTTTCTGGGTTTTGGCCTTTCTAGGGAGTTTTTCCTAGCCACCGTGCTTCTACACCTGCATTGCTTGCTGTTTGGGGTTTTAGGCTGGGTTTCTGTACAGCACTTTGAGATATCAGCTGATGTAAGAAGGGCTATATAAATAAATTGTATTTGATACAGATCTCTGTGAGGAACTATAGATCTCTGAGAGGAACTATACATTTACATTTAAGTCATTTAGCAGATGCTCTTATCCAGAGCGACTTACAAATTGGTGCATTCACCTTATGATATCCAGTGGAACAACCACTTTACAATAGAACATCTAAATCTTTTTAGGGGAGGGGGGGGGGGGGTTAGAAGGATTACTTTATCCTATCCTAGGTATTCCTTAAAGAGGTGGGGTTTCAGGTGTCTCCGGAAGGTGGTGATTGACTCCGCTGTCCTGGCGTCGTGAGGGAGCTTGTTCCACCATTGGGGTGCCAGAGCAGCGAACAGTTTTGACTGGGCTGAGCGGGAACTGTGCTTCCGCAGAGGTAGGGGGCCAGCAGGCCAGAGGTGGATGAACGCAGTGCCCTCGTTAGGGTGTAGGGACTGATCAGAGCCTTAAGGTACGGAGGTGCCGTTCCCCTCACAGCTCCGTAGGCAAGCACCATGGTCTTGTAGTGGATGCGAGCTTCAACTGGAAGCCAGTGGAGTGAGCGGAGGAGCGGGGTGACGTGAGAGAACTTGGGGAGGTTGAACACCAGACGGGATGCGGAGTTCTGGATGAGTTGTAGGGGTTTAACCTCTCTAGGCTAGGCGGGACGAATTCGTCCCACCTACGTAACAGCCACTGCTATCCTGTGGCGCGATTTTCAAAACCTTAAAAATCCTATTACTTCAATTTCTCAAACATATGACTATTTTACAGCCATTTAAAGATAAGACTCTCGTTAATCTAACCACACTGTCCGATTTCAAAAAGGCTTTACAACGAAAGCAAAACATTAGATTATGTCAGCAGAGTACCAAGCCAGAAATAATCAGACACCCATTTTTCAAGCCAGCATATAATGTCACCAAAACCCAGAAGACAGCTAAATGCAGCACTCACCTTTGATGATCTTCATCAGATGACAACCCTAGGACATTATATTATACAATACATGCGTGTTTTGTTCAATCAAGTTCATATTTATATCAAAAAACAGCTTTTTACATTAGCATGTGACGTTCAGAACTAGCATACCCCCCGCAAACTTCCGGGGAATTCGCTAACATTTTACTAAATTACTCACGATAAACGTTCACAAAAAGCATAACAATTATTTTAAGAATTATAGATACAGACCTCCTCTATGCACTCGATATGTCCGATTTTAAAATAGCTTTTTGGTGAAAGCACATTTTGCAATATTCTAAGTACATAGCCCAGGCATCACGGGCTCGCTATTTAGACACCCGGCAAGTTTAGCACTCACCATAATCATATTTACTATTATAAAAATTTCATTACCTTTTGTTGTCTTCGTCAGAATACACACCCAGGACAGCTACTTCAATAACAAATGTTGGTTTGGTCCAAAATAATCCATCGTTATATCCGAATAGCGGCGTTTTGTTTGTGCGTTCCAGACACTATCCGAAATAGTAAAGAAGTGTCACGCGCTTGGCGCAATTCGTGACAATAAAATTCTAAGTATTCCATTACCGTACTTCGAAGCATGTCAACCGCTGTTTAAAATCAATTTTTACGACATTTTTCTCGTAGAAAAGCGATAATATTCCGACAGGGAATCTCCTTTTCGGCAAACAGAGGAAAAAATCCCAAAGGCGGGGGCGGTCGGGGTCACGCGCATAAGCTAGTGTCTCTTGATCGGCCACTTGAGAAAGGCGATAATGTGTTTCAGCCTGGGGCTGGAATGACGACATTCTGTTTTTTCCCGGGCTCTGAGCGCCTACGGACGACGTGGGAAGTGTCACGTTAGAGCAGAGATCCTTAGTAAATGATAGAGATGGAAAAGAAGTTCAACAAATGGTCAGACAGGCCACTTCCTGTAAAGGAATCTCTCAGGTTTTGACCTGCCATTTGAGTTCTGTTATACTCACAGACACCATTCAAACAGTTTTAGAAAATTTAGGGTGTTTTCTATCCATATGTAATAAGTATATGCATATTCTAGTTACTGAGTAGGAGTGGTAACCAGATTAAATCAGGTATGTTTTTTATCCAGCCATGTCAATGCTGCCCCCTAGCCCTAACAGGCTAATGGCACAGGCAGGGAGCCCAGCCAACAGGGAGTTGCAGTAATCCAGACGGGAGATGACAAGTGCCTGGATTAGGACCTGCGCCGCTTCCTGTGTGAGGCAGGGTCGTACTCTACGAATGTTGTAGAGCATGAACCTACAGGATCGGGTCACCGCCTTGATGTTAGCGAAGAACGACAGGGTGTTGTCCAGGGTCACGCCAAGGTTCTTAGCACTCTGGGAGGAGGACACAATGGAGTTGTCAACCGTGATGGCGAGATCATGGAACGGGCAGTCCTTCCCCGGGAGGAAAAGCAGCTCCGTCTTGCCGAGGTTCAGCTTGAGGTGGTGATCCGTCATCCACACTGATTTGTCTGCCAGACATGCAGAGATGCGATTCGCCACCTGGTTATCAGAAGGGGGAAAGGAGAAGATTAATTGTGTGTCGTCTGCATAGCAATGATGGGAGAGACTATGTGAGGATATGACAGAGCCAAGTGACTTGGTGTATAGCGAGAATAGGAGAGGGCCGAGAACTGAGCCCTGGGGGACACCAGTGGTGAGAGCACGTGGTGCGGAGACAGATTCTCGCCACGCCACCTGGTAGGAGCGACCTGTCAGGTAGGACGCAATCCAAGAGTGGTTCGCGCCGGAGATGCCCAACTCGGAGAGGGTGGAGAGGAGGATCTGGTGGTTCACAGTATCAAAGGCAGCAGATAGGTCTAAAAGGATGAGAGCAGAGGAGAGAGAGTTAGCTTTAGCAGTGCGGAGAGCCTCCGTGACACAGAGAAGAGCAGTCTCAGTTGAATGACCAGACTTGAAACCTGACTGATTTGGATCAAGAAGGTCATTCTGAAAGAGATAGCAAGAGAGCTGGCCAAGGACGGCACGCTCAAGAGTTTTGGAGAGGAAAGAAAGAAGGGATACTGGTCTGTAGTTGTTGACATCGGAGGGATCGAGTGTAGGTTTTTTGAGAAGGGGTGCAACTCTCGCTCTCTTGAGGATGGAAGGGACATATCCAGTGGTCAAGGATGAGTTGATGAACGAGGTGAGGTAAGGGAGAAGGTCTCCGGAAATGGTCTGGAGGAGAGTGGGGGGATAGGGTGAAGCGGGCAGGTTGTTGGGCGGCCGGCCGTCACAAGTCGCAAGATTTCATCTGGAGAGAGAGGGGAGAAAGAGGTCAAAGCACAGGGTAGGGCAATGTGAGCAGGACCAGCGGTGTCGTTTGACTTAACAAACGAGGAGCGGATGTCGTCAACCTTCTTTTCAAAATGGTTGACGAAGTCATCCGCAGAGAAGGAGGAGGGGGGAGGGGGGAGGAGGATTCAGGAGGGAGGAGAAGGTAGCAAAGAGCTTCCTCGGGTTAGAGGCAGATGCTTGGAATTTAGAGTGGTAGAAATTGGCTTTAGCAGCAGAAACAGAGGAAGAAAATGTAGAGAGGAGGGAGTGAAAGGATGCCAGGTCCGCAGGGAGGCTAGTTTTCCTCCATTTCCGCTCGGCTGCCCGGAGCCCTGTTCTGTGAGCTCGCACTGAGTCGTCGAGCCACGGAGCAGGAGGGGAGGACCGAGCCGGCCGGGAGGATAGGGGACATAGAGAGTCAAAGGATGCAGAAAGGGAGGAGAGGAGGGTTGAGTAGGCAGAATCAGGAGATAGGTTGGAGAAGGATTGAGCAGAGGGAAGAGATGATAGGATGGAAGAGGAGAGAGTAGCGGGAGAGAGAGAGCGAAGGTTGCGACGGCGCAATACCACCCGAGTAGGGGCAGAGTGAGAAGTGTTGGAGGAGAGCGAGAGGGAAAAGGATACAAGGTAGTGGTCGGAGACTTGGAGGGGAGTTGCAATGAGATTAGTGGAAGAACAGCATCTAGTAAAGATGAGGTCAAGCGTATTGCCTGCCTTGTGAGTAGGGGGGAGGGTGAGAGGGTGAGAGGGTGAGGTCAAAAGAAGAGAGGAGTGGAAAGAAGGAGGCAGAGAGGAATGAGTCAAAGGTTGACATGGGGAGGTTAAAGTCACCCATAACTGTGAGGGGTGAGCCATCCTCAGGAAAGGAACTTATCAAGGCGTCAAGCTCATTGATGAACTCTCCAAGGGAACCTGGAGGGCGATAAATGATAAGGATGTTAAGCTTGAATGGGCTAGTGACTGTGACAGCATGGAATTCAAAGGAGGAGATAGACAGATGGGTCAGGGGAGAAAGAGAGAATGTCCACTTGGGAGAGATGAGGATTCCAGTGCCACCCCCCGCTGGCCAGATGCTCTCGGGGTATGCGAGAACACGTGGTCAGACGAGGAGAGAGCAGTAGGAGTAGCAGTGTTTTCTGTGGTAATCCATGTTTCCGTCAGCGCCAAGAAGTCGAGGGACTGGAGCGTAGCATAGGCTGAGATGAACTCTGCCTTGTTGGCCACAGACCGGCAGTTCCAGAGGCTGCCGGAGACCTGGAACTCCATGTGGGTTGTGCGCACAGGGACTAGGTAACCTCGATAGTTTATCTGTACTACACCTTTATCATGATACAAAGGCAACTATGTAGCTAGCTAACGTAACACTAATCAAGACGTTCCTTTGTAATGTATTGAGTTTCTACAGTGCTGCTAGTCGGTAAAGTTGGCTAGCTAGCAGTGGTGTTGACTAAGTTTGACTAGGTTTAGAAAACAGCGTCGCGGCGGACGAAAATAGCTGGCTAGCTAACCTCGAAAATTACTCTAAACTACACAAAGACAGCAAAGACAGCTATGTAGCTAGCTAACACTACACTAATCAAATCGTTCCGTTGTAATGTATTAGTTTCTGCAGTGCTACAGTGCTGCTATTGGTAAAGTTGGCTAACTAGCGGTGGCTGTGGAGTTGACTGTTAGGAAAACGGCGCCGCTGCGAGCTGGCTAGCTAACCTCGATAATTTCTCTAAAGTTGGCGGTAAACTACACAATTATCTTTGATACAAAGACAGCAAAGACAACTATGTAGCTAGCTAACACTACACTAATCAAATCGTTCCGTTGTAATTTATTTAGTTTCTACAGTGCTGCTATTGATAATGTAGGCTAGCTAGCAGTGGCTGTGGTGATGACTAGGTTTGGAAAACGGTGTCGCGGCGGACGAAAATAGCTGGCTAGCTAACCTCGAAAATTTCTCTAAACTACACCACTATCTTTGATACAACGACAGCAAAGACAGCTATGTAGCTAGCTAAAATTGCTCAGATCAAACAAATCAAACCGTTGTAATGTAGTGAAATGTAATATTACCTGCGGAGCGAAGTGCAGCACGACTACTCGCTCCAAACCCGGAAGTTTCTATAGATCTCTGAGAGGAACTATAGATCTCTGTGAGGAACTATAGACCTCTAGGAGGAACTATAGACCTCTAGGGGGAACTATAGATCTCTAGGAGGAACTATAGATCTCTGTGAGGAACTATAGATCTCTAGGAGGAACTATAGACCTCTAGGAGGAACTATAGACCTCTAGGAGGAACTATAGATCTCTAGGAGGAACTATAGACCTCTAGGAGGAACTATAGATCTCTGTGAGGAACTACAGACCTCTGTGAGGAACGATAGACCTCTAGGAGGAACTACAGATCTCTGTGAGGAACTACAGACCTCTGTGAGGAACTACAGATCTCTGTGAGGAACTATAGATCTCTGAGAGGAACTATAGATCTCTGAGAGGAACTATAGATCTCTAGGAGGAACTATAGATCTCTGTGAGGAACTATAGATCTCTAGGAGGAACTATAGATCTCTGTGAGGAACTATAGATCTCTAGGAGGAACTATAGACCTCTAGGAGGAACTATAGACCTCTAGGAGGAACTATAGACCTCTAGGATGAACTATAGATCTCTGTGAGGAACTACAGACCTCTGTGAGGAACTATAGATCTCTAGGAGGAACTATAGATCTCTGTGAGGAACTATAGATCTCTGTGAGGAACTACAGACCTCTAGGAGGAACTACAGATCTCTGTGAGGAACTACAGACCTCTAGGAGGAACTACAGATCTCTGTGAGGAACTATAGATCTCTGTGTGGAACAATAGATCTCTGTGAGGAACTATAGATCTCTAGGAGGAACTATAGATCTCTAGGAGGAACTATAGATCTCTAGGAGGAACTATAGATCTCTAGGAGGAACTATAGATCTCTGTGAGGAACTATAGATCTCTAGGAGGAACTATAGATCTCTAGGAGGAACTATAGATGTCTGTGAGGAACTATAGATCTCTGTGAGGAACTACAGACCTCTAGGAGGAACTACAGATCTCTGTGAGGAACTACAGACCTCTAGGAGGAACTACAGATCTCTGTGAGGAACTATAGATCTCTAGGAGGAACTATAGATCTCTAGGAGGAACTATAGATATCTGTGAGGAACTATAGATCTCTGTGAGGAACTACAGATCTCTAGGAGGAACTATAGATCTCTAGGAGGAACTATAGATCTCTGTGAGGAACTATAGATCTCTAGGAGGAACTATAGATCTCTAGGAGGAACTATAGATCTCTGTGAGGAACTATAGATCTCTGTGAGGAACTATAGATCTCTGTGAGGAACTATAGATCTCTGTGAGGAACAATAGATCTCTAGGAGGAACTATAAATCTCTGTGAGGAACTATAGATCTCTATGTTACTATCCAAACATCAGATTAAGACTCAGTCACACAACTCTCATATCCACAGTCACACAACTCTCATACCACAGTCACACAACTCTCATATCACAGTCACACAATGCTATTCCCAAACATACCTAATCAATTAGTTGTTTTTCAACAATATTTTAACCTGCAGGAATATCTTCACATTTCTATCTCATGGTTAGTTCCTAGGATAATGTAACTCATACATGTACATATTTCAATACTTCTAAAATGGGGTCCAGGTTTAAAACAATTACAGGTTTAAAACAATTACAGGTGCACCGTACTATCATAAATGGTCTGTGTGGTTTCCCTGAGATCCCAAGTTTGAGGGATCCCTCATGCACCCTTTACCCAGGTCGTCAGGAGCGGTCACCAAGTCAAGATTCACATTCCCATCGCCAAATGTGGTGGTTAATTTCTTTAATATCAAATGAGGAGACAAACTTATGACACAAGTCAGAGTTATTCTTAAAATCAATCTTTATTCACTTATAAGGGAGCAGGTCAATACAACGTACACATACACAAGTGAATCAATTGAGTGCTCTACGATAAATGATGGCTGGTCGACGAATCACCCCCAGATGATTCGTTGAGAGCCACGATACAAAAGTACAAAGGTCTTTTACAGCCAAGACACACCCCTTTTAACCTACATGACCAACAACAGATGTATAGAACGGGTCACAAGGTTAAGATTTGTATGAAAGATACTTATAAATTCTCAGCAGAGACTATCTGCTGTAAAAACAGTACTCTGTGTAGAGACCAGGGTCTGGCCCTGGGGTCATCTCTCCCTGGTACCATATAGAACAGAAACATTAACTCATGCTCTGGAATGCAGTCTCTTTAGGTTTAATCACCCAAAAGACATTGTAAATCTCCTGTCAGTGTTTTCTCCCAGAGGCCCATCCTCAGTAGAACACACAGACACAATAGTTCCAAGAACCCTCTATTCTGTTGCATAAAACAACCATTTGATGCAATAAAAGTATTATAACATAATGTTGCAATTTTGCTCTCAGTGTCCACTGAAAGTTGACTAGTAACAACAACTGGGACATAAAAGACACCCACCATGAGACCCACTAAATCTGCCCAAGAAGAGGCAAACAGAAGAAAAACCCACACCAAACTTAAAGACAGGAAGCAAACCAAAAAGGTGGAGCAACTAAAGGTGTTGACTCTCCACATGTATCAAGACAACTGGAGCACTGGGCCAGACACTCTTAAATAGAACCTGGACCAGCTCAGGTGAAACACCTTCCCACTAACGAGATGGACAAGCCAGCACAGGTGTAACACATACTGACTAACGAGGTGACACCAATCAGTGCGTCCTACGTGCTAACGAGCTAGACGAGCTAGACGTGCTAACGAGCTAGACGTGCTAGACGGGCTAACGAGCTATACCTGCTAACGAGCTAGACGCGCTAACGAGCTAAAATCCAAACCTCAAAACATAAATGGAAAAACCAAAGACTGTAACACCTTACGAGAATGCTCACCACCAACAGAAAACAACTTCCATTTCCCATTATAATCAACTACAATGCTTCACCTTCACCAATATAAACATGATGTCTACTGGCTGTCAACAATTAAAAACAAGAAAAAAAGGTTTTTTTTCCCCCCACTAGCTTCTAGAACTCTCGAACGAGCCCAAACAACACATATCCAAAACGGAAAAACGTGCAGTCAAGATAAGATCCATGACAACTCACAGGCTAAACGCAAAACACAAAACAGCCCACCTTGAGAAAATCAGAAACCAAGATGTCCTCACCATGGACACTCACCATGGACTGCAATATCCATAGTAACTTTCCACACCTCACTGCAGAGCTTCTCTCTCTTTTCAGGGTTCACTAGATAGGCATGTTGTTGGATCAGGCCCAGTCCAAAATGTCATGCTCTAGTACATTTGGGTTGGCACATCTGAGAATGAACCCAGATATTCTAAAAGCAGGGCAACAATGTCAATATAATTGTACCAAAAATGTCAGTTGGTTGCATTAAAAATAATCATTACTAAATGTTACATGAAATGTAAATATGAAATATTTGGTTGCATAGTCTACTTTCAACAGCTTTTCAATGACATGTTGCTAGGTGGGATATCCCCAATGTCAAAACACAGTTTAAACGTGTCCAAATCAATAACCAATATGCAGAAACAGTTTGGGATATTGAAAACCTAAACATAAAATGTGCTATATACACAAACATCAGCCATAATAATCATATTACTTGGATTTTTTTAAAACAAGCACCTTATAAACTGTACAAGCACTAAAAACGCTGTTGTTTTGACAAGTAGCAATAAATCACTGATATCGATTAGGGGGGAAATCAGGTTGTTCGTGCTGTTGAAACTAACACAACTAAAAAAACACATGGAAATGGAGATATATTTCACCTCACTGGTTAGAGGACAACCTGCAGAAGACAGTCTGCTACATTTTGGAGTGATGCATTTCAATTTAGGGGTCGCTAAACAAAGGAACACAACACTTATTTGTCATAACTCATAGATATCATGTTGAAATCAATTGTAAGACAGGAGGGAGATGAGGTTGCACGTCCTGTTAAAACTAACAGCTCAAAAACCACATGGAATCTGGGAATAATGTGTACATCCCTGGTTAGAGGACAATTTGTAGAAAACAGCTAGCTACATTTTGAAGTGGTGCATTTTGATTCCAGTGGGTCACCAACGTGGTAAGTGGAACACAACTCTTTTTTTGTTAGTCACTTTTTGTTAAATCTCATAAATAGTACTCTTCCATTTCAGAGCCTGGATTTTCCCCCTGAGGCTAATATCCATATCATGTTGAAATCAATAGAACAGGGGACAAACGTTTAGGATTCTACATTGTGACATCATTAAAATACTTCTACTACAATGTTTAAACATTCTACATTGTGACATCATTAAAATACTCCTTCTACAATGTTAAAACATTCTACATTGTGAAATTAATTCATTGATATCATGAAACAACTCCTTCATGTATGTATTTTCTGATATTTGATCAGAAGTCTTTTATCAGATTATCTCTGGTCACAGCTATAACATTTCTCTCCTGTGTGTGTTCTCTTGTGTACTGTCAGACCACTAGATGAAACAAAACTCTTCCCACATTGACCACAGCTATAAGGTTTCTCTCCTGTGTGTATTCTCTTGTGTTGAGTCAGATGGCAAGATTGACCAAAACTCTTCCCACATTGACCACAGCTGTAAGGTATCTCTCCTGTGTGTATTCTCTGGTGTAGAGTCAGATTGCCAGATCCTGTAAAACTCTTCCCACATTGATCACACCTATAAGGTTTCTCTCCTGTGTGTATTCTCTGGTGTCTTGTCAGATTGCCAGATCCTGTAAAACTCTTCCCACATTGATCACACCTATAAGGTTTCTCTCCTGTGTGTATTCTCTGGTGTTGAGTCAGAGTGCCAAATGTAGTCAAACTCTTCCCACATTGATTACAGCTATAAGGTCTCTCTCCTGTGTGGATTCTCTGATGAATTTTAATGCCTGATGAGGTGAATCTCTTCCCACAGTCAGAGCAGCAGTGAGTTCTCTTCCCTGTGGATGTCTGCAGGTGTTTATTGAGGTGTTCTAATGTGGAGAGACTCTTCTCTGCCTCTTCAGCATCATGAGGTTGTTGAGGCTCCCCAGAGGATCCACGATAGTCCTGTCTCTCTCCTGCGTGAACAACAAAGTCAGACAGATGGTTAAAGGCCCACAACAGCGGTAATCCACTGTAAAAGGTGATGCCAACAGCGGAGCCATGATGTTGGACAACAATTGACGTCTGTCATGAATGTTAAAATTATTTGATATTTGCCTTAAAATGAGCAAGAATAGTCATATTTTGTCTTGTTTTCACATTCGTAGTAACATTGATGATTGTAGGCTAGAAATAAGTTATTCATGTTGTTGAACCTCTAAGCAGTGTGCCAGACAAGTTTTGGTCTCCAATATAGGCCCCTTTCTGTGTTTGCTAAAATTGCGGCACAAGGGTAATTTGATTGCAGAAACTCCTCCCTGCTAATGAGGAAACCGATAGTTACGGATGTACGATATCTGCCTGGAGCAAAAATGGTGAGCAAAGATTTTAGTTTTTCACAATGTATTCTGAATGTGAATGGGGGAAACTCAGGGGAGTAACCTCCATTTCCAGGTTGCTTATGAGTTCATTTCACACTACCTTGGATTATAATTGTAAGGATATTTTTGAATGTCCTGTTTAATAAAATGTTTGCTAAAGCATTAAGAATTATGTGTAATTATTGAAGAACTGCGTTAACCTCTTGGGGCTAGGTGGGACGCTAGCGTGCCACCCGTGGTGCACTCCATCAACAGCAGGTGCATTTCAAGAGCGGCAAATTTGAATCCAAATAAATGTCAAAATTCAAATTTTTCAAAAATACAACTATGTTACACCATTTGAAAGATAAACATCTCCTTAATCTAACCACGTTTTACGATTTCAAAAAGGTTTTACGGCGAAAGCATAAATTTAGAGTATGTTAGGACAGTACATTTACAAGAGTTGTGTGTAATGTTTTGTCAAGTCAAAGACAGGGTCACCAAAACCATAAAACCAGCTAAAATGATGCACTAACCTTTTACAATCTCCATCAGATGACACTCCTAGGACATTATGTTAGACAATGCATGCATTTTTAGTTCTATCAAGTTCATATTTATATACAAAAACAGCGTTTTACTATGGCATTGATGTTGAGGAAATCGTTTCCCTCCCATAACCGGCAGTCAAGTCAGCGTCACAAATTAAATAATTAAAATTAGAAAACATTGGTAAAATATTATATTGTCATTTAAAGAATTATAGATTTACATCTCTTGAACGCAATCAACTTGCCAGATTTAAAAATAACCTTACTGGGAAATCACACTTTGCAATAATCTGAGCACTGCGCCCAGAAAAATACGCGTTGCGATACAGACTAGACGTCATGTTGGGGAGATCTAAAATCGAAAATACTATGTAAATAATCCATTACCTTTGATTCTCTTCATCAGATGTCACTTCCAGGTATCACAGGTCCATAACGAATGTAGTTTTGTTCAAAAAAGCTCATCATTTATGTCCAAAAATCTCCGTCTCGTTAGCACATGATGTAAGCCAGCCGGACTTCTCGTCATGAACGAGGGGAAAAAAATATATTTCCGTTCGTTCAAACATGTCAAACGTTGTATAGCATAAATCATTAGGGCCTTTTTTAACCAGAACATGAATAATATTCAAGGTGGACGAATGCATACTCTTTTATAACGTATTGGAACGAGGGTACCCAACATGAAGTAGCGCGCCAGGTGTCTAATGGGACATCACCGTTCCATGGCTCTTGTTCGGTCAGAACTCCCTCCAGAAGACTCAAAACACTTTGTAAAGGCTGGTGACATCTAGTGGAAGCAATAGGAAGTGCCAAAATATTCCTAAACCCCTGTGTTTTTCAATGGGATAGGTTTAAAGTCAATACAACACATCAGGTATCCACTTCCTGTCAGAAAATGTCTCAGGGTTTTGCCTGCCAAATGAGTTCTGTTATACTCACAGACACCATTCAAACAGTTTTGGAAACTTTAGAGTGTTTTCTATCCATATATAATAAGTATATGCATATTCTAGTTACTGGGTAGGATTAGTAACCAGATTAAATCGGGTACATTTTTTTTATCCAGACGTGCAAATGCTGCCCCCTAGACCCAACAGGTTAATGACAGTATCCATTTGGGTGTTGTCAATAAAGTTAAGATTTTATTTATTTATTTAACCAGGTAGGCCAGTTGAGAACAAGTTCTCATTTACAACTGCGACCTGGCCAAGATAAAGCATAGCAGTGCGACACAAACAACACAGAGTTACAAGTGGGATAAACAAACGTACAGTCAATAACACGACAGAAAAATCTATATACAGTGTGTGCAAATGGATTAAGGAGGTAAGGCAATAAATAGGCCATAGTAGCAGAGTAATTACAATTTAGCAAATTAACCTCTATGGGCTAGGCGGGACGAATTCGTCCCACCTACGTAACAGCCACTTGAAGCCTGTGGCGCGATTTTCAAAACCTTAAAAATCCTATTACTTCAATTTCTCAAACATATGACTATTTTAAAGCTATTTAAAGACAAGACTCTCGTTAATCTAACCACACTGTCCGATTTCAAAAAGGCTTTACAACGAAAGCAAAACATTAGATTATGTCAGCAGAGTACCAAGCCAGAAATAATCAGACACCCATTTTTCAAGCTAGCATATAATGTCACAAAAACCCAGAAGACAGCTAAATGCAGTACTAACCTTTGATGATCTTCATCAGATGACAACCCTAGGACATTATGTTATACAATACATGCATGTTTTGTTCAATCAAGTTCATATTTATATCAAAAACCAGCTTTTTACATTAGCATGTGACGTTCAGAACTAGCATACCCCCCGCAAACTTCCGGAGGAATTCGCTAACATTTTACTAAATTACTCACGATAAACGTTCACAAAAAGCATAACAATTATTTTAAGAATTATAGATACAGACCTCCTCTATGCACTCGATATGTCCAATTTTAAAATAGCTTTTTGGTGAAAGCACATTTTGCAATATTCTAAGTACATAGCCCAGGCATCACGGGCTAGCTATTTAGACACCCGGCAAGTTTAGCACTCACCATAATCATATTTACTATTATAAAAGTTTGATTACATTTTGTTGTCTTCGTCAGAATGCACACCCAGGACTGCTACTTCAATAACAAATGTTGGTTTGGTCCAAAATAATCCATCGTTATATCCGAATAGCGGCGTTTTGTTCGTGCGTCCCAGACACTATCTGAAATGGTAAATCAGGGTCGCGCGCATGGCGCAATTCGTGACAAAAAAAATCTAAATATTCCATTACCGTACTTCGAAGCATGTCAACCGCTGTTTAAAATCCATTTTTATGCAATTTTTCTCGTAAAAAAGCGCTAATATTCCGACCGGGAATGTCCATTTAGCTAAACTGAGGAAAGTAAACAAAGCTTTCGGTCGACGCGGGCACGCGCCTGAGTCTCACAGTACTGTAACCAGCCACTACCCAAACGCGCTACTTTGTTTCAGCCAGAGCCTGCAAAGCCACGATTCAGCGTTTTGCCGCCTTCTGAGAGCCTATGGCAGCCGTAGGAAGTGTCACGGGACACTAAGATCCTCACTCTTCAATAAACAGAGACAAGAAGAACGACACCTTGTCAGACAGGCCACTTCCTGCCTGAAATCTTCTCAGGTTTTTGCCTGCCATATGAGTTCTGTTATACTCACAAACACCATTCAAACAGTTTTAGAAACTTTAGGGTGTTTTCTATCCATATGTAATAAGTATATGCATATTCTAGTTACTGGGTAGGAGTGGTAACCAGATTAAATCGGGTACGTTTTTTATCCAGCCGTGTCAATACTGCCCCCTATCCTAAACAGGTTAACACTGGAGTGATAGATGTGCAGATGATGTGCAAGTAGAGTTACTGGGGTGCAAAAGAGCAAAAAAAGTATATAAAAACATGGGGATGAGGTAGGCAGTTGGATGGGCTATTTACAGATGGGCTGTGTACAGCTGCAGCAATCGGTAAGCTGCTCAGATAGCTGATGCTTAAAGGTAGTGAGGGAGATATAAGTCTTTAAAGTCAGCGATTGTTGCAATTCCTTCAATTTTTTTACATTTTAGTCATTTAGAAGACGCTCTTATCCAGAGCGACTTACAGTAGTGAATGCATACATTTTTTTCCTGTTCCAGTGATTGGCAGCAGAGAACTGGAAGGAAAGTCGGCCAAAGGAGGTGTTGGCTTTGGGGATGACCAGTGAGATATACCTCCTGGAGCGCGTGCTATGGGTGGGTGTTGCTATGGTGACCAGTGAGCTGAGTTAAGGCGGCCTAGCAAAGACTTGTAGATGACCTGGAGCCAGTGGGTTTTGCGACGAATATGTAGCGAGGGCCAGTCGACGAGAGCATACTGTTCGCAGTGGTGGGTGCTATATGGGGATTGGTGACAAAACGGATGGCACTGTGATAGACTGCATCCAGTTTGCTGAGTAGAGTGTTGGAGGCTATTTTGAAAATGACATCGCCGAAGTCAAGGATTTATAAGATAGTCAGTTTTACTAGGGTATGTTTGGCAGTGTGAGTGAAGGAGGCTTTGTTTGCGAAATAGGAAGCCAATTCTAGATTTAATTTTGGATTGGAGATGCTTAATATTTTAATATGAGTCTGGAAGGAGAGTTTACCAGACACTTAGAATATGTGGACAACAACAAATACCTAAGTCAGAATCGTCCAGAGTAGTGATGCTAGTCAGGCGGCGGGTGCAGAGAAGATTGGTTGAAGAGCATGCATTTAATTTTACTAGCAATTAAGAGCAGTTGGTGGCCACAGAAGGAGTTTGGTATTGCATTGAATGGCATTGAAGCTCATTTGGAGGTTTGTTAATCTGTTATGGATAGGGGGCAGTATTTTCACGGCCGGATAAAAATGTTACCCGATTTAATCTGGTTATCACTCCTGCCCAGAAACTAGAATATGCATATAATTGTTAGCTTTGGATAGAAAACTACCTAAAGTTTCTAAAACTGTTTGAATGGTGTCTGAGAGTATAACAGAACTCATATGGCAGGCCAAAACCTGAGAAGATTCTATACAGGAAGTGCCCTCTGACCATTTCTTGGCCTTCTATAGCCTCTTTATCGAAAACAGAGGATCTCTGCTGTAACGTGACATTTTCTAAGGCTCCCATAGGCTCTCAGAAGGCGCCAGAATGTTGAATGATGACTCTGTAGTCCCTGGGCTAAAAACAGTAGCGCATTTGGATAGTGGTCGATCTGAGAACAATGACACGGGTGCGCGCATGCACGTGAAGACACCATTTCTTCTGTCAGTATTTGAACGAAAACAATGTCTCCCGGTCGGAATATTATCGCTATTTTACGAGAAAAATCGCATAAAAATTGATTTTAAACAGTGTTTGACATGCTTCGAAGTGCAGTAATGGAATATTTTGAAATCTTTTGTCACGATACGCGCCAGCGCATCACCCTTCGGATAGTGTCTTGAACTCAAGAACAAAACGCCGCTATTTGGATATAACTATGGATTATTTGGAACCAAAACAACATTGGGTGTAAAGTACAAGTCCTGGGAGTGCATTCTGACGAAGAACAGCAAAGGTAATCCAATTTTTCTTATAGTAAATCTCAGTTTGGTGAGTGCCAAAATTGGTAGGTGTCAAAATAGCTAGCCTGTGATGGCCGGGCTATCTACTCAGAATATTGCAAAATGTGCTTTCACCGAAAAGCGGACACCGCGATTGCATAAAGGAGTTCTGTATCTATAAATCTTAAAATAATTATGTTTTTTGTGAACGTTTATCGTGAGTAATTTAGTAAATTCACCGGTAGTTTTCGGTGGGTATGCTAGTTCTGAAAGTCACATGCTAATGTAAAAAGCTGGTTTTTGATATAAATATGAACTTGATTGAACAAAACATGCATGTATTGTATAACATAATGTCCTAGGAGTGTCATCTGATGAAGATCATCAAAGGTTAGTGCTGCATTTAGCTGTGGTTTTGGTTTTTGTGACATTATATGCTAGCTTGAAAAATGGGTGTCTGATTATTTCTGGCTGGGTACTCTCCTGACAATCTAATGTTTTGCTTTCGCTGTAAAGCCTTTTTGAAATCGGACAATGTGGTTAGATTAACGAGTCTTGTCTTTAAAATGGTGTAAAATAATCATATGTTTGAGAAATTTAAGTTATAGCATTTTTGAGGTATTTGTATTTCACGACACGCGATTCCACTGGCTGTTGACCTCGCCTAGACAGGTTAACCTCTCTCGGGTATGTGGGACGAATCGTCCCACCTAGTCAACAGCCAGTGGAATCGAGTGGCGCGAAATACGAAAAACCTTAAAAATGCTATTACTTCAATTTCTCAAACATATGACTTTATGTGATTCATATGATGTATGTCGTGACAAAAAATTTCAAAATATTCCATTACGCTGTTTAAAATCAATTTTTATGCAATTTTTCTCATAAAATAGCGATAATATTCCAACCGGGCGTAGTTGTTTTCGGTCAAAGGCTGAAAGAAAAACATGGCCACTTCTCGGGGCCGCGCATCTAATGTCTCTGAGCCACCAGCCTGACCCCTCACAAACAGCACTCCTGTACCTAGCCCAGAGACAGCAGAGATCTCATTCCACTTTCTGGCACCTTCAGAGAGCCTATGGGAGCCTTAGAAATTGTCACGTTACAGCAGAGATCCTGTATTTTCGACAGAGATGCTACAGAAGCACAAGAAATGGTCAGAGAGGGCACTTCCTGTATGAAATCTTCTCATGTTTTGGCCTGCCATATGAGTTCTGTTATACTCACAGACACCATTCAAACAGTTTTATAAACTTTAGAGTGTTTGCTATCCAAATCTACTAATTATATGCATATTCTCGTTTCTGGAAAAGAGCAGTAACCAGTTTAAATCGGGTACGTTTTTTATCCGGCCGTGAAAATACTGCCCCCTACCCTAGAGAGGTTAACACAGTGTCCAAAGAAGGGCCAGATGTATACAGAATGGTGTCGTCTGAGTAGAGGTGGATCAAGGAATCACCCGCAGCAAGAGCAACATCGTCGGTATATACAGAGAAAAGAGCCGGTCCGAGAATTGAACCCTGTGGTACCCCCACAGAGACTGCCAGAGGTCCGGACAACAGGCCCTCCGATTTGACACATTGAATTCTATCTAAGAAGTAGTTGGTGAACCAGGCGAGTCAGTCATTTGAGAAACCAAGACTGTTGAGTCTGCCGATAAGAATACAGTGATTGACAGAGTCGAAAGCCTTGGCCAGGTCGATGAAGACGGCTGTACAGTACTGTCTTTTATCGATGGCGGTTATGATATCGTTTAGTACCTTGAGTGTGGCTGAGGTGCACCCGTGTCCAGCTCGGAAACCGGATTGCACAGCGGAGAAGGTACGGTGAGATTCGAAATGGTCAGTGATCTGTTTGTTAACTTGGATGTTGATGACTTTAGAAAGGCAGGGCATGATGGATATAGGTCTGTAACAGTTTGGGTCTAGAGTGTCACCCCCTTTGAAGAGGGGGATGACCGCGGAAGTGTTCCAATCTTTAGGAATCTCGGACGATACGAAAGTGAGGTTGAACAGACTAGTAATAGGGGTTGCCACAATGGCGGCGGATAATTTTAGAAAGAGAGGGTCCAGGTTTTGCAACTCTTTCAGAACATCAGCATCTGGATTTGGGTGAAGGAGAAGATGGGGAGGCTTGGGCAAGTAGCTGCGGGGGGTGGGGAGCTGTTGGCCGGGGTTGGGGTAGCCAGGAGGAAAGCATGGCCAGCCGTCGGGAAATGCTAATTGAAATTCACAATTATTGTGGAGTTATCGGTGGTGAGTGTTTCCTAGCCTCAGTGCAGTGGGCAGCTGGAAGGAGGTGCTCTTATTCTCCATGGACCTTACAGTGTCCCAAAACTTTTTGGAGTTAGAGCGACAGGGTAAAAATGTCTGTTTGAAAAAGCTAGCCTTTGCTTTCCTAACTGACTGTGAATTGGTTCCTGACTTCCCTGAAAAGTTGCATATCGCGGGCAGTATTCAATGCTAGTGCAGTACGCCACAGGATGTTTTTGTGCTGGTCGAGGGCAGTCAGGTATGGAGTGAACCAAGGGCTATATCTGTTCTTAGTTCTACATTTTTTGAAAGGGGCTTATTTAAAGCATCAGACAAGTTACGTACATATAGTTGATTTTATTAAAACACATGGAGCGATTGGTAGAAAGAACAGATGACTCTTGGTTGACCAAGATGTATTTTAGGTGGGGACAGCACTAGAACATGATGTTGGGGCTCCCGAGTGGCACAGCGGTCTAAGACACTGCATCTCAGTGCTAGAGGCGTCACTACAGGCTGTATCACAACCGGCCGTGATTGGGAGTCCCATAGGGTGGTGCACAATTGGCCCAGCGTCGTCCGGGGTAGGCCATCATTGGAAATAAGAATTTGTTCTTAACTGACTTGCCTAGTTAAATAAAGGTTACATTTAAATAAATAAGTGTTTTTTGACAAACCGTTTTTTACAAACCCGTCAAGGCTCCAAATTTGAGAAGGGTTTAAAACAAAGGTTTCAAACCAATGCATGAATGTTATTGAATCTAGGTATGTTTCGCCTTTAATGTAATGACACGAAAAAAATTGGCTGAATATTATACAATGACTTATCAACAGCTGTAATAATTTGACCCGCACAGGAAATCTACACTGGTAATTCTATAATATACTATATAGCCTAGAAACCTGGTTAAACTATCAATATGACATCATGGATGAATTCTAGAATATACTATATAGCCTAGAAACCTGGTTAAACAATCATTATGACATCATGGATGAATTCTAGAATATACTATATAGCCTAGTAACCTGGTTAAACTATCATTATGACATCATGGATGAATTCTAGAATATACTATATAGCCTAGAAACCTGGTTAAACAATCATTATGACATAATGGATGAATTCTAGAATATACTATATATTCTAGAAACCTGGTTAAACTATCATTATGACATCATGGATGAATTCTAGAATATACTATATAGCCTAGAAACCTGGTTAAACTATCATTATGACATCATGGATGAATTCTAGAATATACTATTTATCCTAGAAACCTGGTTAAACTATCATTATGACATCATGGATGAATTCTAGAATATACTATATAGCCTAGAAACCTGGTTAAACTATCATTATAACATCATGGATGAATTCTAGAATATACTATATAGCCTAGAAACCTGGTTAAACTATCATTATGACATCATGGATGAATTCTAGAATATACTATATAGCCTAGAAACCTGGTTAAACTATCATTATGACATCATGGATGGCCAGTCTTTGTATTTATAGTGTAGTCCATTCAGGGGGTAGTCCTGAGCTGAACTCAATCCTGGATCCAGCGACTGTCAAGACAACACCTTATAACTGTTACGCCAAGATGTCTGAACTTCTTGAAGAGGTCGCTAGGTTTTGGGTTACGGTTGCTACAATAGCTTTCTCTATGAATTTGAGAGTGGTTACACTTCTCCTTCCCCCATTCCTCAGCTGTTTACCAAACCAAGTCTCTGGGCAGCCATTTTGTTGCTGTTTAAAAAGCCCACACAACCCAGCAATCTGCAGTTCAAACAATAACAAATCTGTAATTCCACCACTGTTTTGGTAATAAGATGATGATGGGGTTGGAGAAATGTAACTACAGACAGACAGACCTATGGATGCAAGGACTGACCATCCATGATATCAACATTATAGTTTTAACCATGTTGAGGCTATACAGTATTGATTTACATTGTTTCTAAACATTGGAGTAAAAAAAGCTTATTTGGGGTTCTGATGGGGTACAACAGTTGAACTAAGCTCATGAGACGTGTTATATTCTTCAAGAATACATGGCTATAAAAAAAATCATTAAAAAGTCACAATATGGATGTAACAATTGCAGATTTCCCCTTTAACACCACACATCAGTTAAACAACTGCAGAGTTTGTGCCTCTGTATTTAAGACAGTACTTACTAGTGTTAATCAGGGCCCGTTCATCGTTAGAACCATTGGATGCCTTAACATGCCTTTGGGAAACCGGGCCCAGAAATCCAGATTCTTCCTCTTCTTCCTTCTTCGATGTGACAGTCATCTCCCCCTCCTCCTCTTTCACTCCAAAAACTGCATCCTCCTCTTCTTTTACTGTAACATCCTCCTCCTCTTTCACTCTGAACACGTCTTCCTCTTCTTTCACTGTAACATCTTTCTCTTCTTCTTTCACGGTAACAGCCTCACCCTCTACTTGTTTTTGTATTGAAACAGCCTCCTCTTCCTCCTCCTCTTTGACGAGAGCTTCTTTCTCCGTCCAGCAGACATCTTCTTTAGCAGGAGGAGAGTAGCTTAGTGAACTCATGGTCGGAGATGTTAGCTAGCTAGGCTAATGCTAACTTAACCAGCCCGCTAGCTGACCAATAACAAAAACACCGTAAATATGAAATTAAATCGGATAACTAACTAGACGACAGAAGTGGGTTTAAAACACAGTGGCTAATATACACTAAAGCATCTAAAGAGCTTTATTGTTCGGCTATTTTGTCTAGCGAGCTACCGTGGTGTCTGACTAACTGTTGCTACTGTTGAAAGAAGCTTTCCGTCCACTAGATTATACGTCACACCAACAGCATTACCTTAAATTCCCACACCGCCATCTGCTGACTGGAGTGGGTAACGCAGTTGAGTAAAATGTTTATTTTATTGTCAGACAAAAAGTTAGTGTAGGAAGCATGAGTTTTTACTCACCAGCGTAACAACACAGTGTGGTTAAAGACCTAGTAAGCTAGTTGTAGTCACGATATGGTTACCTATAAGTACAAACAGCTATGTTTTTGCATTATTACAAATGTATTAACTTATTTCGGGAAATCTTCTAAACTACCCACAATGCACTATTTCCCAACGTCATATGTATTATCAACTCTATGCTACCGAGTTTGTATGCCAGTGTAACGGTGTAATGAAGTTACATTTAAAAAATGTATTTAACCATTATTTAACCAGGCAAGCCAGCTAAGAACAAATTCTTATTTACAATGACCGACCTACCCCTGCCAAACCCCCTGCCCAAACCCTAACCAAGACGATGCTGGGCCACTGTGCGTTGCCCTATGGGACTCCCTGTCACGGCCTGTTATGATACAGCCTAGTTTTGAACCAGGGTCTGTAGTGATGCCTCTAGCACTGAGATGCAGGACCTTAGACTGCTGCTCGTGTCTTTACATTACAGTCAGTGATAAAGGTATGGGATTCTGGGTAATCCAAAGCAGATTTATGGAGAATTTGAAAATTGAGTGGTCCTGGGATAGAAATGTATGAAGTTGACATTAGATCATAAACCATCCACTTTTTAAATCATAAATTAGCAATTTATGTTTTAGTAACTTCTGTTGTTGGTTTGGCCTCTTTTTATATGTTATTTGCCGAATCTCAGTTTTCCATGTGGGTTTTATGCTAAAGTTCCCTCTATCAAGTTGGTAGCAAACTGGAAAATGCATCTTCTTTAGGAGTGCTATTTATATCCTGATCATTCATCCACACTGCATCTTCTTTAGGAGTGCTATTTATATCCTGTCGACTACTGATCATTCATCCACACTGCATCTTCTTTAGGAGTGCTATTTATATCCTGATCATTCATCCACACTACATCTTCTTTAGGAGTGCTATTTATATCCTGATCATTCATCCACACTGCATCTTCTTTAGGAGTGCTATTTATATCCTGATCATTCATCCTCACTGCATCTTCTTTAGGAGTGCTATTTATATCCTGATCATTCATCCACACTGCATCTTCTATAGGAGTGCTATTTATATCCTGATCATTCATCCACACTGCATCTTCTTTAGGAGTGCTATTTATATCCTGATCATTCATCCACACTGCATCTTCTTCCGGAGTGCTATTTATATACTGATCATTCATCCACACTGCATCTTCTTTAGGAGTGCTATTTATATCCTGATCATTCATCCACACTGCATCTTCTTTAGGAGTGCTATTTATATCCTGTCGACTACTGATCATTCATCCACACTGCATCTTCTTTAGGAGTGCTATTTATATCCTGATCATTCATCCACACTGCATCTTCTTTAGGAGTGCTATTTATATCCTGATCATTCATCCTCACTGCATCTTCTTTAGGAGTGCTATTTATATCCTGTCGACTACTGATCATTCATCCACACTGCATCTTCTTTAGGAGTGCTATTTATATCCTGATCATTCATCCACACTGCATCTTCTATAGGAGTGCTATTTATATTCTGATCATTCATCCACACTGCATCTTCTTTAGGAGTGCTATTTATATCCTGTCGACTACTGATCATTCATCCACACTGTGTGTCTCATCAATGCAGGTAATTTATGACAGCCAGTTTATCAGCCCGGTTCTGTTAGTTTAGGTGGATTATACTTCTTCACCACCAGAGGGGGACGTTGAGTAATATTTCAGGTTAATTTGATATATTTTGATACTAAAATGGATGACAGTTTATTCTGATGTTGTGAATATGAGATTACACATGGAAACTATGTATTTATTTTATTATAGTAAATTAGGAATTATTAGGAACTGTTAAATCCACTATATGATCATAATAACTTTGACAGACATCTTGATTGTTTTTTGTTAGTATATTATAGGGCAGATTTATGGAGAATTGCTGTGGGAGTGCTATTTATATCCCGTCACTACTGATCATTCATCCATACTGTGTGTGTCCCATCATTTCAGCTTTGGAAATAAATGAACTATCCATTCATTGCTCCTTCCTGTGTTGACTCACTGACTTGAGGGACCAGGAAGGTCACACTAGGTTGATATCTAGCTCAAGCTTGCAAACGTTAGTCACACCTCATGCTTTTCATGAACTGTGTGGTTGTGTTATCTAGAGGGAACCCGTTAGCACAGTAGCTCTGGTGCCTCTTGCCGTGGGATATCAACCTGCTTGCTCGTTTTTTTTGTTTTTTTGTTGACACAACAGGCTGAAAAGCGTCAATGCTTCAGGAAGCTTTGTTTCCCCATCACTACTTTTCAGCATATTCTCTGTGAAGTCGACTACGGGAGTTTTGTCACTTTTTCCACCTTGGCTTACTGCTAGCGCACTAGCTGACTGACTTCTGGAATCTATCTATTTTGGATGTTGAGGATTTTCCCAGCCATCATTCTGTATGTCTCTGCTCTTTTGATCTGCAGTTATGTTTTAGTTGGGTTTTGTTAATCGGGTTCTAACTGGTCTCTTGTAGTTGGGCTCCAGCTCGCTGACCATAACTAGTTGGCTAAATAGCTAATGTTAGCTGGCTGGCTAAGATAACTGCATATAGCTAACATTCTTTGATATTTGGTTAGATAGCGTTATGTATTTCCAAAACGTTGGTTTAAACGATTGGTTTAATTTGAAGTTCTTTCTGTTGTTGTTTACATCACAGGGAATAGACCGGTCTTCCATATTACATCACACCTGCCTTTGGCATTCTTCTGAATTCTGATTGGTTTTATGTAATAACTCCAAAAATAGAACAGTGAGGTGTAACTTTGCATTGGGACTTAAAACAATTTGTGGGAAAAATATTTTATTTGATCTTTTATAAACTTTACCATAACCTAACCATTTTATTTCTCTCCGTCTCACCCACTTTACATGTGTAGATAATAAAGCATTTGACCTTTCCACTGCGTTAACAATGGAGGATTGGTTGATTTCCAGTTTAAGTATTTAAGATGATTAACGAGAAAAGTATTGTCCAACCATCGGGTAACTTGTTTCATGCTTATCAAAGGTGAGGGTGAATTTCAGATGTTCGCTGCTTGTATTGTTGAATGAGTGGAATCGATGAAGTTCCTCTGCTGTCCCCTGCAATAGATGGAACACGTCATCAATGAAGACTTTTTCAGAGCCTGGTTAGGTGCTAGAATGGATTGTTAGGGCTGACAATCACATTCTTCTCTAACAACCCCACATACAGATTGGCATAATTTAGGGTGACCAAATTTTAGTTTTCCAAAAAGAGGACATGTCCGGGAAAAAGAGGACGTATGGTCACCCTACTGTAAATGCAATATATTTGGAAAAAATCCCATTATTTTCCAGTGTTTCTTTGATGTATTGCGCGATCGTATCAGCTGTCTCATTTGGCGTGTTTTTAACTTCGACTAATTTACTTTGCACGCCACCATTCTTCCAATCAAAATACTGAATAAGCAGAGGGAATATTTTCACAGCACCGTGATTGCTCCCATCAGTAGAAACACCACAGTAAGGTATGTCTTCTAGTGCTTTCTGAGCTATGTCGACAGAATGTGGTGCTATCACAGCGTTAACAATTGCTTCGGTCTTAGTACGAGCGCTTGAAAGCGGTCAAAGCAATGCAAAACCCCCAAAACGCACACAATGAATGGCGACTGTAGGAAGCAAAAGCCGAATCCCGGACATTTTGGGCGATTTAGAAATCCCGGCCGGACGCATTTTTTTAGGTCCAAAAAGAGGACATGTCCGGGAAAAAGGGGACGTATGGTCACCCTACATAATTAGATGCTATTTTTAAACTACAATGACCATAATGCACTGCGTGCCTACTTGTCTTGTTTGTGTTTCTTTTACACCTGCTATGTAAAAGAGACAGAAGAATGCACAATGGTCAATGCTTTCTGGGATCCTTGGGACATCCCTATCCTAAACCCTAACCTTAACCCCTACCGTAACCATTTAAAATGTCAACTTCAACGGGCTAGGGACATCCCAAGGATGTATCTCTACCTGAAAATACATGATCTAAGTGATTGATAGTTGGTATTCAGCAGTCATAAAGCCTTATTTACTTTAATGAACTACTAAAATAGTGATTTTGTCAGACAGCAGCTCTACACTTTATTGACTGACTGATCCATTCATCCTTCCATCCCTCCTCAGCCTTCCTCTCCTCTGAAGACCCAGTGAGGGTGGAGCTCAGTCAGAGAGCTGTTGAGGGACTGGTTAGGAAGAACACTTCTACAGCCAGAGAGGTGAGAGGTCACACTTGGTTTAGATGGTAAATATTTATGTCCCCTTAGCGGTTCATCACGTCAGCAAAAGAGAATATGTTCCATCATCTATATTTATTTACATTAGTGCAAATTGTCCACTGATATTGGTGTAATTTCTCACCCCTTTCGGCTGTATGAAAGGTAATTTCCCCTCAGACACACACATTTGTTCTTTGATATTACGAAGGTCATTTGTGTATAATGTACTTTTCCCAACATCTCTTTACATTGCTTATGCATATTTGGTGGCCTGACTGTATCCATACTATATCAAAAGCCCATCCTGGTAGATCTGAACCTAATGCAGCTTGGAGTGATCAGATGACAGAAGTCACATTTAGGTGCCAGGTGTAACTGAGGCCATAGATGCTCCATATCCATTACTTTGAGTGTTTTATATAATATGACTAAATGTGTTGCAGGGGCAGTCAATAAATGGAACAGCAAGGCAACAGAACATGATATAATCAGAGCTGTGGGAGACCACCTCAAGCCCCTGGTAGAGCCGGTGGTGGTGTTTACCACTCCAGCAGTCTGTTGATTGGTCAGTCATTGGGTTAATTTGTTTTATTATATGTTGAAATAAAATCAAGCTTGATTCATACAGCACATTTCAGACATGGATGTAACAAAATGGCTTCACAGGAAAAAGATTTAAAAAACATTGAAAAAAACCAGAAATATTTAGTACACAACAAACATAAGAGGATAAAAAACAGAAGACTAAACTGAAAAACTAATGATTAAAATGTTAATTGGATGCAATATCCAACCCAAAATATAAGCTTGGGACACTGAAAGTTGACTAGCAACAACAACTGGGACCTAAAAGACACCCACCATGAGACCCACTAAATCTGCCCAAGAAGAGACAAACAAAAGAAAAACCCACACCAAACTTAAAGACAGGAAGTAAACCAAAAAGGTGGAACAACTAAAGGTGTTGACTCTCCACATGTATCAAGACAACTGGAGCACTGGGCCAGACACTCTTAAATAGAACCTGGACCAGCTCAGGTGAAACACCTTCCCACTAACGAGATGGACAAGCCAGCACAGGTGTAACACATACTGACTAACGAGGTGACACCAATCAGTGCGTCCTACGTGCTAACGAGCTAGACCTGCTAACGAGCTAGACGGGCTAACGAGCTAGACGTGCTAACGGGCTAGACGTGCTAACGAGCTAGACGTGCTAACGAGCTAGACGTGCTAACGAGCGAGACGTGCTAACGAGCTAGACGGGCTAACGAGCGAGACGGGCTAACGAGCTAGACGTGCTAACGAGCTAGACGTGCTAAAGTCCAACCTCAAAACATAAATGGAAAAACCAAAGCCTGTAACACCTTCCCCTTTAAGACAACAAATATATCCTATATTTTTGTTGGAAAAGTTTGCTCACCACCAACAGAAAACAACTTCCATTTCACATTATAATCAACTACAATGCTTCACCTTCTACAATATAATCACTGGCTGTCAACAATTAAAAACAAGAAAAAAACACGTATTTCTAAATAAAAATATACAATAGTATAATTTTTCTCCTTTTTCTTTCTATAGAATCCTAAAACTCACTAGCTTCTAGAACACTCATCTTCCTAAAACTCACAAGCTTCTAGAACTCTCCTCTTCCTAAAACTCACTAGCTTCTAGAACTCTCGTCTTCCTAAAACTCACTAGCTTCTAGAACTCTCGTCTTCCTAAAACTCACTAGCTTCTAGAACTCTTGTCCCCTTGGAACGAGCCCAAACAAAATGTATCTCCAATACGGAAAAACGTGCAGTCAAAATAAATAAAGATCCATAGCAACGCACTAGCTAAACACAAATCTAATATCCATTTTGGGGGAAAATCAGGTTGAATCTGCTCCTGAAACTAACACAACAAAAAAAAAAACACTTGGAAATGGAGATATCTTTCACCTCACTGGTTAGAGGACAACCTGCAGAAGACAGTCAGCTACATTTTGAAGTGATGCAGTTAAATTTAGGGGTCGGTAAACAAAGGAACACAACACTTATTTGTCATAACTCATCGATATCATGTTGAAATCAATTGTACGACAGGAGGGAGATGAGGTTGCATGTCCTGTTAAAACGAACAGCTCAAAAACCACACAGAATCTGGGAATAATGTGTACATCACTGGTTAGAGGACAATTTGTAGAAAACAGCCAGATACATTTTGATTCCAGTGGGTCACCAACATGGTAAGTGTAACACAACTCTTTTTTTGTTAGTCACTTTTTATTAAATCTCATAAATAGTAACTCTTCCATTTCAGAGCCTGGATTTCCCCCCTGAGGCTAATATCCATATCATGTTGAAATCAATAGAACAGGGGACAAACGTTTAGGGTTCTACATTGTGACATTATTAAAATACTCCTTCTACAATGTTAAACATTCTACATTGCGAGATTTCATTGATATCATGAAACAACTCCTTCATGTATTTTCTGATGTTTGATCAGATGTCTTATCGGAGAATCTCTTGTCACACTGATCACAGCTATGATTTCTCTCCTGTGTGTGTTCTCTGGTGTAGAGTCAGAGAGCCAGATGTAGTAAAACTCTTCCCACATTGATCACAGCTATAAGGTTTCTCTCCTGTGTGTGTTCTCTGGTGTAGAGTCAGAGAGCCAGATGTAGTAAAACTCTTCCCACATTGATCACAGCTATAAGGTTTCTCTCCTGTGTGTGTTCTCTGGTGTAATATCAGGTTGTCTGACCGAGTAAAACTCTTCCCACATTGATTACAGCTATAAGGTTTCTCTCCTGTGTGTATTCGCTGGTGTCTAGTCAGATGGCAAGATGAAATATAAGTCTTCCCACATTGATCACAGCTATAAGGTTTCTCTCCTGTGTGTGTTCTCTGGTGTACAGTCAGGTAACTAGATGAAATAAAACTTTTCACACATTGATTACAACTAAAAGATTTCTCTCCTGTGTGTATCCTCTGGTGTGATAACAGGTTGCTTGACTGAGTAAAACTCTTCCCACATTCAGTACAGCTGTACGGTTTCTCTCCTGTATGTGTTCTCTGGTGTATAGTCAGATAGCTAAATGTAGTAAAACTCTTCCCACATTGATCACAGCTGTAAGGTTTCTCTCCAGTGTGAATTCTCAGGTGTACTTTTAGTGCTTTTAATCTTAAGTAACTCTTCCCACAATCAAAACAGTGGTGAGATTTCTCTCCTGTGTGTGTTCGCTGGTGTATTTTAAGTTCTGATGAAGATTTGCAATGTTTTCCACAGTCAGAGCAGCAGATAGATTTCTTCCCTGTGGGTCTCTGCTGGTGTTTCTTGAGGTGATAGAATCTGGACAGACTCTTCTCTGACTTGTTAGCATCATGATGTTGAGACTCCCCAGAGGATCCATGATAGTCACGTCTCTCTCCTGTGTGAACAAGTCAGACAGATAGTTAAAGGCTCACAACAGCAGAAATCCACTGAAAAAGGTGATGCCAACAGCGTAGCCATGATACTGTACAACAATTGACGTCTGTAATGAATGTTAAAATTACTTGACAATTGTCTTAAGACAGTCAAGTGAGCAACAATAGTCATATTTAGTCTTGTTTTCACATTAGTAGTAACTAGAAATAAGTAAAAGGTGTTGAACTCCTAAGCAGTGTGCCAGGCCACTTTTGTTCTCAAATATAAGCACCTTTTTCTGTGTTTGCTAAAATTGCGACAAGGGCGATGCACACACAATTTGATTGCAGAAACACCTCCCTGCTAATGCAGAAACCGCTAGTTATGGATGTAGTATATCTGCCTGGAGCAAAAATGGTGAGCAAGTGGCCTAAGCTGTGCCATTAGAGATTCTGGGTTCGAGTCCAAGCTCTGTTGCAGCCGGCCGAAACCGGGAGGCCCATGGGGCGACACACAATTGGCCCACCGTTGTCCGGGTTAGGGGAGGGTTTGGCCGATTTTGATCTTAAGTAACTCTTCCCACAATCAAAACAGTGGTGAGATTTCTCTCCTGTGTGTACTCGCTGGTGTATTTTAAGTTCCGATGAAGATTTGCAGTAAGATTTCCATGTGAGAGATCTTCGTCTCTGCAGGTGTTTCTTGAGGTGTTCTGATGTGGAGAGACTCTTCTCTGCCTCTTCAGCATCATGAGGTTGTTGAGGCTCCCCAGAGGATCCATGATAGTCCTGTCTCTCTCCTGTGTGAACAACAAAGTCAGACAGATGGTTAAAGGCCCACAAAAGCGGAAATCCACTGTAAAAGGTGATGCCAACAGCGTAGCCATGATGTTGTAAACAATTTAAGTCAGTAATGAATGTTACAATTATTTGACAATTGTCCTAAAATGAGCAAGAATAGTCATATTTTTTTGTCTTGTTTTCACATTAGTAGTAACATGATGTTTGTAGGCTAGAAATATGTTATTAAAGTTGTTGAAATCCTAAGCAGTGTGCCAGACGACTTTTGGTGTCAAATTTTGGCCCCTTTCTGTGTTTGCTAAAATTGCGGCACGAGGGCGATGCACACAATTTGCAAAAACACTTGCAGAAACACCTGCCTGCTGATGAGGAAACCGATAGTTATGGATGTAGTATATCTGGTAATGAGGAAACCACTAGTTATGGATGTAGTATATCTGGTAATGAGGAAACCACTAGTTATGGATGTAGTATATCTGGTAATGAGGAAACCACTAGTTATGGATGTAGTATATCTGGTAATGAGGAAACCACTAGTTATGGATGTAGTATATCTGGTAATGAGGAAACCACTAGTTATGGATGTAGTATATCTGGTAATGAGGAAACCACTAGTTATGGATGTAGTATATCTGGTGATGAGGAATCCACTAGTTATGGATGTAGTATATCTGGTAATGAGGAAACCACTAGTTATGGATGTAGTATATCTGGTAATGAGGAAACCACTAGTTATGGATGTAGTTTTTTCTCTCTGCCTGGAGAAAAAATGGTGAGCGACGATTTTAGTTTTTCACAAGGCATTCTGAATATTACAGCGCACTATCAGGTGTGCTACTGAAGGAAACTCACATTAAGCTCTGTGTCTATTCACTAACTCACCACCGTGGGGGAAAACTCGGGGGAGTTCTCATAGGCTGACTGCAAAAATAGCCTCCATTTACAGGTTGTTTATGAGTGCATTTCACATTACTTTTGGATTATAATTGTAACGCTTGTTTGAATGTCCTGTTTGTGTTGTTGTAGCAAATCAACTGCTTTATACATAAACACTTAAACCTGTAAAATGCTCTTTGGCTAGCTTTGCCATCAGCCTGACAGAGGGTTGTACACTAAGTATTTGCCAAATTTGCCCATAACATCACCTAACAATAACATAGACCTACTGTAGGACCCATAACTTCACCTAACAACAACATAGACCTACTGTAGGACCCATAAGTTCACCTAACAACAACATAGACCTACTGTAGGACCCATAAGTTCACCTAACAATAACATACACCTACTGTAGGACCCATAACTTCACCTAACAATAACATAGACCTAGGACTATATATTTAATATTTCAGGTGAAACAAGGAGACTAAAATGTCTTTGTCATGACAATTCATAACCTGATCACCAGATAATTTTGTGAATAATCCCACTAGGCTACTCTGTAATGTGTTGTCATTCTAAATGTCCTGAATAAAGGAAAATAGCTCTGTGTGTTGTACAATAGCCTATCCATCAAGGAACAGATCTCTACACATTATGAGCTAAGTATCTCCGTTTCCAAACGGACTAACGAGACCCTACTGTAAATCAAGTAGACAACACATTATAAATATCGATTTGTTTGGGATGTTGGATCCAACGTGGAGCACGGCATAACTGTCTTTACCGGTGTAATGAATGAAGAACTACATTTGACTGGCATGCAGAAAATGATTTCCTGGATCAGCTGATGATAGTTGAACATGTGACTGTAACTAAACAGCTACAGTATTAAGTATTATGCATAATTATTTAAGAACCGCATTAATGACAGTATCCATTTGGGAGTTGTCAATAAAGTTAAGGTGACTCTCGGTTAGAACCATTGGATTTAGTAAACTGAAATGATTTAGGATTTCTGTGCCCATGAAAACTGTTTTCCCAGCGTAACATAAGGAGACACTAAATGTTACGTAGGTAGAGAGCATTTCAGCGATCTGAATACAAAAAAACTGTCCGACAGCAAGATCCAGTATTTAAGTTAAAGTTCATCATATGACAAGCTTAACGTTATGACTATAACTACTGTTCCCTGAAGGAGGGAAACTAGGTACAACATACTATTAAATCCACACGTTATGACTATAACTACTGTTCCCTGAAGGAGGGAAACTAGGTACAACATACTATTAACCTCTCTGGGCTAGGTGGCACCAAATCGTCCCACCTACGTAACAGCCAGTTGAATCCTGTGGCGCGATTTTCAAATACCTTAGAAATGCTATTACTTCAATTTCTCAAACATATGACTATTTTACAGCATTTTAAAGACAAGACTCTCGTTAATCTAACCACACTGTCCGATTTCAAAAAGTCTTTACAACGAAAGCAAAACATTAGATTATGTCAGCAGAGTACCCAGCCAGAAATAATCAGACACCCATTTTTCAAGCTAGCATATAATGTCACAAAAACCCAGAAGACAGCTAAATGCAGCACTAACCTTTGATGATCTTCATCAGATGACACACCTAGGACATTATGTTATACAATACATGCATGTTTTGTTCAATCAAGTTCATATTTATATCAAAAAACAGCTTTTTACATTAGCATGTGACGTTCAGAACTAGCATACCCCCCGCAAACTTCCGGGGAATTTACTAACAATTTACTAAATTACTCACGATAAACGTTCACAAAAAGCATAACAATTATTTTAAGAATTATAGATACAGAACTCCTCTATGCACTCGATATGTCCGATTTTAAAATAGCTTTTTGGTGAAAGCACATTTTGCAATATTCTAAGTACATAGCCCAGCCATCATGGGCTAGCTATTTAGACACCCGGCAAGTTTAGCCTTCACCAAAATCAGATTTACTATAAGAAAAATGTTATTACCTTTCCTGTTCTTCGTCAGAATGCACTCCCAGGACTTCTACTTCAATAACAAATGTAGGTTTGGTCCCAAATAATCCATCGTTATATCCAAACAGCGGCGTTTTGTTCGTGCGTTCTAGACACTATCCGAAATGGTAAATAAGGGTCGCGCGCATGGCGCATTTCGTGACAAAAAAAATCTAAATATTTCATTACCGTACTTCGAAGCATGTCAACCGCTGTTTAAAATCCATTTTTATGCAATTTATCTCGTAAAAAAGCGATAATATGCCGACCGGGAATCTACGTTTCGGTAAATAGAGGGAAAAACAGAAAGACGGGGGAGGCCAGTGCACGAGCCTAAGCCCTTTGTCCTCTGATAGACCACTTAGCAAAAGCGCTCGTGTGTTTCAGCCAGGGCATTGAATTACGTCATTCAGGTTTTTCCCGGGCTCTGAGAGCCCATTGGAGCCGTGGGAAGTGTCACGTTACCGCAGAGATCCTTTGTTTTGGGAAGAGATGTCAAAGAAAGCCAATAAATGGTCAGACAGGCCACTTCCTGTAAAGGAATCTCTCAGGTTTTTGCCTGCCATATGAGTTCTGTTATACTCACAGACACCATTCAAACAGTTTTAGAAACTTTAGGGTGTGTTCTATCCATATATAATAAGTATATGCATATTCTAGTTACTGGATAGGATTAGTAACCAGATTAAATCGGGTACGTTTTTTATCCGGCCGTGTAAATACTGCCCCCTAGCCCTAACAGGTTAAATCCACACCTCGCTGGAAGCCCCGCATTCCACAGGTGATGAGCGTGAGACTTGGATATATTCCTTAAATGATTTAATCCTTAAATGTAATACCTCACTTCACCGACCCAGGAAGTGGAGGAGCCAAACAGGTGTTGTAACTCGTTCATAACTGGCATGCAGATCGGTAGAAATGGTAAGATAAATTGGCACTTCAAACGGAAATGGAAAAAGTTTGCCTATTTTACCGGAAACTTCAGGAGCATAATGTCAGAATTAACGAAGGCCAGCAGCAGGTGGGGAATTGGTTATTTTCTTCTGGTTATATTGACCTCTGGCTTCCTCAAGTCATTTGTGTGTGTTAATTATTTAATCAAACGCTTGAAGCATCAGTTCAATTCAAGTTCTGCACATACAGTTGATTTTATTAAACACACGGGGTGTGTCTATATGAACAAATACACGTCATAACATTTCAACCAATCAATTGGTAGAAAGAAAATACTATTTTTTTTAAATCTGCCCTAGAACATACATGCATTCAGACCCCTTCCCTTTTTACATATTTGGTTATTATATATATATATATTTTTTTCAATTATCAATTTTCAGACAATACCTCATAAAGACATCACAATACCCCATAAAAGTTAGAAAAAAAGTTTAGAAATGCTTAGATGACCTAGATATATATATCTAGGTCATGCCAGTAGGTTACAGAAGGTTGTATCTCTCTAGGTCATGCCAGTAGGTTACAGTAGGTTGGAACTCTCTAGGTCATGCAGGTAGGTTACAGCAGGTTGTAACTCTAGGTCATGCCAGTAGGCTACAGTAGGTTGTAACTCTCTAGGTCATGCCAGTAGGTTACAGTAGGTTGTATCTCTCTAGGTTATGCCAGTAGGTTACAGTAGGTTGTAACTCTCTAGGTCATGCCAGTAGGTTACAGTAGGTTGTAACTCTAGGTCATGCCAGTAGGCTACAGTAGGTTGTAACTCTCTAGGTCATGCCAGTAGGTTACAGTAGGTTGTATCTCTCTAGGTCATGCCAGTAGGTTACAGAAGGTTGTATCTCTCTAGGTCATGCCAGTAGGTTACAGTAGGTTGTATCTCTCTAGGTCATGCCAGTAGGTTACAGTAGGTTGTAACTCTAGGTCATGCCAGTAGGTTACAGCAGGTTGTAACTCTAGGTCATGCCAGTAGGTTAAAGTAGGTTGTAACTCTCTAGGTCATGCCAGTAGGTTACAGTAGGTTGTAACTCTCTAGGTCATGCCAGTAGGTTACAGTAGGTTGTAACTCTAGGTCATGCCAGTAGGTTACAGTAGGTTGTATCTCTCTAGGTCATGCCAGTAGGCTACAGTAGGTTGTAACTCTCTAAGTCATGCCAGTAAGTTACAGTAGGTTGTATCTCTCTAGGTCATGCCAGTAGACTACAGTAGGTTGTATCTCTCTAGATCATACCAGTAGGCTACAGTAGGTTGTGTCTCTAGGTCATGCCAGTAGGTTACAGTAGGTTGTATCTCTCTAGGTCATGCCAGTAGGTTGTATCTCTAGGTCATGCCAGTAGGTTACAGTAGGTTGTATCTCTCTAGGTCATGCCAGTAGGTTACAGTAGGTTGTAACTCTCTAGGTCATGCCAGTAGGTTACAGTAGGTTGTAACTCTCTAGGTCATGCCAGTAGGTTACAGTAGGTTGTAACTCTCTAGGTCATGCCAGTAGACTACAGTAGGTTGTAACTCTCTAGGTCATGCCAGTAGGTTACAGTAGGTTGTAACTCTCTAGGTCATGCCAGTAGGTTGTATCTCTCTAGGTCATGCCAGTAGGCTACAGTAGGTTGTAACTCTCTAGGTCATGCCAGTAGGTTGTATCTCTCTAGGTCATGCCAGTAGGCTACAGTAGGTTGTAACTCTCTAGGTCATGCCAGTAGGTTACAGTAGGTTGTAACTCTCTAGGTCATGCCAGTAGGTTACAGTAGGTTGTATCTCTCTAGGTCATGCCAGTAGGTTACAGTAGGTTGTATCTCTCTAGGTCATGCCAGTAGGTTACAGAAGGTTGTATCTCTCTAGGTCATGCCAGTAGGTTACAGCAGGTTCTAACTCTCTAGGTCATGCCAGTAGGTTACAGTAGGTTGTATCTCTCTAGGTCATGCCAGTAGGTTACAGTAGGTTGTATCTCTCTAGGTCATGCCAGTAGGTTACAGTAGGTTGTAACTCTCTAGGTCATGCCAGTAGTTTACAGTAGGTTGTAACTCTCTAGGTCATGCCAGTAGGTTACAGCAGGTTGTAACTCTAGGTCATGCCAGTAGGTTAAAGTAGGTTGTAACTCTCTAGGTCATGCCAGTAGGTTACAGTAGGTTGTAACTCTCTAGGTCATGCCAGTAGGTTACAGTAGGTTGTAACTCTAGGTCATGCCAGTAGGTTACAGTAGGTTGTATCTCTCTAGGTCATGCCAGTAGGCTACAGTAGGTTGTAACTCTCTAGGTCATGCCAGTAGGTTACAGTAGGTTGTATCTCTCTAGGTCATGCCAGTAGGCTACAGTAGGTTGTATCTCTCTAGATCATGCCAGTAGGTTGTGTCTCTAGGTCATGCCAGTAGGTTATAGTAGGTTGTAACTCTCTAGGTCATGCCAGTAGGTTACAGTAGGTTGTATCTCTCTAGGTCATGCCAGTAGGTTGTATCTCTAGGTCATGCCAGTAGGTTACAGTAGGTTGTATCTCTCTAGGTCATTACAGTAGGTTGTATCTCTCTAGGTCATGCCAGTAGGCTACAGTAGGTTGTAACTCTCTAGGTCATGCCAGTAGGTTACAGTAGGTTGTAACTCTCTAGGTCATGCCAGTAGGTTACAGTAGGTTGTAACTCTCTAGGTCATGCCAGTAGGTTACAGTAGGTTGTAACTCTCTAGGTCATGCCAGTAGGTTACAGTAGGTTGTAACTCTCTAGGTCATGCCAGTAGGTTACAGTAGGTTGTATCTCTCTAGGTCATGCCAGTAGGTTACAGTAGGTTGTAACTCTCTAGGTCATGCCAGTAGGTTACAGTAGGTTGTAACTCTAGGTCATGCCAGTAGGCTACAGTAGGTTGTATCTCTCTAGGTCATGCCAGTAGGTTGTATCTCTAGGTCATGCCAGTAGGTTACAGTAGGTTGTATCTCTCTAGGTCATTACAGTAGGTTGTATCTCTCTAGGTCATGCCAGTAGGCTACAGTAGGTTGTAACTCTCTAGGTCATGCCAGTAGGTTACAGTAGGTTGTAACTCTCTAGGTCATGCCAGTAGGTTACAGTAGGTTGTAACTCTCTAGGTCATGCCAGTAGGTTACAGTAGGTTGTAACTCTCTAGGTCATGCCAGTAGGTTACAGTAGGTTGTAACTCTCTAGGTCATGCCAGTAGGTTACAGTAGGTTGTAACTCTAGGTCATGCCAGTAGGCTACAGTAGGTTGTAACTCTCTAGGTCATGCCAGTAGGTTACAGTAGGTTGTATCTCTCTAGGTCATGCCAGTAGGTTACAGTAGGTTGTAACTCTCTAGGTCATGCCAGTAGGTTACAGTAGGTTGTATCTCTCTAGGTCATGCCAGTAGGTTACAGTAGGTTGTATCCAAGTGGAAACAATTATCAACCCAATGTGGAAAGTGTTGAATTTGGTCAATAACAAAATGAATGGCGTATTTGCTACGTGAGGTTTACTTGATCTAACAGAAGTTTCGTAATGATTAAGTTGTTACGTGGACACGTGACATATCGACAACTTTGATAAAAACACTATTGGAGTTGTCTCCAGATCGCTATGCATATTCATGCTAGTAGCTTAGCATCTCTCTCCATTGAATACAGGCGGTTGACGACAACAACCCTCAGAATATAAACAATAGATTACAATAATAAGATGTATCCACCAATCCAAAGAAAAGATAAACGGGAGCTAGAAGACCCGCAGTGCAGCTTTGTGGACAACGACTCCCCTTGTTAGGACGGAGAGACATCTTGTCAGTATATCCATAATCTTTGGTGTAGCCAACCCAACTCTCACATGGCTCTAATGGGGGGAACGGTGTGTAGTAAAACATCACTACATTAAAATCACTACATGCCGTGGCCCCCAGTCTGCGGTCTGCAGATAGACCTTCTCAAATATATATGTTAAGTCACTTTTTGGAAACGGAACGGAGAAAACAAGGGGTAGCTTGTCTCTACGTCGTCTGATTCTAGACATATCAGTCATCAACACAGGACCCTCAGTTGAAGAGGTATTGACGAGCCAACTCCGAATATCCAAAGTTAAAAACTAATTGAAGGCGGTACTTACTGGTGTTAATCAGATCTCCTGTCTCCTCCTCTTCATCTTTCAATGTGACAGTAATCTCTCCTTCCTTCTTCACTCCAAAAACAGCATCATCCTCTTCTTCCTCTTGTTTAACTGAAACGTCTTTCTCTTCATCTTTCACTGTAACAGCCTCACCATCTACTTCTAGTTTTACTGTAACATCCTCCTCTTCCTTCTCCTCTTTCACGACAATGTTCAGCCCCAGAGCTTCTTTCTCCGTCCAGCAGACCTCCTCTTCTTTAACAGGAGGGGAGTAGTTTAGGGAGCTCATGTTCGGGGATGTTAGCTAGCTAGCTATCATTAGCGACTAGGCTAATGCTAACTTAACCAGTCAGCTACTATAGCTGACTAATAAAAAATAACGTAATATTAAATTAAATAGGTTAACAAGTAGATACGACAGAAGTGTGTCTAAAACACAGTAGCTAATATAGACCGAAAGCGTATAAATAGCTTGAATCTTTCGGCTATGTTGGCTAGCAAGCTACCGAGGTGGTTGACGAGCTGTTTATGAAGAACCGTCCACTAGATTATACGTCACGCTGCAGCATCGCCTGAAAGACGCACATCGCCGTCTGCTGACTGGAGGGAAACGCAGTTGAGGATCAGATTTTATTTTCAGTCAAAGATTATTTTACATGGATTTAATTAAATAATACTATTGAGACATACAAAGACAGGAATGTGGTGATTGATTAGTGAGAATAAAAAATGTTTACTACAGCACATTTAAGGCAGTTTCATTCAGTCAAACAACATATAAATAAGTAGCCAGCTACTGTAGGTCTATACTGCTCCTACATGGTGTAACAATACATCATGTAGATGTATATAATGAACAGACTAGGTCTATACTGCTCCTACATGGACTAACAATACATCATGTAGATGTATATAATGAACAGACTAGGTCTATACTGCTCCTACATGGTGTAACAATACATCATGTAGATGTATATAATGAACAGACTAGGTCTATACTGCTCCTACATGGTGTAACAATACATCATGTAGATGTATATAATGAACAGATTAGGTCTATACTGCTCCTACATGGACTAACAATACATAATGTAGATGTATATAACGAACAGACTAGGTCTATACTGCTCCTACATGGTGTAACAATACATCATGTAGATGTATATAATGAACAGACTAGGTCTATACTGCTCCTACATGGTGTAACAATACATCATGTAGATGTATATAATGAACAGACTAGGTCTATACTGCTCCTACATGGTGTAACAATACATCATGTAGATGTATATAATGAACAGACTAGGTCTATACTGCTCCTACATGGTGTAACAATACATCATGTAGATGTATATAATGAACAGACTAGGTCTATACTGCTCCTACATGGTGTAACAATACATCATGTAGATGTATATAATGAACAGACTAGGTCTATACTGCTCCTACATGGTGTAACAATACGCCACTACCGTTCAAATGTTTGGGGTCACTTAAATATCATTTTTTTAAGAAAAGCACATTATTTGTAAACAGTGTTTTTGCATGCAGCAATTCAACCATGAAGGCCTGATTCACGCAGTCTCTGACTAAATCACAGACAGTGTCACCAGCAAAGCACCCCCCACCATCACATCTCAATTTTTCACGGTGGGAATCGCACACGCGGAGATCATCCGTTCACATACTCTGCGTCTCACAAAGACACGGCGGTTAGAATCAAAGATCTCAAATTTGGACTCATCAGACCAAAGGACAGATTTCCCTGGTCTAATGTCTATTTCTTGGCCCAAGAAAGTCTCTTCTTATTATTGGTGTCCTTTAGTAGTGGTTTCTTTGCAGCAATTCGACCATGAAGGCCTGATTCACACAGTCTCCTCTGAACAGTTGATGTTGATATGTGTCTGTTACTTGAACTCTGAAGCATATATTTGGGCTGCAATCTGAGGTGCAGTTAACTCTAAGGAACATATCTTCCGCAGCAGAGGTAACTCTGGGTCTTCATTTCCTGTGGCAATCCTCATGAGAGCTTCCCATACCTTGTCACAACACAACTGATTGGCTCAAACGCATTAAGAAGGAAAGAAATTCCTCAAATTAACATTTCACTAGGCACACCTGTTAACAAATTAATTCCAGGTGACTACCTCATGAAACTGGTTGAGAGAATGCCAAGAGTGTGCAAAACTGTCATCAAGGCAAGGAGTGACTGCTTTGAAATATCTCAAATATAAAATATATTTTGATTTGTTTAACCCTTTTGTCACAAAAAATGTCATGGTGTTGCAGGGAAGACCAAAATGCAGCAGAGTGGATCTTTTAATTCACAAAAACAAGAGTAAAACACAGAAAAAAACAAAACAATAAACGATGCTCACGACACCAACAGTTTTGCAGGCTATACTAACGCAGTGCAAAAACAATTCCCCACAAACACACCCAACTAATATAGGACTTCCAATCAAAGGCAACACCACACAGCTGCCTTCAATTGGAAGTCCACCCCAATTAACTCTACATAGAAACACCCAACCTAGACAGAACATAGAAAACAGAACTTCTACTGCCACGCCCTGACCAAAACTATACACCTACTCCACCTGCTGGTCAGGACGTGACACCTTTTTTGGTTACTACATGATTCCATGTGTTATTTCATAGTTTTGATGTCTTCAATGTTATTCTACAATGTAGAAAATAGTCAAAATAAAGAAAAACCATTGAATGAGTAGATGTGTATAAACTTTTGACTGGTACTGTATGTAAATGTGATATTTCAGTTGTTGCTTTTGTTACATTTGCAAACATTTCTAAAAAACGGTTTTTGCTTTGTCATTATGGGGTATTGTGATGTCATTATGGGGTATTGTGATGTTATTATGGGCTATTGTGATGTCGTTATGGGGTATTGTGAAGTCATTATGGGGTATTGTGTGTAGATGGATTAAATCAATGTTTTCCTCATAAATTTTAGAATAATGTAACAAAATGTGTAAAAAGTGAAGGGGTCTGAATACTTTCCGACAGCACTGTATAAATTGGGGCAGTACTTAGTGACATCACTTCCTGAAACAGGAGGTGCAAATATATAACAGGTTCACAATATCAACATTCAATGTATCAAAATATATGACCAAGCTGGAAGTGTAAACACCAGCCCAGCCACAATCCTAGAGGTTCACTGATGATCAACCTCCTCCTTCACATCTGACTCCTGATGATCAACCTCCTCCTTCACATCTGACTCCTGATGATCAACCTCCTCCTTCACATCTGACTCCTGATGATCAACCTCCTCCTTCACATCTGACTCCCGATGATCAACCTCCTCCTTCACATCTGACTCCTGATGATCAACCTCCTCCTTCACATCTGACTCCTGATGATCAACCTCCTCCTTCACATCTGACTCCTGATGATCAACCTCCTCCTTCACATCTGACTCCTGATGATCAACCTCCTCCTTCACATCTGACTCCTGATGATCAACCTCCTCCTTCACATCTGACTCCTGATGATCAACCTCCTCCTTCACATCTGACTCCTGATGATCAACCTCCTCCTTCACATCAGACCAGCTATCTATTTATCACTGTAAAAAACAAACTCCAAATGTAGAACAGCCATGGAGGAGGGTGAAAGGATAGCAGCCCCAACTGTCAGTGAGAGAGGAGGCTATTCTGGATAGGGCAGGTACTTTTGTGTAGTTCCTGTCCCTAGAAGTGAGGACGGAGATAATAGTAACATAATATTCAGTGTGGTGTAATTTGACTATAATGAAGTCTGTTTCTTGTGAGGTTTTCTGTCCTCAGATAAAGAGCTCTATGAAAGCCAGTCTACATATGAAGAGGTCCCAATGAAGAGCAGTGGTTCTCAGTCCTGGGGACTCAAAGGGGCACATTTTGGTTTTTGCCTTCACACTGCACAGCTGATTCAAATGATCAACTCATTATCAAGCTTCAAGTGGTATTTATGTATTCATTTGTGATGCCATCCTTGATATGATCCTGTTATTGTCACATGCTACGCATGTACATATGTGTGCCCATGCATCTATCAATCCAATGTTATCATGATTTGTTATCAGGGATATTATACTTTAGTAATCCACAATGACCTGGTGATGTAACAGTTTAATAATTACATTGTCTTCCATATTCCTACAGATACCTTGTAACTGGAGATTTCTTCAGAACGATTGCCTACAGTTACCGTGTAGGGCACTGCAAGGTTGGGTGACCAGGGTCATCTGGGACTGCCTCCTGGAGGAATTCAGGTGTGTGAAGGCTACCTGTGTCCTGCGTAACTTCATGAGGATGGACACGAGGACCAGGAGGGGATCTGCAGCTCGTCGCCGTGTGCCAGAGGAGGAGTCTGCTGCTCTGCAGGATGTTTCAAGGATGGGGTCCAACAACGCAGCAAGAGAGGCAATCCGTGTGCAGGAGATCTTCACCTCCTACTTCTTCAAAGAGGGTGCTGTTCCCTGACATCACCATAGACTACACTATGCACAACCAAAGGCTCTTTTAAGAGCCATTCACATTGCAATAAGAGTATTCTTCCATTTACTGAGCTATGTCAACTGCAGTTATTCAATTCACAGTTTCTCTCCCTTTGATTTCTACTTCTCAGGTGAGGGTGCTGTTTAGGTAAGGCTGTGATGTCTGTGCAAAAACAAAACAGACTATTTTAAATCACCCATATTGAAAAAATGTAGAACAATTAGACACCCTTATAACCTACACCTACACACTCATGTATCAATCTGATTGATGGATTGTGTTGTGCAGTAAACAGGCTCAGGTGTATAACTGTGGCTCCTTCCACCTTCAAAGAATAGGCAAGAGGGCCAACCATGGAGAATAGTAAGACACTTCATTATTTCTATAACTACGCTGTATTGTTTGTCCTCATGTGTCCATTCATGTTTTTCAGCATAAAGTACTCTGCAGCCACTTAGTGTGGTGTGGACACCAGGTGAGGCCACACACAGATTCCTGTTGAACACTGTCGCTTTAACTACCTTATTTTCTCAATAACAGTCTCTCTCCTTCACTTCATCCCTCTCTCCTCTTCTCCCTAAATCCTCTAGGTTATATCAGCTGTGTCGACGAACCCCTCCTGCATCTGAACTGGCTACATAGAGGGCACAGCATGATCAGAGGTGAGAGGTCACTTGGTCAGGTCAACAGGAAGTATTATTAAAGAGATGCTTTACATTGAAATACAGACAGAGATGCAGTAGTCCCAGAGTGAATGATCCCAGGTCAGTTTATATTATACAGGAAGTATTATTAAAGAGATGCTTTACATTGAAATACAGATAGAGATGCAGTAGTCCCAGAGTTAATGATCCCAGGTCAGTTTATATTATACAGGAAGTATTATTAAAGAGATGCTTTACATTGAAATACAGAGAGAGATGCAGTAGTCCCAGAGTTAATGATCCCAGGTCAGTTTATATTATACAGGAAGTATTATTAAAGAGATGCTTTACATTGAAATACAGACAGAGATGCAGTAGTCCCAGAGTTAATGATCCAAGGTCAGTTTATATTATACAGGAAGTATTATTAAAGAGATGCTTTACATTGAAATACAGATAGAGATGCAGTAGTCCCAGAGTTAATGATCCAAGGTCAGTTTTACATTTCACCTCCTGATTGATGACTAACAATGTTAGAATAAAAAATAAAAACACAAGGTTTAAACATGCTCTCTCTCTCTCCATCTGTCTCTCGTCTGCAGATATGTTTTGATGTGAGAGGATGCCAACCCCCAGTCCCATCATCACCACCTCACCTGCTTTTAAGAACCTTTGGGCTGACGAGAGACACTATTATGTAATTGTGATGAACTGAGAGAATATTTATGTAGCACTGTGATTCATTAATCATGTGCTGCCTTCCCTGCTCCTATGTGCTTACCTCTTTCCCTTTCTGTCTTTTACACCTCTCTCACCACCTCTTTCTTCCTCTGTTTTTATAATGCACAACAGATGTGCATTGAAGTACAGATTGAACTTGTATTTATAACATAACTGCTTTCTTCTGCTTTAACTGCTTTCTTCTGGAAAATGTCAAGTCCAAGATGGACAAAGGGGGCGTTGTTGGGGCTGTGTTTCTGGACCTAAGGAAGGCTTTCGATACTGTTACCATGAGATTCTCATCACAAAATTGTCCAAGTTCAACTTTTCCCCCGATGCCTTGAGATGGATGAAATCATACCTGTTACATCCTCAGAAAGCATGAGCTCCTGAGTTGGGAAGATCTTGTGCAATACACCGACGCATGTCTTGTATTCCAGATCCTAAATGGCCTGGCTCCCCCTCCACTCAGTATTTTTGTTAAACAGAAAACCCAAACCTATGGCAGCAGATCCACAAGGTCTGCCATGAGAGGTGACTGTATAGTTCCCTTAAGGAAAAGCACCTTTAGTAAATCCGCTTTCTCTGTGAGAGCGTCCCATGTCTGGAATACACTGCCATCAGACACACATAACTGCACCACATATCACACTTTCACAAATTGCATGAAGACATGGCTAAAGGTCAATCAGATTTGTGAACATAATCCCTAGCTGTGTATTACCACTTTCCATGTTGTCTGGAGCTTGTGAGGTGTGGAAACACTTTGTTGCTTTTATAGATTTTGTCTTGTTGCTTTTTGTTCTATGTTGCTCTGTCTGTATGCTGTGTCTTGCTTGTCCTATGTTGCTCTGTCTGTATGCTACATCTTGCTTGTCCTATGTTGCTCTGTCTTTATGCTACATCTTGCTTGTCCTATGTTGCTCTGTCTTTATGCTATGTCTTGCTTGTCCTATGTTGCTCTGTGTATGCTCACTGTTCAATGATTGTCTATTTTGTAATTGTTTTTAATAACCTGCCCAGGGACTAGAAGTTTAAGATGCGATGGAACGGTTGACGAAAAAAAAAAAGTCACAGAAAAAATATATTGACTGATATTGATTTATTTAGGGTGGGGGGGGGGGGGGGGGGGCTAATGAATATTTTAGGACCAGCGATGTCCCTTATTCTTTTGTCTGACAAATAAACATTTTACTCAACTGCGTTACCCACTCCAGTCAGCAGATGGCGGTCTGGGAATTTAAGGCGATGCTGTTGGTGTGACGTATAATCTAGTGGACGGAACTCTTCTTTCAACAGCAGCAACAGTTAGTCAGACACCACGGTAGTTTGCTAGACAAAATAGCCGAACCGATAAAGCTCTTTAGACGCGTTAGTGTATATTAGCCACTGTGTTTTAAACCACTTTTGTCGTCTAGTTAGTTATCCGATTTAATTTCCTATTTACTGTGTTGTTATTGGTCAGTTAGCGGGCTGGTTAAGTTAGCATTAGCCTAGCTAGCTAACATCTCCGACCATGTGCTCACTGAGCTACTCTCCTGCTAAAGAAGAGAACATCACAGTAAAACAAGAAGTAGAGGGTGAGGCCGTTACTGTGAAAGAAGAAAAATACGCGTTCAGAGTGAAAGAGGAGGAGGATGTTACAGTAAAAGAAGAGGAGGATGCAGTTTATGGAGTGAAAGAGGAAGAGGGGGAGATGACTGTTACATCGATCGAGGAGGAAACTGGACATCTGGGCCCGGTTTCCCCAAACGCATCTTAAGGCGTCCAATGGTTCTAACGGTGAACTTAGCCATAAGATGGTTTTGAGAAACCGTTCCCTGATTAACACTAGTAAGTACTGTCTTAAATACAGAGGCACAAACTCTGCAGTTGTTGAACTGATGTTTGGTGTTAAAGCGGAAATATTCAACAGCTACATCCATATTTAGACTTTTAAAATTATTTATTTATAGCCATTGATTCTTGAAGAATATAACACATGCCTCATGAGCTTAGTTCAACTGTTGTACCCCATCAGAACCCCAAATAAGCTTTTTTTACTCCAATGTCTAGAAACAATGTAAATCAACACTGTATAGCCTCAACATGGTTAAAACTATCATGTTGATATCATGGATGGTCAGTCCTTGCATCCATAGGTCTGTCTGTAGTTACATTTCTCCAACCCCATAATCATCTTATAACCAAAACAGTGGTGGAATGACAGCTTGTTGTTGTATGAACGGCAGATTGCTGGGTTGTGTGGGTTTTTTCAACAGTAACAAAATGGCTGCCCAGAGGCTTGGTTTGGTAAACAGCTGAGGGATGGGGGAAGGAGGAGTGTAACCACTCAAATTTATTCATCCAGGATGTCATAATGATAGTTTAACCAGGTTTCTAGGATATATAGTATATTCTAGAATTCATCCATGATGTCATAATGATAGTTTAACCAGGTTTCTAGGCTATATAGTATATTCTAGAATTCATCCATGATGTCATAATGATAGTTTAACCAGGTTTCTAGGCTATATAGTATATTCTAGAATTCATCCAGGATGTCATAATGATAGTTTAACCAGGTTTCTAGGCTATATAGTATATTCTAGAATTCATCCATGATGTCATAATGATAGTTTAACCAGGTTTCTAGGCTATATAGTATATTCTAGAATTCATCCATGATGTCATAATGATAGTTTAACCAGGTTTCTAGTATATATAGTATATTCTATAACTGCCAGTGTAGATTTCCTGTGGAGGCAAATTATTAGAGCTGTTGATAAGTCATTGTATAATATTCAGCCAATTGTTTTTCATGCCATTACATTAAAGGCAAGACATACCTAGATTCAATTACATTCATGAATTGGTTTGAAACCTTTGTTTTAAACCCTTCTCAAAATTGGTGCCTTGCCGGATTTGTAAAAAATGGTTTGTCATGAAACTCTATTTTTTAAATGTATTTAAATGTAACCTTTATTTAACTAGACAAGTCAGTTAAGAACAAATTCTTATTTACAATGACTTCCTACCCCGGACAACGCTGGGCAAATTGTGCGCCGCCCTATGGGACTCCCAATCACGGCCGGTTGTGATACAGCCTGGATTTGAACCAGGGTGTCTGTAGTGAAGCCTCAAGCACTGAGATGCAGTGTCCGCTGCGCCACTCGGGAGCCCCAACATCATGTTCTAGTGCTGTCCCCAACTAAAATACATCTTGGTCAACCAAGAGTCATCTGTTCTTTCTACCAATCACCCCATGTGTTTTTATACAATCAACTATATGTACTGAACTTGTCTGATGCTTTAAGCATGCTATTTCATTAAATAATTTAAACACACAAATGACTGGAGGGAGCCAGTCGTCAACATGACCTGACCGGAGGGAGCCAGTCGTTAACATGACCTGACCGCAGGGAGCCAGTCGTCAACATGACCTGACCGGAGGGAGGGAGCCGACCAGTTCTGAAAGCCTTTCGCCGCACCCTCATCCTACTCCTCTGGTGATGTAGAGGTTATCCCAGGGCCTGTGTGTCCCCAGGCGCTCTCATTTGTTGACTTCTGTAACCGTAAAAGCCTTGGTTTCATGCATGTTAACATCAGAAGCCTCCTCCCTAAGTTTGTTTTACTCACTGCTTTAGCACACTCCGCCAACCTTGATGTCCTTGCCGTGTCTGAATCCTGGTTAGGAAGATAACCAACAATTCTGAAATTTCCATCCCCAACTACAACATTTTCCATCAAAATGAGAGGAGTTGCAACATTCTATCATACTTTCCAGGTCTAAGCCCAAACAGTTCGAGCTTTTAATTAAAAAAATGAATCTCTCCAGAAATAAGTCTCTCACTGTTGCCGCCTGTTACAGACCCCCCTCAGCTCCCAGCTGCCCTGGACACCATATGTGAATTGATTGGCCCCCATCTATCTTCAGAGTTTGTTCTGTTAGGTGACCTAAACTGGGATATGCTTAACCTCTCTAGGGGGTGTGGGACGCTACCGTCCCACATGGCCAACATCCAGTGAAATTGCAGAGCGCCAAATTCAAAAACAGAAATACTCATAAGAATTCATAAAACATACAAGTGTTATACATCGGTTTAAAGATTAACTTCTTGTTAATCCAACCACGGTGTCAGATTTCAAAAAGGCTTTACCGTGAATGCATACCATGCGATTATCTGAGAACAGCGCCCAGCAGACAAATCATTAGTAACAGTTACCAGCCAAGTAGAGGAGTTACACAAGTCAGAAATAGCGATAAAATGAATCACTTACTTTTGATGATCTTCATATCGTTGCAACTCACAAGACTCCCATTTACTCAATAAATGTTTGTTTTGTTCGATAAAGTCTCTCTTTATATCCAAAAACCTCCGTTTTGTTCATGCGTTTTGTTCAGTAATCCACAGGCTCAAAGGCAGTCACAACAGCCAGACGAAAAATCCTAAAAGTATCAGTAAAGTTCGTAGAAACATGTCAAACGATGTTTATAATCAATCCTCAGGTTTTTAGCCTAAATAATACAAAACATTTCAACCGGACAATAACGTCTTCAGTATAAAAGGTAAACAAGAAAGGCAGTCTCGCGCATGAAAAATCTCTGAGATACTGAATGGTCCACTCATTCAGAGTGGTCTTACGCTCTCATTTTTCAGGATGCAAGCCTGAAACTATTTCTAAAGACTGTTGACATCTAGTGGAAGCCATAGGAAGTGCAATTTGAGACCTAAGTCAATGGAATCTGAATAGGCAGTCAATGGAAAACTACAAAAATAAAAAAAATCCCACTTCCTGGATGGATTTTTCTCAGGTTTTCGCCTGTCATATCAGTTCTGTTATTTACATTTACATTTTAGTCATTTGGCAGATGCTCTTATCCAGAGCGACTTACAGTAGTGAATGCATACATTTCATTTCATGCATTTTTTTGTACTGGCCCCCCGTGGGAATCAAACCCACAACGCTGGCGTTGCACACACCATGCTGGCGTTGCAAACACCATGCTCTACCAACTGAGCCACAGGGAAGGCCTGTTATACTCACAGACATTATTTTAACAGTTTTGGAAACTTTAGAGTGTTTTCTATCCAAATCTACCAAGTTTACTTTGGCAGTGCCAAAGTGCCCCCTACCCTAGTGAGGTTAACACCCCGGCTGTCCTACAATCCAAACTAGATGCCCTCAATCTCACACAAATTATCAAGGAACCCACCAGGTACAACCCTAAATCTGTAAACATGGGCACCCTCATAGATATTATCCTGACCAACTTGCCCTCCAAATACACCTCTGCTGTTTTCAATCAGGATCTCAGCGATTACTGCCTCATTGGCTGCATCCGTTATGGGTTTGCGGTCAAACGACCACCCCTCATCACTGTCAAACGCTCCCTAAAACACTTCTGCGAGCAGGCTTTTCTAATTGACCTGGCCCGGGTATCCTGGAAGGATATTGACCTCATCCCGTCAGTAGGGGATGCCTGGTTGTTCTTTAATTGTAATTTCCTCACCACCTTAGATAAGCATGCCTCTTTCAAAAAATGTAGAACTAAGAACAGATATAGCCCTTGGTTCACTCCAGACCTGACTGCCCTCGACCAGCACAAAAACATAGAATAGGCTCCGCGATATGCAACTTTTCAGAGAGTCAGGAACCAATACACACAGTCAGTTAGGAAAGCAAAGGCTAGCTTTTTCAAACAGAAATTTGCATCCTGTAGCTCTAACTCCAAAAAGTTTTGGGACACTGTAAAGTCCATGGAGGATAAGAGCACCTCTTCCCAGCTGCCCACTGCACTGAGGCTAGGAAACACTGTCACCACCGATAACTCCACGATAATCGAGAATTTCAATAAGCAATTCTCTACGGCTGGCCATGCTTTCCTCCTGGCTACCCTAACCCCGGCCAACAGCTCCCCGCAGCTACTTCCCCAAGCCTCCCCATCTTCTCCTTCACCCAAATCCAGATAGCTGATGTTCTGAAAGAGTTGCAAAACCTGGACCCGTACAAATCAGCTGGGCTAGACAATCTGCACCCTCTCTTTCTAAAATTATCCGCCGCCATTGTGGCAACCCCATTACTAGTCTGTTCAACCTCTCTTTCGTATTGTCCGAGATTCCCAAAGATTGGAAAGCTTCCGCGGTCATCCCCCTCTTCAAAGGGTGTGATACTCTAGACCCAAACTATTACAGACCTATATCCATCCTGCCCTGCCGTTCTAAAGTCTTCGAAAGTCAAGTTAACCTCTCTAGGGTAGGTGGGACGAAATCGTCCCACCTACTCAACAGCCAGTGGAATCCCGTGGCGCGTTATTCAAATACCTTAGAAATGCTATTACTTCAATTTTTCAAACATATGACTATTTTACACCATTTTAAAGATAAGACTCTCGTTAATCTAACCACACTGTCCGATTTCAAAAAGGCTTTACAACGAAAGCAAAACATTAGATTATGTCAGCAGAGTACCCAGCCAGAAATAATCAGACACCCATTTTTCAAGCTAGCATATAATGTCACATAAACCCAAACCACAGTTAAATGCAGCACTAACCTTTGATGATCTTCATCAGATGACACCCCTAGGACATTATGTTATACAATACATGCATGTTTTGTTCAATCAAGTTCATATTTATATATCAAAAACCAGCTTTTTACATTAGCATGTGACGTTCAGAACTAGCATACCCCCCGCAAACTTCCGGTGAATTTACTAAATTACTCACGATAAACGTTCACAAAAAGCATAACAATTATTTTAAGAATTATAGATACAGAACTCCTCTATGCACTCGCTATGTCCGATTTTAAAATAGCTTTTCGGTGAAAGCACATTTTGCAATATTCTGAGTACATAGCCCGGCCATCACAGGCTAGCTATTTAGACACCCACCAAGTGTGGTACTCACCAAAATCAGATTTACTATTAGAAAAGTTTGATTACCTTTGCTGACTTCGTCAGAATGCACTCCCAGGACTTCTACTTCAATAACAAATGTTGGTTTGGTTCAAAATAATCCATAGTTATATCCAAATAGCGGCGTTTTGTTCGTGCGTTCCAGACACTATCCGAAAGGTAAATAAGGGTCACGCGCCCGACGCGTTTCGTGACAAAAAAATTCTAAATATTCCATTACCGTACTTCGAAGCATGTCAACCGCTGTTTAAAATCAATTTTTATGTGATTTTTCTCGTAAAAAAGCGATAATATTCCGACCGGGAAACCCTGTATACGCTCAAAGAGAGAGAAAGTAAAAATGGAGTTGGCCCGTGCACGCCCCTCCATTCTCATTGTTCTCAGATCGACCACTTACTGAAGGCGCTAATGTGTTTCAGCCTGGGGCTCCAAAGCCAAGATTCAAATTTCTGGCGCCTTCTGAGAGCCTATGGGAGCGTTAGAAAATGTCACGTCATGCCAGAGATCCCCTGTTTTGGTTAGAGATGATCAAAGAAGGCCATGAAATGGTCAGAGAGAGCGCTTCCTGTTTGGAATCTTCTCAGGTTTCGGCCTGCCAAATGAGTTCTGTTATACTCACAGACACCATTCAAACCGTTTTAGAAACTTTGGAGTGTTTTCTATCCAAAGCTAATAATTATATGCATATTCTAGTTTCTGGGCAGGAGAAATAATCAGATTAAATTGGGTATGTTTTTTATCCGGCCGTGCAAATACTGCCCCCTATCCCCAACAGGTTAACAACACCCAAATGGATAACGCTGTTCTTAATACTGTAGCAAACATTATATTAAGCAGGACATTCAAGCGAGCCTTACAATTATAATCCAAAGTAGTGTGAAATGTACTCATAAGCAACCTGGAAATGGAGGTTACTCCCCTGAGTTTTCCCCCATTCACATTCAGAATACATTGTGAAAAACTAAAATCTTTGCACACCATTTTTGCTCTAATCAGATATAGTACATCCATAACTATCGGTTTCCTCATTAGCAGGGAGGAGTTTCTACAATCAAATTGCATGTGCATCGCCCTCATGCCACAATTTTAGGAAACACAGAAAGGGCCCTACATTGGAGACCAATTAGTCGTCTGGCACAGTGCTTAAGAGTTTCAACAACATGAATAACTTATTTCTAGCCTACAATCATCTATGTTACTACTAATGTGAAAACAAGACAAAATATGACTGTTCTTGCTCATTTTAAGACAATTGTTAAATCATGTTAACATTCATTACAGACGTCAATTGTTGTATAACATCATGGCAACGCTGTTGGCATCACCTTTTACAGTGGATTTCCGCTGTTGTGGGCCTTTAACCATCTGTCTGACTTTGTTGTTCACACAGGAGAGAGACGGGACTATCGTGGATCCTCTGGGGAGCCTCAACAACATCATGATGCTGACGAGGTAGAGAAGAGTCTCTCCAGATCAGAACACCTCAAGAAACACCAGCAGAGACCCACAGGGAAGAGAACTCACTGCTGCTCTGACTGTGGGAAGAGATTCACCTCATCAGGCATTAAAATTCATCAGATAATTCACACAGGGGAGAAACCTTATAGCTGTACTCAATGTGGGAAGAGATGTACTACATCTGGCCATCTAACTCAACACCAGAGAACACACACAGGAGAGAAATCTTATAGCTGTGGTCAATGTGGGAAGAGGTTTACTCAGTCAACCAGCCTGATATCACACCACAGAACACACACAGGAGAAAAACCTTATAGCTGTGGTCAATGTGGGAAGAGTTTTGTTCAATCTGGCCAGCTGACATTACACCAAAGAACACACACAGGAGAGAAATCTTATATCTGTGATCAGTGTGGGAAGCGTTTTGGTCGATCTGGAGGTTTGACAGTGCACCAGAGAACACACACAGGAGAGAAACCTTATAGCTGTGATCAGTGTGGGAAGCGTTTTGGTCAATCTGGAGATCTGACAGTGCACCAGAGAACACACACAGGAGAGAAACCTTATAGCTGTGATCAATGTGGGAAGAGTTTTGCTGCACCTAGCACACTGACTCGACACCAGAGAATACACACAGGAGAGAAATCTTATATCTGTGATCAGTGTGGGAAGCGTTTTGGTCAATCTGGAGATCTGACTGTGCACCAGAGAACACACACAGGAGAGAAATCTTATAGCTGTGATCAATGTGGGAAGGGTTTTAGTATGTCTGGCTCTCTGACTTTACACCAGAGAACACACACAGGAGAGAAATCTTATAGCTGTGGTCAATGTGGGAAGAGTTTTGCTGCACCTAGCACACTGACTCGACACCAGAGAATACACACAGGAGAGAAATCTTATAGCTGTGATCAATGTGGGAAGAGTTTTAGTAGGTCTGGCTCTCTGACAGTGCACCAGAGAATACACACAGGAGAGAAATCTTACAGCTGTAATCAATGTGGGAAGAGTTTTGGTCGATCTGGAGAGCTGACAGTACACAAGAGAACACACACAGGAGAGAAATCTTATAGCTGTGACCAGAGATAATCTGATAAAAGACCTCTGATCAAATATCAGAAAATACATGAAGGAGTTGTTAAATGATATCAATATATTTTAATGATGTCACAATGTAGAACCCTAAACGTTTGTCCCCTGTTCTATTGATTTCAACATGATATGGATATTAGCCTCAGGGGGAAAATCCAGGCTCTGAATTGGAGGATTACTATTTATGAGATTTAATAAAAAGTGACTAACAAAAAAAGAGCTGTGTTACATTTACAGCATTGGTGACCCACTTGAATCAAAATGTAGATAGCTGTTTTCTACAAATTGTCCTCTAACCAGGGATGTACACATTATTCCCAGATTCCGTGTGGTTTTGGAGCTGTTAGTTTTTACAGGACGTGCAACCTCATCTCCCTCCTCTCGCGCAATTGATTTCAACATGATATCGATGAGTTATGACATCGATGAGTTATGACAAGTAAGTGTTCCTTTGTTTAGCGACCCCTACATTTAAATGCATCACTCCAAAATGTAGCTGACTGTCTTCTGCAGGTTGTCCTCTAACCAGTGAGGTAAAATATATCTCCCATTTCCATGTGTTTTTTTAGATGTGTTAGTTTCAACAGCACGTACAACCTGATTTCCCCCCTAATCGATATCAGTGATTTATTGCTACTTGTCAAAACAAGGTGCTTGTTTAAAAAAAATACAAGTAATATGATTATTGTGGCAGATGTTTGTGTATATAGCACATGTTATGTTTAGGTTTTCAATTCATCCCAAACCGTTTCTGCATATTGGTTATTGATTTGGACACGTTAAAACTGTGTTTTGACATTGGGGCTATTTCATATTTTCATTTCATGTAACATTTAGTAATCATAATTATTTGTGCAACCAACTGACAATTTTTTGGTACAATTATATTGACATTGCTGCCCTGCTTTTAGAATATCAGGGTTCATTCTCAGATGTGCCAACCCAAATGTACTAGAGCATGACATTGGGGACTGGGCCCCGATCCAACAACATGCCTATCTAGTGAACCCTGAAAAGAGAGAAGCTCTGCAGTGAGGTGGAAAGTTACTACGGATATTGCAGGAGTTTCCTCTTGAAATCAGACATGTCTGTGTCCTATTGGAGATGAGTTTTGTTTGGGCTCGTTCCAAGAGGACGAGAGTTCTAGAAGCTAAGGAAGGATTGTATAGAACGAAAGATGAAGGAGAAAAGATGCTGTATATTATTTAGACATTTTTTTTCTTGTTTTTAATTGTTGAAAGCCAGTAGACACCATGTTTATATTGTAGAAGGGAATCATTTTAGTTGATTATAATGTGAAATGGAAGTTGTTTTCTGTTGGTGGTGAGCAAACTTGTCCAAAAGAAATATAGGATATATTTGTTGTCTTAAGGGGGAAGGTGTTACAGGCTTTGGTTTTTCCATTTATGTTTTGAGGTTGAACTTTAGCTCGTTAGCACGTCTACCTCGTTAGCACGTCTAGCTCGTTAGCACGTCTAGCTGGTTAGCCCGTTAGCACGTCTAGCTCGTTAGCCCGTACAGCTCGTTAGCACGTAGGACGCACTGATTGGTGTCACCTCGTTAGTCAGTATGTGTTACACCTGTGCTGGCTTGTCCATCTCGTTAGTGGGAAGGTGTTTCACCTGAGCTGGTCCAGGTTCTATTTAAGAGTGTCTGGCCCAGTGCTCCAGTTGTCTTGATACATGTGGAGAGTCAACACCTTTAGTTGCTCCACCTTTTTGGTTTGCTTCCTGTCTTTAAGTTTGGTGTGGGTTTTTCTTTTGTTTTCCTCTTCTTGGGCAGATTTAGTGGGTCTCATGGTGGGTGTCTTTTAGGTCCCAGTTGTTGTTACTAGTCAACTTCCAGTGGACACCCCCATAGTGTATTTCAGAGCCCCTCCTATAAAACAAGCTTATATTTTGGGTTGGATGTTGCATCCAATTAATATTTTAATCAATGGATTTTCCTTAGAATGCTAATCTGTCTTTCAGTTGTTAATCTTATGTTTGTTGTGGTAAATATTTCTGTTTATTTTCATTGTTTAATTTTTTTTCCTGTGAAGCATCCATGTCTGAAATGTGCTGTATAAATAAAGCTTGATTTGAACATATTGCAAAAGAAATTAACCCAATGACTGACAATCAACAGACTCTTGGAAAACCAATACATTTCTTGGTCCATCTTATTATGAAAACAGGATAAATTCAGTATATCTCCCACTATGTCAAAATAGTGCTGGTATGTACGTTTAGTATCACTTTTCAACCAACCCAGTGCATTTGTTGAAGATAAATGTTTAATTAAACAATACGTCAAAGGATTCAACTACTGCAAACCGAAACAAACAAATGGATCAACCAGATCAATCCCACTTTTTCAGCCTGCTGAAGGCGTGGTGGAGTGGTAAACACCACCCCCGGCTCTACCAGGGGCTTGAGGTGGTCTCCCACAGCTCTGCTTATGTCATGTTCTGTGGCCTTGCTGTTCCATTTATTGACTGTCCCTGCAACACAGAAACACATTTAGTCATATTATATAAAACACTCAAAGTAATGGATATGGAGCATCTATGGCCTCAGTTACACCTGGCACCTAAATGACTTCTGTCAACCGATCACTCCAAGCTGCATTAGGTTCAGATCTACCAGGATGGGCCTTTGATAGTCTGGATGCAGTCAGGCCACTGAATATGCATAAGCAATGTAAAGAGATGGGGTGAATGAGTGGGGAAAAGTACATTTGACACAAATGACCTTCATAATATCAAAGAACAAATGTGTGTGTCTGAGGGGAAATTAACTTCATACAGCCAAAAGGGGTGAGAAATTATACCAATATCAGTGAACAATTTGCACTAATGTAAATAAACATAGATGATGGAACATATTCCCTTTTGCTGACGTGATGAACCACTAAGGGGACATAAATATTTACCATCTAAACCATGTGTGACCTCTCACCTATCTGGCTGTAGAAGTGTTCTTCCTAACCAGCTCTCTGACTGACTCTCCTATTAGATTAGCTCCACCCTCACTGGGTCTTCAGAGGAGAGGAAGGCTGAGGAGGGATGGAAGGATGAATGGATCAGTCAGTCAATAAAGTGTAGAGCTGCTGTCTGCCAAAATCACTATTTTAGTAGTTCATTAAAGTAAATAAGGCTTTATGACTGCTGAATACCAACTATCAATCACTTAGATCATGTATTTTCAGGTAGAGATACATCCTTGGGACGTCCATAGCCCATTGAAGTTGACATTTAAAATGGTTAAATGTGATTGTCAGCCCTAACAATCCATTCTAGCACCTCATCAGGCTCTGAAAAAGTCTTCATTGATGACGTGTTCCATCTATTCCAGGGGACAGCAGAGGAACTTCATCGATTCCACTCCTTCATCAATACAAGCAGTAAACATCTGAAATTCACCCTCACCTTCCATGTGCATGAAACAAGTTATCTGGACATTTTGACTAAGAGGGAGGGGGGTGGTTTTAGCACAGACCTATACAGGAAGCCGATGGACAGGACTTCCCTGTTACACGGAGTCAGCTTCCACCCTACACCCCTAAAAGAGATCCTCACCATCAACCAATAAAGTCGCATACACAGGATTTGTAGTACACAGAGTGACTATGACAAACAAGCTGACTGTCTGAGTGTTTCAGACAGCGGGGTTACCCAGAGGAATGGCTGGATGAGTGTTTCAGACAGCGGGGTTACCCAGAGGAATGGCTGGATGAGTGTTTCAGACAGCGGGGTTACCCAGAGGAATGGCTGTCTGAGTGTTTTCAGACAGCGGGGTTACCCAGAGGAATGGCTGTCTGAGTGTTTTCAGACAGCGGGGTTACCCAGAGGAATGGCTGTCTGAGTGTTTCAGACAGCGGGGTTACCCAGAGGAATGGCTGGATGAGTGTTTCAGACAGCGGGGTTACCCAGAGGAATGGCTGGATGAGTGTTTCAGACAGCGGGGTTACCCAGAGGAATGGCTGGATGAGTGTTTCAGACAGCGGGGTTACCCAGAGGAATGGCTGGATGAGTGTTTCAGACAGCGGGGTTACCCAGAGGAATGGCTGGATGAGTGTTTCAGACAGCGGGGTTACCCAGAGGAATGGCTGGATGAGTGTTTCAGACAGCGGGGTTACCCAGAGGAATGGCTGTCTGAGTGTTTTCAGACAGCGGGGTTACCCAGAGGAATGGCTGTCTGAGTGTTTTCAGACAGCGGGGTTACCCAGAGGAATGGCTGTCTGAGTGTTTCAGACAGCGGGGTTACCCAGAGGAATGGCTGGATGAGTGTTTCAGACAGCGGGGTTACCCAGAGGAATGGCTGGATGAGTGTTTCAGACAGCGGGGTTACCCAGAGGAATGGCTGGATGAGTGTTACAGACAGCGGGGTTACCCAGAGGAATGGCTGGATGAGTGTTTCAGACAGCGGGGTTACCCAGAGGAATGGCTGGATGAGTGTTTCAGACAGCGGGGTTACCCAGAGGAACGGCTGGATGAGTGTTTCAGACAGCGGGGTTACCCAGAGGAATGGCTGGATGAGTGTTTCAGACAGCGGGGTTACCCAGAGGAATGGCTGGATGAGTGTTTCAGACAGCGGGGTTACCCAGAGGAATGGCTGGATGAGTGTTTCAGACAGCGGGGTTATCTAGAGGAACTGCTGGATGAGTGTTTCAGACAGCGGGGTTACCCAGAGGAATGGCTGGATGAGTGTTTCAGACAGCGGGGTTACCCAGAGGAACGGCTGGATGAGTGTTTCATACAGCGGGGTTACCCAGAGGAATGGCGGGGTGAGTGTTTCAGACAGCGGGGTTACCCAGAGGAATGGCTGGATGAGTGTTTCAGACAGCGGGGTTACCCAGAGGAACGGCTGGATGAGTGTTTCAGACAGCGGGGTTACCCAGAGGAACGGCTGGATGAGTGTTTCAGACAGCGGGGTTACCCAGAGGAATGGCTGGGTGAGTGTTTCAGACTGCGGGGTTACCCAGAGGAATGGCTGGATGAGTGTTTCAGACAGCGGGGTTACCCAGAGGAATGGCTGGTTGAGTGTTTCAGACAGCGGGGTTACCCAGAGGAATGGCTGGATGAGTGTTTCAGACAGCGGGGTTACCCAGAGGAATGGCTGGATGAGTGTTTCAGACAGCGGGGTTATCTAGAGGAACTGCTGGATGAGTGTTTCAGACAGCGGGGTTACCCAGAGGAATGGCTGGATGAGTGTTTCAGACAGCGGGGTTACCCAGAGGAACGGCTGGATGAGTGTTTCATACAGCGGGGTTACTCAGAGGAATGGCTGGATGAGTGTTTCAGACAGCGGGGTTACCCAGAGGAATGGCTGGATGACGCAAGGGATCTTTATAAAAATACAGTGGTGGAAAAAGTACCCAATTGTCATACTTGAGTAAAGAAAACATTTAAAATGTCCTTTTAATTTTGTAAATTTAAAACAGAAACATAACTGTTTGTACTTATAGGGAACCAGATCGTGACTAGAACTCAGTTACTAAGTCTTTAACCACACTGTGTTGTTACACTGCTGAGTAAAAACTCATGCTTCCTACACTTTAACTTGTTGTCTGAAGATAAAGTGTACATTTTACTGAACTGCGTCCAGTCAGCAGATGGACTAGATGCCTCTTAGGCCGCCCATTGTGACTCCGTCAAGAATTCAGCAGAGCAAGTTTGTATGAAGGTCTGGTTATTAAATGGGTACATAGTTCAATAGTAATATCCTCTAAAACGCTCTGGTGACAAACTTTGCTGCCCTGTTTCCAATTGTCCACATGGCTGGGAGAACCTATTCAAGTAAGTAAGTAAATAGATTATGAAAATGTAAAAAAAACTGATGTATTATTAGCTAACTAGCTACAGTGCAGGCTAACTCAAATGAGCTGCTAAATGAGCTAGCGATCTAGCCAACTTCACATACAGTATAGATAGATAGGTAGCTGGTGATATTTAATTCACTTAGCTAGCGAACTTCATATTAGCTAGCTATCTATTTATCACTGTAAAAAGCAAACTTCAAATGCATTTGTAGGTAGCTAGCTAACAGCCATGGAAGAGGGTGAAAGGATAGCAGCCCCAACTGTCAGTGAGAGAGGAGGCTATTCTGGATAGGGCAGGTACTTTTGTGTAGTTCCTGTCCCTAGAAGTGAGGACGGAGATAATAGTAACATAATATTCAGTGTGGTGTAATTTGACTATAATGAAGTCTGTTTCTTGTGAGGTTTTCTGTCCTCAGATAAAGAGCTCTATGAAAGCCAGTCTACATATGAAGAGGTCCCAATGAAGAGCAGTGGTTCTCAGTCCTGGGGACTCAAAGAGGGGAACATTGTTGTTTTTGCCTTCACACTGCACAGCTGATTCAAATGATCAACTCATCATCAAGCTTCAAGTGGTATTTATGTATTCATTTGTGATGCCATCCTTGATATGATCCTGTTATTGTCACATGCTACACATGTACATATGTGTGCCCATGCATCTATCAATCCAATGTTATCATGATTTGTTATCAGGGATATTATACTTTAGTAATCCACAATGACCTGGTGATGTAACAGTCTAATAATTACATTGTCTTCCATATTCCTACAGAGACCTTGTAACTGGAGATTCCTTCAAAACGATTGCCTACAGTTACCGTGTAGGGCACTGCAAGGTTGGGTGACCAGGGTCATCTGGGACTGCCTCCTGGAGGAATTCAGGTGTGTGAAGGCTACCTGTGTCCTGCGTAACTTCATGAGGATGGACACGAGGACCAGGAGGGGATCTGCAGCTCGCCGCCGTGTGCTAGAGGAGGAGTCTGCTGCTCTGCAGGATGTTTCAAGGATGGGGTCCAACAACGCAGCAAGAGAGGCAATCCGTGTGCAGGAGATCTTCACCTCCTACTTCTTCAAAGAGGGTGCTGTTCCCTGACAACACCCTAGACTACACTATGCACAACCAAAAGCTCTTTTAAGAGCCATTCACATTGCAATAAGAGTATTCTTCCATTTACTGAGCTATGTCAACTGCAGTTATTCAATTCCCAATTTCTCTCCCTTTGATTTCTACTTCTCAGGTGAGGGTGCTGTTTAGGTAAGGGTGTGATGTCTGTACAAAAACAAAACAGGCTATTTTAAATCACCCATATTGAAAAAATGTAGAACAATTAGACACCCTATAACCCACACCTACACACTCATGTATCAATCTGATGGATTGTGTTGTGCAGTAAACAGGCTCAGGTGTATAACTGTGGCTCCTTCCACCTTCAAAGAATAGGCAAGAGGGCCAACCATGGAGAATAGTAAGACACTTCATTATTTCTATAACTACGCTATATTGTTTGTCCTCGTGTGTCCGTTCATGTTTTTCAGCATAAAGTACTCTGCAACCACTTAGTGTGGTGTGGACACCAGGTGAGGCCACACACAGATTCCTGTTGAACACTGTCGCTTTAACTACCTTATTTTCTCAATAACAGTCTCTCTCCTTCACTTCATCCCTCTCTCCTCTTCTCCCTAAATCCTCTAGGTTATATCAGCTGTGTCGGTGAACCCCTCCTGCATCTGAACTGGCTACATAGAGGGCACTGCATGATCAGAGGTGAGAGGTCACTTGGTCAGGTCAACAGGAAGTATTATTAAAGAGATGCTTTACATTGAAATACAGATAGAGATGCAGTAGTCCCAGAGTTAATGATCCCAGGTCAGTTTATATTATACAGGAAGTATTATTAAAGAGATGCTTTACATTGAAATACAGATAGAGATGCAGTAGTCCCAGAGTTAATGATCCAAGGTCAGTTTTACATTTCACCTCCTGATTGATGACTAACAATGTTAGAATAAAAAATAAAAACAAGGTTTAAACATGCTCTCTCTCTCTCCATCTGTCTCTCGTCTGCAGGTATGTTTTGATGTGAGAGGATGCCAACCCCCAGTCCCATCATCACCACCTCACCTGCTTTTAAGAACCTTTGGGTCGACGAGAGACACTATTATGTAATTGTGATGAACTGAGAGAATATTTATGTAGCACTGTGATTCATTAATCATGTGCTGCCTTCCCTGCTCCTATGTGCTTACCTCTTTCCCTTTCTGTCTTTTACACCTCTCTCACCACCTCCTCTTTCTTCCTCTGTTTTTATAATGCACAACAGATGTGCATTGAAGTACAGATTAAACTTGTATTTATAACACTTGGATAATGAGCTTTTCAATAAAGCGTTTCACATTCTCTACTGGTTGAAATGAAGTGTAATGTGATGAAATACTCCACCTATCCTGTGTTTATCAGATCAATGCAGATGAAGGGCATTAGATGTTGAGATGAACCAGTGTTAGAGTATTTACATGATGCATAGGAAGTGTAGTGTACTGTTTTTTAACATTATATTTCTGTATATATGAATTAACTAGTTAAATCCTGTTTCTAGTCTATTAGTTACAATGTGTAACCATTGATGTCCCAGGACCAAGATTGGTAAACACTGTTGAAGTGTATAATTGTAATACATACATGCAGACACAGCGTCATTCAAAGACTGGAATTTGATACTCCTGGTATTGGATATGACTGAAAAATAATCTCGAAGACATTCATACCTAAACTGCACCTTTATTTGCCAAGGTAGAGTACATGATCAGTGAATATATTAAATGTACAGGCTACAATGTGGGGATCTTATGCATGGTAATAACTACATGTATATACGACTTGCATCCTTGGCACAACATGATATTATATTCTACTCAATCCATAGGCTTCATTAATGTCATTCAGGCTGTTTTGAAGTTGATACAACTGGCTATGATAGCTGAGGTTCATAGGTAGGTTCTGAACTAATATGTATACCAAACGTTTGGGTCCATACACAGATCGGCTAGATAGCTAGCTACACATCCATAGGCATACAGGTATTTTAATCATCCACTGCACAATAAGCAAGAACATAGCTAGCTACGTTATTTCATCTATCTGCATGGCAAATATCAGCAAGGCAAGCTTACACAATTGTACATTCAATTTGGAGTAAATTCTTCAGCTAGCTAGATTCTATACATCCACTGTTTCACAAAACGACCGCCTGGTTTGCTGGTTATTTCAGGAGTCCCTAAAACAACCAGAATTACAATTACATACTCATGTCACAACAGCCATAAAGCTAGTCAGCTAGCTGGCTAATGTTAGCTAGTCAGCTAGCTGGTTAATGTTAGCTAGTCAGCTAGCTGGTTATTGTTAGCTAGTCAGCTAGCTGGCTAATGTTAGCTAGTCAGCTAGCTGGTTATTGTTAGCTAGTCAGCTAGCTGGCTAATGTTAGCTAGTCAGCTAGCTGGCTAATGTTAGCTAGTTAGATAGCTGGCTAATGTTAGCTAGTCAGCTAGCTGGCTAATGTTAGCTAGTCAGCTAGTTGGCTAATGTTAGCTAGTCAGCTAGCTGGCTAATGTTAGCTAGTCAGCTAGCTGGCTAATGTTAGCTAGTCAGCTAGCTGGCTAATGTTAGCTAGTCAGCTAGCTGGCTAATGTTAGCTAGTCAGCTAGCTGGCTAAATCTCGATTTTCGTAAATGAACTTTATGATAAGAAAAAGCATAATCGTTTGTCTCTACATTAACTAACATTCCTGTCAACTGTACATGTTTCTGCATGATTCGTTATGACGTTATAATCCCTTACATTTGCTTCCATCCTAGTATTTCTGTCCTCCATCTTTGATCCAGTTCAGTTCTGTGTAGGGGTACCCCTCTCTCCTAGTATTTCTGTCCGCCATCTTTGATCCAGTTCAGTTCTGTGTAGGGGTATCCCTCTCTCCTAGTGTTTCTGTCCGCCATCTTTGATCCAGTTCAGTTCTGTGTAGGGGTACCCCTCTCTCCTAGTATTTCTGTCCGCCATCTTTGATCCAGTTCAGTTCTGTGTAGGGGTACCCCTCTCTCCTAGTATTGCTGTCCTCCATCTTTGATCCAGATCAGTTCTGTGTAGGGGTACCCCTCTCTCCTGGCGCTGGAAGATGGCGGCGAGTGTAGACGAGATTTCAGCTTGCTCCGAGTAACCTTAACTTTTATCCCTCTCAAACTTACTTAAATGTAACGGAACTTGGCTTATAGTAAACACAATAGAGAACAACACTTAGTTGACCGATAATTTGATTCATAACTTTGAGAAATGGAAGGAAAAAATGTGCGAAAGAGCAAAGGGAGGAGAAGGCAGTTGCTAGCTGAGCACTCATACGTTGGAGAAAAACCGCCACCTGACTCCTCAGGAGAAGAAATGGAGGATTCTGGACATTCGGTTGATTCTGAAAATGCAGTCAATAGTCCTGCACCCAAAAAGACACAGAAAGAATTGTCTTTGCGCGAATTACAGGTCAACATAATCGATGCTGTCTATGCAAAGATAAACGAAAGAGCCGACGGTCTGGAGAAAATGATACGCGAAAACACATCAAAAATAGTTGACCTCGAGACCTCTGCATTTTGACTGTACACCAGAGAAGACACACAGGAGAGAAACCTTATATATGTGGTCAATGTGGGAAGAGTTTTGGTCAATCTGGAGAACTGACTTTACACCAGAGAATACACACAGGAGAGAAACTTTTAGCTGTGATCAATGTGGGAAGAGTTTTACTACATCTGATCATCTGACAGTACACCAGAGAATACACACAGGAGAGAAATCTTATAGCTGTGATCAATGTGGGAAGAGTTTCACTACATCAAGCATTCTGACTGTACACCAGAGAAGACACACAGGAGAGAAACCTTATAGCTGTGGTCAATGTGGGAAGAGTTTTGGTCAATCTGGAGAACTGACTTTACACCAGAGAATACACACAGGAGAGAAACCTTTTAGCTGTGATCAATGTGGGAAGAGTTTTACTACATCTGATAATCTGACAGTACACCAGAGAATACACACAGTAGAGAAACCTTATAGCTGTGGTAAATGTTGGAAGAGTTTTGGTCAATCTGGACATCTGACAGTGCACCAGAGAACACACACAGGAGAGAAACCTTATAGCTGTGGTAAATGTGGAAAGAGTTTTGGTCAATCTGGAGATCTGACTCAACACAAGAGAACACACACAGGAGAGAAACCTTATAGCTGTGGTCAATGTGACGAGATACTCTGATAAAAGATCTCTGATCAAACATCAGAAAATACATTAAGGAGTTGTTTCATGATATCAATGAAATAATGTCACAATGTAGAATGTTTTAACATTGTAGTAGGAGTATTTTAATGATGTCACAATGTAGAACCCTAAACGTTTGTCCCCTGTTCTATTGATTTCAACATGATATGGATATTAGCCTCAGGGGGAAAATCCAGGCTCTGAAATGGAAGAGTACTATTTATGAGATTTAATAAAAAGTGACTAACAAAAAAAGAGTTGTGTTACACTTACCACGTTGGTGACCCACTGGAATCAAAATGTAACACTTCAAAATGTAGCGAGCTGTTTTCTACAAATTGTCCTCTAACCAGGGATGTACACATTACTCCCAGATTCCGTGTGGTTTTGAGCTGTTAGTTTTAACAGGACGTGCAATCTCATCTCCCTCCTCTCGGCACAATTGATTTCAACATGATATCGATGAGTTATGACAAATAAGTGTTGTGTTCCTTTGTTTAGGGACCCCTAAATTTAAATGCATCACTCCAAAATGTAGCTGACTGTCTTCTGCAGGTTGTCCTCTAACCAGTGAGGTAAAAGATATCTCCATCTCCATGTGTTTTTTGTTTTGTTGTGTTAGTTTCAAAGAGCAGGTTCAACCTGATTTTCCCCCCAAATGGATATAAGATTTGTGTTTTGCGTTTAGCTAGTGCGTTGCTATGGATCTTTATTTATTTTGGCTGCACGTTTTTCCGTATTGGAGATGAGTTTTGTTTGGGCTCGTTCCAAGGAGCTCGTTCTAGAAGCTAGTGGGATCTAGAAAGAGGAGAGTTCTAGAAGCTAGTGAGTTTTAGGATTCTATAGAAAGAAAAAGGAGAAACAAATAATCCTATTGTATATTATTATTTAGAAATACGTGTTTTTTCTTGTTTTTAATTGTTGACATCCAGTAGACACCATGTTTATATTGGTGAAGGTGAATCATTGTAGTTGATTATAATGTGAAATGGAAGTTGTTTTCTGTTGGTGGTGAGCAAACTTGTCCAACAAAAATATAGGATATATTTGTTGTCTTAAGGTGTTATAGGCTTTGGTTTTTCCATTTATGTTTTGAGGTTGGACTTTAGCACGTATAGCTCGTTAGCACGTCTAGCTCGTTAGCACGTCTAGCTCGTTAGCACGTCTAGCTCGTTAGCCCGTCTAGCTCGTTAGCACGTCTAGCTCGTTAGCTCGTCTAGCTCGTTAGCACGTCTAGCTCGTTAGCCCGTCTAGCTCGTTAGCTCGTCTAGCTCGTTAGCACGTCTAGCTCGTCAGCACGTCTAGCTCGTTAGCACGTAGGACGCACTGATTGGTGTCACCTCGTTAGTCAGTATGTGTTACACCTGTGCTGGCTTGTCCATCTCGTTAGTGGGAAGGTGTTTCACCTGAGCTGGTCCAGGTTCTATTTAAGAGTGTCTGGCCCAGTGCTCCAGTTGTCTTGATACATGTGGAGAGTCAACACCTTTAGTTGCTCCACCTTTTTGGTTTACTTCCTGTCTTTAAGTTTGGTGTGGGTTTTTCTTTTGTTTTCCTCTTCTTGGGCAGATTTAGTGGGTCTCATGGTGGGTGTCTTTTAGGTCCCAGTTGTTGTTACTAGTCAACTTTTAGTGGACACCCCCATAATGTCTTTCAGAGTCCCTCCTAAAAAACAAGCTTATATTTTGGGTTGGATGTTGCATCCAATTAATATTTTAATCAAGGGATTTTCCTTAGAATGCTAATCTGTCTTTCAGTTGTTAATCTTATGTTTGTTGTGGTAAATATTTCTGTTTATTTTCATTGTTTTATTATTTTTTCCTGTGAAGCATCCATGTCTGAAATGTGCTGTATAAAAAAAGCTTGATTTGAACATATTGCAAAAGAAATGAACATAATGACTGACAATCAACAGACTCTTGCTAAACCAATATGTATCTTGGTCCATCTTATTATGAAAAAAGTATAAATTCAGTAAATCTCCCACTACATCAAAATAGTGCTGGTATGTACGTTTAGTATCACTTTTCAACCAACCCAGTGCATTTGTTGAAGATAAACGTTTAATTCAACAATATGTCAAAGGATTCAATTACTGGAAACTGAAACAAACAAATGGATCAACCAGATCAATCCCACTTTTCCAGCCTGCTGAAGGCGTGGTGGAGTGGTAAACACCACCCCCGGCTCTACCAGGGGCTTGAGGTGGTCTCCCACAGCTCTGCTTATGTCATGTTCTGTGGCCTTGCTGTTCCATTTATTGACTGTCCCTGCAACACAGAAACACATTTAGTCATATTATATAAAGCACTCAAAGTAATGGATATGGAGCATCTATGGCCTCAGTTACACCTGGCACCTAAATGTGACTTCTGATCACTCTAAGCTGCATTAGGTTCAGATCTACCAGGATGGGCCTTTGACACAGTCAGGCCACTGAATATCCATAAGCAATGTAAAGAGATGGGGTGAATGAGTGAGGAAAAGTACATTTGACACAAATTACCTTCATAATAACAAAGAACAAATGTGTGTGTCTGAGGGGAAATTAACTTTCATACAGCCAAAAGGGTGAGAAATTACACCAATATCAGTGGACAATTTGCACTAATGTAAATAAACATGGATGATGGAACATATTCCCTTTAGCTGATGTGATGAACCACTAAGGGGACATAAATATTTACCATCTAAACCATGTGTGACCTCTCACCTCTCTGGCTGTAGAAGTGTTCTTCCTAACCAGTTCCTCAACAGCTCTCTGACTGAGCTCTACCCTCACTGGGTCTTCAGAGGAGAGGAAGGCTGAGGAGGGATGGAAGGATGAATGGATCAGTCAGTCAATAAAGTGTAGAGCTGCTGTCTGACAAAATCACTATTTTAGTAGTTCATTAAAGTAAATAAGGCTTTATGACTGCTGAATACCAACTATCAATCACTTAGATCATGTATTTTCAGGTAGAGATACATCCTTGGGATGTCCCTAGCCCATTGAAGTTGACATTTAAAATGGTTAAGGTAGGGGTTAAGGTTAGGGTTTAGGGTAGGGATGTCCCAAGGATCCCAGAAAGCATTGACCATTGTGCATTCTTCTGTCTCTTTTACATAGCAGGTGTAAAATAAACACAGACAAGACAAGTAGGCACGCAGTGCATTATGGTCATTGTAGTTTAAAAATAGCATCTAATTATGTAGGGTGACCATACGTCCTCTTTTTCCCGGACATGTCCTCTTTTTGGACCTAAAAAAATGCGTCCGGCCGGGATTTCTAAATCGCCCAGAATGTCCGGGATTCGGCTTTTGCTTCCTACAGTCTCCATTCATTGTGTGCGTTTTGGGGGTTTTGCATTGCTTTGACCTTTTTCAAGTGCTCGTACTAAGACCGAAACAATTGTTAACGCTGTGATAGCACCACATTCTGTCGACATAGCTCAGAAAGCACTAGAAGACATACCTTACTGTGGTGTTTCTACTGATGGGAGCAATCACGGTGCTGTGGAAATATTCCCTCTGCTTATTCAGTATTTTGATTGGAAGAATGGTGGCGTGCAAAGTAAATTAGTCGAAGTTAAAAACACTCCAAATGAGACAGCTGATACGATCGCGCAATACATCAAAGAAACACTGGAAAATAATGGGATTTTTTCCAAATATATTGCATTTACAGTAGGGTGACCATACGTCCTCTTTTTCCCGGACATGTCCTCTTTTTGGAAAACTAAAATTTGGTCACCCTAAATTATGCCAATCTGTATGTGGGGTTGTTAGAGAAGAATGTTATTGTCAGCCCTAACAATCCATTCTAGCAGCTCATCAGGCTCTGAAAAAGTCATCATTGATGACGTGTTCCATCTATTCCAGGGGACAGCAGAGGAACTTCATCGATTCCAATCCTTCATCAATACAAGCAGCGAACATCTGAAATTCACCCTCACCTTTGATGCGCATGAAACAAGTTACCCGATGGTTGGACAATACTTTTCTCGTTAATCATCTTAAATACTTAAACTGGAAATCAACCAATCCTCCATTGTTAACGCAGTGGAAAGGTCAAATGCTTTATTATCTACACATGTAAAGTGGGTGAGATGGAAAGAAATAAAATGGTTAGGTTATGGTAAAGTTTATAAAAGATCAAATAAAATATTTTTCCCAAAAATTGTTTTAAGTCCCAATGCAAAGTTACACCTCACTGTTCTATTTTTGGAGTTATTACATAAAACCAATCAGAATTCAGAAGAATGCCAAAGGCAGGTGTGATGTAATATGGAAGACCGGTCTATTCCCTGTGATGTAAACAACAACAGAAAGAACTTCAAATTAAACCAATCGTTTAAACCAACGTTTTGGAAATACATAACGCTATCTAACCAAATATCAAAGAATGTTAGCTATATGCAGTTATCTTAGCCAGCCAGCTAACATTAGCTATTTAGCCAACTAGTTATGGTCAGCGAGCTGGAGCCCAACTACAAGAGACCAGTTAGAACCCGATTAACAAAACCCAACTAAAACATAACTGCAGATCAAAAGAGCAGAGACATACAGAATGATGGCTGGGAAAATCCTCAACATCCAAAATAGATAGATTCCAGAAGTCAGTCAGCTAGTGCGCTAGCAGTAAGCCAAGGTGGAAAAAGTGACAAAACTCCCGTAGTCGACTTCACAGAGAATATGCTGAAAAGTAGTGATGGGGAAACAAAGCTTCCTGAAGCATTGACGCTTTTCAGCCTGTTGTGTCAACAAAAAAACGAGCAAGCAGGTTGATATCCTAGACCCACGGCAAGAGGCACCAGAGCCTACTGTGCTAACGGGTTCCCTCTAGATAACACAACCACACAGTTCATGAAAAGCATGAGGTGTGACTAACGTTTGCAAGCTTGAGCTAGATATCAACCTAGTGTGACCTTCCTGGTCCCGTCTCTCAAGTCAGTGAGTCAACACAGGAAGGAGCAATGGATGGATAGTTCATTTATTTCCAAAGCTGAAATGATGGGACACACACAGTATGGATGAATGATCAGTAGTGACGGGATATAAATAGCACTCCCACAGCAATTCTCCATAAATCTGCCCTATAATATACTAACAAAAAACTATCAAGATGTCTGTCAAAGTTATTGTGATCATATAGTGGATTTAACAATTCCTAATAATTCCTAATTTACTATAATAAAATAAATACATAGTTTCCATGTGTAATCTCATATTCACAACATCAGAATAAACTGTCATCCATTTTAGTATCAAAATATATCAAATTAACCTGAAATATTACTCAATGTCCCCCTCTGGTGGTGAAGAAGTATAATCCACCTAAACTAACAGAACCGGGCTGATAAACTGGCTGGTGTTCATGAGTTTATAAAACACATACTTTATACATGTCATAAATTACCTGCATTGATGAGACACACAGTGTGGATGAATGATCAGGATATAAATAGCACTCCTAAAGAAGATGCAGTGTGGATGAATGATCAGGGTATAAATAGCACTCCTAAAGAAGATGTAGTGTGGATGAATGATCAGTAGTGACAGGATATAAATAGCACTCCTATAGAAGATGCGGTGTGGATGAATGATCAGGATATAAATAGCACTCCTATAGAAGATGCAGTGTGGATGAATGATCAGGATATAAATAGCACTCCTAAAGAAGATGCAGTGTGGATGAATGATCAGGATATAAATAGCACTCCTAAAGAAGATGCAGTGTGGATGAATGATCAGGATATAAATAGCACTCCTAAAGAAGATGCAGTGAGGATGAATGATCAGGATATAAATAGCACTCCTAAAGAAGATGCAGTGTGGATGAATGATCAGGATATAAATAGCACCCCTAAAGAAGATGCAGTGTGGATGAATGATCAGTAGTGACAGGATATAAATAGCACTCCTAAAGAAGATGCAGTGTGGATGAATGATCAGGATAGAAATAGCACTCCTATAGAAGATGCAGTGTGGATGAATGATCAGGATATAAATAGCACTCCTAAAGAAGATGCAGTGTGGATGAATGATCAGGATATAAATAGCACTCCTAAAGAAGATGCAGTGTGGATGAATGATCAGGATATAAATAGCACTCCTAAAGAAGATGCAGTGTGGATGAATGATCAGTAGTGACAGGATATAAATAGCACTCCTAAAGAAGATGCAGTGAGGATGAATGATCAGGATATAAATAGCACTCCTATAGAAGATGCAGTGTGGATGAATGATCAGGATATAAATAGCACTCCTAAAGAAGATGCAGTGTGGATGAATGATCAGGATATAAATAGCACTCCTATAGAAGATGCAGTGTGGATGAATGATCAGGATATAAATAGCACTCCTAAAGAAGATGCAGTGTGGATGAATGATCAGGATATAAATAGCACTCCTAAAGATGATGCATTTTCCAGTTTGCTACCAACTTGAAAGAGGGAACTTTAGCATAAAACCCACATGGAAAACTGAGATTCGGCAAATAACATATAAAGAGAGGCCAAACCAACAACAGAAGTTACTAAAACATAAATTGCTAATGTATGATTTAAAAGGTGGATTTTATGATCTAATGTCAACTTTATACATTTCTATCACAGGACCACCCAATTTTCAAATTCTCCATAAATCTGCTGTGGATTACCCAGAATCCCATACCTTTATCACGGAATGTAATGTAAACACACGAGCAGCAGTCTCAGGTCCTGCATCTCAGTGCTAGAGGCGTCACTACAGACCCTGGTTCAAAACTACAGACACGGGTCCATTATTGTAAATAAGAATTTCTCCTTAGCTGGTTTGCCTGGTTAAATAAAGATTAAATAATTGTTTTAAATGTAACTTCATTACACCGTTACACTGGCATACAAACCCGGTAGCATAGAGTTGATAATACGTATGACGTTGGAAAATAGTGCATTGTGGGTAGTTTAGAAGATTTCCCGAAATAAGTTAATACATTTGTAATAACGCAAAAACATAACTGTTTGTACTTATAGGGAACCAGATCGTGACTACAACTAGCTTACTAAGTCTTTAACCACACTGTGTTGTTACACTGGTGAGTAAAAACGAATGCGTCCTACACTTTTAACTTGTTGTCTGACAATAAAATAAACATTTTACTCAACTGCGTTACCCACTCCAGTCAGCAGATGGCGGTCTGGGAATTTAAGGTAATGCTGTTGGTGTGACGTATAATCTAGTGGACGGAACGCTTCTTTCAACAGTAGCAACAGTTATTCCGCCACCTCGGTAGCTTGCTAGACAAAATAGCCGAACCAATAAAGCTCTTTAGATGCTTTCGTGTATATTAGCCACTGTGTTTTAAACCCACTTCTGTCGTCTAGTTAGTTATCCGATTGAATTTCATATTTACAGTGTTGTTGTTATTATTCAGCTAGCGGGCTGGTTAAGTTAGCACTAGTCTAGCTAGCTAACATCTCCGACCATGCGGTCACTGAGCTACTCTCCTGCTAAAGAAGATGTCTGCTGGACGGAGAAAGAAGCTCTTGTGAAAGAGGAGGAGAAAGAGGAGGCTGTTTCAATACAAAAACAAGTGGAGGGTGAGGCTGTTACAGTGAAAGAAGAAGAGAAAGACGTTTCAGTAAAAGAAGAGGAAGATGCGTTCAGAGTGAAAGAGGAGGAGGATGTTACAGTAAAAGAAGAGGAGGAAGATGCAGTTTATGGAGTGGAAGAGGGGGAGATGACTGTCACATCGAAAAAGGAAGAAGAGGAGGAAACTGTATATCTGGGCCCGGTTTCCCAAAGGCATGTTAAGGCATCCAATGGTTCTAACGATGAACGGGCCCTGATAAACACTAGTAAGTACTGTCTTAAATACAGAGGCACAAACTCTGCAGTTGTTGAACTGATGTGTGGTGTTAAAGGGGAAATCTGCAATTGTTACATCCATATTGTGACTTTTTAATTATTTATTTATAGCCATGTATTCTTGAAGAATATAACACATGCCTCATGAGCTTAGTTCAACTGTTGTACCCCATCAGAACCCCAAATAAGCTTTTTTTACTCCAATGTCTAGAAACAATGTAAATCAACACTGTATCAACATGGTTAAAACTATAATGTTGATATCATGGATGGTCAGTCCTTGCATCCATAGGTCTGTCTGTCTGTAGTTACATTTCTCCAACCCCATAATCATCTTATTACCAAAACAGTGGTGGAATGACAGCTTTGTTATTGTTTGAACTGCAGATTGATGGGTTGTGTGGGTTTTTAAACAGCAACAAAATGGCTGCCCAGAGGCTTGGTTTGGTAAACAGCTGAGGGATGGGGGAAGAAGTGTAACCACTCTCAAATTCATAGAGAAAGCTATTGTAGCAACCGTAACCCAACACCTAGCGACCTTTTCAAGAAGTTCAGACATCTTGGTGTAACAGTTATAAGGTGTTGTCTTGACAGTTGCTGGATCCAGGATTGAGTTCAGCTCAGGACTACCCCCTGAATGGACTACACTATAAATACAAAGACTGGCCATCCATGATGTCATAATGATAGTTTAACCAGGTTTCTAGGCTATATAGTATATTCTAGAGGTCATAATGATAGTTTAACCAGGTTTCTAGGCTATATAGTATATTCTAGAATTCATCCATGATGTCATAATGATAGTTTAACCAGGTTTCTAGGCTATATAGTATATTCTAGAATTCATCCATGATGTCATAATGATAGTTTAACCAGGTTTCTAGGCTAAATAGTATATTGTAGAATTCATCCATGATGTCATAATGATAGTTTAACCAGGTTTCTAGGATATATAGTATATTCTAGAATTCATCCATGATGTCATAATGATAGTTTAACCAGGTTTCTAGGATATATAGTATATTCTAGAATTCATCCATGATGTCATAATGATAGTTTAACCAGGTTTCTAGGCTATATAGTATATTATAGAATTACCAGTGTAGATTTCCTGTGGAGGCAAATTATTAGAGCTGTTGATAAGTCATTGTATAATATTCAGCCAATTTTTTTCATGTCATTACATTAAAGGCGAAACATACCTAGATTCAATAACATTCATGCATTGGTTTGAAACCTTTGTTTTAAACCCTTCTCAAATTTGGAGCCTTGACGGGTTTGTAAAAAACGGTTTGTCAAAAAACACTTATTTATTTAAATGTAACCTTTATTTAACTAGGCAAGTCAGTTAAGAACAAATTCTTATTTCCAATGATGGCCTACCCCGGACGACGCTGGGCCAATTGTGCACCACCCTATGGGACTCCCAATCACGGCCGGTTGTGATACAGCCTGTAGTGACGCCTCTAGCACTGAGATGCAGTGTCTTAGACCGCTGTGCCACTCTGGAGCCCCAACATCATGTTCTAGTGCTGTCCCCAACTAAAATACATCTTGGTCAACCAAGAGTCATCTGTTCTTTCTACCAATCGCTCCATGTGTTTTAATAAAATCAACTATATGTACGTAACTTGTCTGATGCTTTAAATAAGCCCCTTTCAAAAAATGTAGAACTAAGAACAGATATAGCCCTTGGTTCACTCCATACCTGACTGCCCTCGACCAGCACAAAAACATCCTGTGGCGTACTGCACTAGCATTGAATACTGCCCGCGATATGCAACTTTTCAGGGAAGTCAGGAACCAATTCACAGTCAGTTAGGAAAGCAAAGGCTAGCTTTTTCAAACAGAAATTTTTATCCTGTCGCTCTAACTCCAAAAAGTTTTGGGACACTGTAAGGTCCATGGAGAATAAGAGCACCTCCTTCCAGCTGCCCACTGCACTGAGGCTAGGAAACACTCACCACCGATAACTCCACAATAATTGAGAATTTCAATTAGCATTTCCCGACGGCTGGCCATGCTTTCCTCCTGGCTACCCCAACCCCGGCCAACAGCTCCCCACCCCCCGCAGCTACTTGCCCAAGCCTCCCCATCTTCTCCTTCACCCAAATCCAGATAGCTGATGTTCTGAAAGAGTTGCAAAACCTGGACCCCTACAAATCAGCTGGGCTAGACAACCTGGACCCCTACAAATGAGCTGGACTAGACAATCTGGACCCCTACAAATCAGCTGGACTAGACAACCTGGACCCCTACAAATCAGCTGGGCTTGACAACCTGGACCCTCTCTTTCTAAAATTATCCGCCGCCATTGTGGCAACCCCTATTACTAGTCTGTTCAACCTCACTTTGTATCGTCCGAGATTCCTAAAGATTGGAACACTTCCGCGGTCATCCCCCTCTTCAAAGGGGGTGACACTCTAGACCCAAACTGTTACAGACCTATATCCATCATGCCCTGCCTTTCTAAAGTCATCAACATCCAAGTTAACAAACAGATCACTGACCATTTCGAATCTCACCGTACCTTCTCCGCTGTGCAATCCGGTTTCCGAGCTGGACACGGGTGCACCTCAGCCACACTCAAGGTACTAAACGATATCATAACCGCCATCGATAAAAGACAGTACTGTACAGCCCTCTTCTTCGACCTGGCCAAGGCTTTCGACTCTGTCAATCACTGTATTCTTATCGGCAGACTCAACAGCCTTGGTTTCTCAAATGACTGACTCGCCTGGTTCACCAACTACTTCTTAGATAGAATTCAGTGTGTCAAATCGGAGGGCCTGTTGTCCGGACCTCTGGCAGTCTCTGTGGGGGTACCACAGGGTTCAATTCTCGGACCGGCTCTTTTCTCTGTATATACCAACGATGTTGCTCTTGCTGCGGGTGATTCCTTGATCCACCTCTACTCAGATGACACCATTCTGTATACATCTGGCCCTTCTTTGGACACTGTGTTAACCTCTCTAGGGTAGGGGGCAGTATTTTCACGGCCGGATAAAAAAACGTACCCGATTTAAACTGGTTACTGCTCTTTTCCAGAAATGAGAATATGCATATAATTAGTAGATTTGGATAGAAAACACTCTAAAGTTTATAAAACTGTTTGAATGGTGTCTGTGAGTATAACAGAACTCATATGGCAGGCCAAAACATGAGAAGATTTCATACAGGAAGTGCCCTCTCTGACCATTTCTTGTGCTTCTGTGGCATCTCTGTCGAAAATACAGGATCTCTGCTGTAACGTGACAATTTCTAAGGCTCTCATAGGCTCTCTGAAGGCGCCAGAAAGTGGAATGAGATCTCTGCTGTCTCTGGGCTAGGTACAGGAGTGCTGTTTGTGAGGGGTCAGGCTGGTGGCTCAGAGACAGGAGATGCGCGGCCCCGAGAAGTGGCCATGTTTTTCTTTCAGCCTTTGACCGAAAACGACGCCCGGTTGGAATATTATCGCTATTTTACGAGAAAAATAGCATAAAAATTGATTAACTAGAATATGCATATACTTATTACATATGGATAGAAAACACCCTAAAGTTTCTAAAACTGTTTGAATGGTGTCTGTGAGTATAACAGAACTCATTTGGCAGGCAAAAACCTGACAAGGTTTCAGGCAGGAAGTGGCCTGTCTGACAAGGTGTCGTTCTTCTTGTCTCTGTTTATTGAAGAGTGAGGATCTTAGCTGTCCCGTGACACTTCCTACGGCTGCCATAGGGTCTCAGAAGGCGGCAAAAAGCTGAATCGTGGCTTTGCAGGCTCTGGCTGAAACAAAGTAGCGCGTTTGGGTAGTGGCTGGTTACAGTACTGTGAGACTCAGGCGCGTGCCCGCGTCGACCGAAAGCTTTGTTCACTTTCCTCAGTTTAGCTAAATGGACATTCCCGGTCGGAATATTATCGCTTTTTTACGAGAAAAATGGCATAAAAATGGATTTTAAACAGCGGTTGACATGCTTCGAAGTACGGTAATAGAATATTTAAAAAAAAAATTGTCACGAATTGCGCCATGCGCACGACCCTGATTTACCATTTCAGATAGTGTCTGGGACGCACGAACAAAACGCCGCTATTCGGATATAACGATGGATTATTTTGGACCAAACCAACATTTGTTATTGAAGTAGCAGTCCTGGGAGTGCATTCTGACGAAGACAACAAAAGGTAATCAAACTTTTATAATAGTAAATATGATTATGGTGAGTGCTAAACTTGCCGGGTGTCTAAATAGCTAGCCCGTGATGCCTGGGCTATGTACTTAGAATATTGCAAAATGTGCTTTCACCAAAAAGGACATATCGAGTGCATAGAGGAGGTCTGTATCTATAATTCTTAAAATAATTGTTATGCTTTTTGTGAACGTTTATCGTGAGTAATTTAGTAAAATGTTAGCGAATTCCTCCGGAAGTTTGCAGGGGGTATGCTAGTTCTGAACGTCACATGCTAATGTAAAAAGCTGGTTTTTGATATAAATATGAACTTGATTGAACAAAACATGCATGTATTGTATAACATAATGTCCTAGGGTTGTCATCTGATGAAGATCATCAAAGGTTAGTACTGCATTTAGCTGTCTTCTGGGTTTTTGTGACATTATATGCTAGCTTGAAAAATGGGTGTCTGATTATTTCTGGCTTGGTACTCTGCTGACATAATCTAATGTTTTGCTTTCGTTGTAAAGCCTTTTTGAAATCGGACAGTGTGGTTAGATTAACGAGAGTCTTGTCTTTAAATAGCTGTAAAATAGTCATATGTTTGAGAAATTGAAGTAATAGGATTTTTAAGGTTTTGAAAATCGCGCCACAGGCTTCAAGTGGCTGTTACGTAGGTGGGACGAATTCGTCCCGCCGAGCCCATAGAGGTTAATTTGCTAAATTGTAATTTCTCTGCTACTATGGCCTATTTATTGCCTTACCTCCTTAATCCATTTGCACACACTGTATATAGATTTTTCTGTCGTGTTATTGACTGTACGTTTGTTTATCCCACTTGTAACTCTGTGTTGTTTGTGTCGCACTGCTTTGCTTTATCTTGGCCAGGTCGCAGTTGTAAATGAGAACTTGTTCTCAACTAGCCTACCTGGTTAAATAAATAAATAAAATCTGAACTTTATTGACAACACCCAAATGGATACTGTCATTAACGCGCTTCTTCAGTAATTACACATAATTCTTAATGCTTTAGCAAACATTTTATTAAACAGGACATTCAAAAATATCCTTACAATTATAATCCAAAGTAGTGTGAAATGAACTCATCATCAACCTGGAAATGGAGGTTACTCCCCTGAATTTCCCCCATTCACATTCAGAATACATTGTGAAAAACTAAAATATTTGCTCACCATTTTTGCTCCAGGCAGATATAGTACATCCATAACTATCGGTTTCCTCATTAGCAGGGAGGAGTTTCTGCAATCAAATTGCCCTCGTGCCGCAATTTTAGCTAACACAGAAAGGGGCCTATATTGGAGACCAAAAGTCGTCTGGCACACTGCTTAGAGTTTCAACAACATGAATAACTTATTTCTAGCCTACAATCATCGATGTCACTACTAATGTGAAAAGAAGACAAAATATGACTATTCCTACTCATTTTAAGGCAAATATCAAATCATTTTTATATTCATGACAGAAGTCAATTGTTGTCCAACATCATGGCTCCGCTGTTGGCATCACCTTTTACAGTGGATTACCGCTGTTGTGGGCCTTTAATCATCTGTCTGACTTTGTTGTTCACACAGGAGAGATACGGGACTATCGTGGATCCTCTGGGGAGCCTCAACAACCTCTTGATGCTGAAGAGGCAGAGAAGAGTCTCTCCAGATCAGAACACCTCAAGAAACACCTGCAGAGACCCACAAGGAAGAAAACTCACTGCTGCTCTGACTGTGGGAAGAGATTCAACTCATCAGGCATTAAAATTCATCGGAGAATCCACACAGGAGAGAGACCTTATAGCTGTAATCAATGTGGGAAGAGTTTTGGTCAATCTGGAAATCTGACTGCACACCAGAGAATACACACAGGAGAGAAACCTTATAACTGTAATCAATGTGGGAGGAGTTTTACTCAGCCATGCAGCCTGATATCACACCAGAGAACACACACAGGAGAGAAACCTTATAGATGTGGTCAATGTGGGAAGAGTTTTACTAAGTCATGCAGCCTGGTATCACACCAGAGAATCCACACAGGAGAGAAACCTTATAACTGTGGTCAATGTGGGAGGAGTTTTACTCAGTCATGCAGCCTGGTATCACACCAGAGAACACACACAGGAGAGAAATCTTATAGATGTGGTCATTGTGGGAAGAGTTTTACTACATCTAGCACTCTGACTCAACACCAGAGAACACACACAGGAGAGAAACCTTATAGCTGTGATCAGTGTGACAAGAGATTCTCCGGTAAAAGACATCTGATCAAACATCAGAAAATACATGAATGAGTTGTTTCATGATATCATGTCACAATGTAGAATGCTTTAACATTGTAGTAGGAATATTTTAATGATGTCACAATGTAGAACCCTAAACGTTTGTCCCCTGTTCTATTGATTTCAACATGATATGGATATTAGCCTCAGGGGGAAAATCCAGGCTCTGAAATGGAAGAGTTACTATTTATGAGATTTAACAAAAAGTGACTAACACAAAAAGAGTTGTGTTACATTTACCATGTTGGTTACGCACTGGAATCAAAATGCACCACTTCAAAATGTAGCGAGCTGTTTTCTACAAATTGTCCTCTAACCAGTGATGTACACATTATTCCCAGATTCCGTGTGGTTTTTGAGCTGTTCGTTTTAACAGGATGTGCAACCTCATCTCCCTCCTGTCACACAAATGATTTCAACATGATATCGATGAGTTATGACAAATAAGTGTTGTGTTCCTTTGTTCAGCGACCCCTACATTTAAATGCATCACTCCAAAATGTAGCTGACTGTCTTCTGCAGGTTGTCCTCTAACCAGTGAGGTAAAATATATCTCCATTTCCATGTGTTTTTTTAGTTGTGTTAGTTTCAACATCACGTATAACCTGATTTCCCCCCTAATCGATATCATTGATTTATTGCTACTTGTCAAAACAACAGTGTTTTTGATTGTTGTGTCCATGACGAGGACAATTTGGTTTGTAACTGTCTCAAGGTTGGGCAGCCATAAAGTTTTGTGTTTTGCGTTTAGCCAGTGAGTTGCCATGGATCTTATTTTGACTGCATGTTTTTCCGTATTGGAGATGAGTTTTGTTTGGGCTCGTTCCAAGGGGACCAGAGTTCTAGAAGCTAGTGAGTTTTAGGAAGACGAGAGTTCTAGAAGCTAGTGAGTTTTAGGAAGACGAGAGTTCTAGAAGCTAGTGGGGAAAAAATACGTTTTTTTCTTGTTTTTTAATTGTTGACAGCCAGTAGACACCATGTTTATATTGGTGAAGGTGAAGCATTGTAGTTGATTATAATGTGAAATGGAAGTTGTTTTCTGTTGGTGGTAAGCATTCTCTTAAGGTATTAGTCTTTGGTTTTTCCATTTATGTTTTGAGGTTTGGATTTTTGCACGTCTAGCTCGTTAGCACGTCTAGCCTCTTACATCTAGACGTTCCGCTAGCGGAACACCTGCTCCAATATCCAATGATGGGCGTGGCGCGAAATACAAAGTCCTCGAAAATCCGAAAACTTCCATTTTTCAAACATATGACTATTTTACAGCATTTTAAAGACAAGACTCTCCTTTATCTAACTACACTGTCAGATTTCAAAAAAGGCTTTACAACGAAAGCAAAACATTAGATTATGTCAGGAGATTACCCAGCCAGAAATAATCAGACACCCATTTTTCAAGCTAGCATATAATGTCACAAAAACCAAAACCACAGCTAAATGCAGCACTAACCTTTGATGATCTTCATCAGATGACACTCCTAGGACATTATGTTATACAATACATGCATGTTTTGTTCAATCAAGTTCATATTTATATCAAAAACCAGCTTTTTACATTAGCATGTGACGTTCAGAACTAGCATTCCCACCGAACACTTCCGGTGAATTTACTAAATTACTCACGATAAACGTTCACAAAAAACATAACAATTATTTTAAGATTTATAGATACAGAACTCCTTTATGCAATCGCGGTGTCCGACTTTAAAATAGCTTTTCGGTGAAAGCACATTTTGCAATATTCTGAGTAGATAGCCCGGCCATCATGGCTAGCTATTTTGACAGCCACCAAGTTTGGTACTAACCAAAGTCAGATTTACTATAAGAAAAATGCTATTACCTTTGCTGTTCTTCGTCAGAATGCACTCCCAGGACTTCTACTTCAATAACAAATGTTGGTTTGGTTCAAAATAATCCATAGTTATGTTCAAATATCCTCTGTTTTGTTCGTGCGTTCAAGACACTATCCGAAGGGTAAATAAGGGTGATGCGCCCGACGCGTTTCGTGACAAAACATTTCTAAATATTCCATTACCGTACTTCGAAGCATGTCAACCGCTGTTTAAAATCAATTTTGATGCCATTTTTCTCGTAAAAAAGCGATAATATTCCGACCGGGAAATCGTGTTTTAGTATAAAGAGAGAGAAAATAAAAAACATGGTGTCGCCTCATGCACGCGCCTCAGTCTCATTGTCCTCTGATAGACCACTTACCAAAGGCGCTAATGTTTTTCAGCCAGGGGCTGCAAAGACATCATTCAGCTTTTTCCCCGAGTTCTGAGAGCCTATGGGAGCCGTAGGAAGTGTCACGTTACAGCAAAGATCCTATTATTTATTAGGGTCTGACATGTCTGCAGAAATGTTGCAATTTGTTTATGTGTTTTGTAAATATGAATTCACATTTGTGGTGGCACTAAATAAACAATGAATTATTTAAATCAATATTGTCAATATTGTTGTTATTAAAATATGTTTTTTATAATGCAGGGAGGGTGGACCGAGAGTTAAAAAAATTAACCCCAAAATGTTCTTTGAGGAACTTATAGGGGTTCCCCCACAGTTTCAATGTTGATTTGAAGAACCCCTAAACTCCAGGAACCTTTACGGGACACTTCTTCAACATCAACAGCTAGTCAGACACCTTGGTTCACTCTAACTTTATGGAAAAAGGTTTATTCAATAAATCTAGCAACTCCTCTCATACTGGGAAGAACCCTACGCCTTAAGGGCAGTTTTATTTCAATTAAGGTACCCGGACGTTTTATAGTTTCATCCTTAGGGCAACTTACCCTAAAGTGGACACACAAACATCATTATTTTTTATTTTTTTTTAGTCATTTAGCAGACACTCTTAGCCAGAGCAACTTACAGTAGTGAATGCATACATTTCATACTTTTTCCCCCGTGGGAATCGAACCCACAACCCTGGCGTTGCAAACATGATGCAAACACCATGCTCTACCAACTGAGCCCCACCCTCCTCCTTTATACATTTTAAATGTCATGAAAATCACTATACCAAGTAAATGTATTATTTATTATGGTCTGGCATGTCTGCAGAAATGTTGCAATTTGGTAATGTGTTTTGCTTGGTAAGTGGTTTTGTAAATATTAATTCACAGTTGTGGTGCCACTAAATAAACAATGAATTATTTAAATCAATATTGTGAATATTATTATTATTATTATTATTCAAATGTTTTTATAATGGAGGGAGGGTGGACAGGGAGTTAAAAAAATTAACCCCAAAAGGTTATTTGAGGAACCATGATAAGGGGTTCTTCAAATAACTTTTAGGGGTTCCCCCACAGTTCCAATTTGAAGAACCCCTACAGGATACTCCAGGAACCTTATCTTTTTAGAGTGTATATTGATAAAAGTCTCCTTGTCCGAGAGACATTTACATAGTTATACACAGCCCAATTTGGGATGACTATTTTAGGGTGAAATAACGGCCACAACAGACAGACCTGACATCGACCATAATTCAACGTCCATGGACGTCACGTGCTGACTGGGTATGACCAAAGTTATTCTATTTAGCTACACTTTGTAGTACATTTTTACACTATAATTAATGTTTCTGATGCCACATCGCCCGTTTTCAAAGGGAGTCGTTGGTTTTTAGGGGCAGTCGCTTTTGAGCTTTTTGTCTGAAAGTATTTTCTCAACTGCGATACCAACTCCAGTCAGCAGATGGCGATGTGCGTCTTTCAGGTGATTCTGCCACTGTGACGTATAATCTAGTGGACCGGACGCTTCTTCAGCATCAACAGCTAGTCAGACACCTTGGTTCACTCTAACTTTATGGAAAAAGGTTTATTCAATAAATCCAGCAACTCCTCTCATACTGGGAAGAACCCCCCCAGGCATTAAGGGCAGTTTATTTCAAATGTAGTACCTGGACGGAGAAAATCCAATAAGCGTTTTATAGTTACATTGTTAGGGTAAAATAACCTAAAGTGGACACACTCCCATCAGTTTCTGAGACAATTGCCCAGACTTTGTAGACAGTTTAATAATGCTTAACCCTCATCTTTATCAAATGATCCATTAAACATACCAACTCAAAACCTACGTTCGTCTACATATGGGTTGTTTAAATTGTATCTAATTATATTCCCAGTATTACTTCATCAAATCTCTAGTAATCGATTATACACACATACAATTTATCATATTTTTATATAATCACAGAATCCATATAAAACGTAAGAAATTCTCAGGTAGTCACGACAACCATTCCATTTGCTTTTTCAGGGACTCTCCATAGCAACGAAGCATCTCTCCAAACATCCTCCCAGCAGAACCAAAAATAAACTTTAGTTTCCATGACAATGACCATGGGATCCTCAACGGTTCTCTAACCTCCCAGAGACCACGGCAAAATCAAGCCTCCCAGGAACTATAGACCTTCCGCTGCTTTCTAAAATATCATTCCCCTCTCAATACCACCCCGTGATATTCTATGTTGGCTGTGAAGGAACGGAACCCCAAGATAACGTTAGTTGGTAGAGCATGGTGTTTGCAACGCCAGCATGGTGTGTGCAACGCCAGGGTTGTGGGTTCGATTCCCACGGAGGGGTGGTACAAAAAAAAAAATGTATGAAATGTATGCATTCACTACTGTAAGTCACTCTGGATAATAACATCTGCTAAATGACTAAAATGTATCCACATGTCAGTCATCTGATTAAGCATATTTCTATATGAGGAACTACAGATCTGTTACTATCCAAACATCAGATTAAGACTCAGTCACACAATGCTATTCCCAAACGTACCTAATCAAGTAGTTGTTTTTCCAACAATATTTTAACCTGCAGGAATATTTTCACATTTCTATCTCATGGTTAGCTATACTCGGCTCGCTGTCTCTCAGATCAAAGGTGGGACCATCTGCTCCGTTCCTTAAGTGTGGTCTCCCTGTGATCCCAAGTTAGAGGGATCCCTGGACCACCATTTACCCAGGAGCGGTCACCAAGAGAAGATTCACATCCCCATCGCCAAATGTGGTTAATTTCTTTAATATCAAATGAGGAGAGACAAACTTATCACACAAGTCAGAGTTAATCTTAAACTAAATCTTTATTCACTTATTAATAAGGGAGCAGGTCAATACAACACGCAAATATAGGGTGAATCAATTGAGTGCTCTACGATAATGATGGCTGGTCGACGATTCACTCCCAGATGATTCGTTGAGAGATGAATCACCCCCAGATGATTCGTTGAGAGATGAATCACCCCCAGATGATTCGTTGAGAGCCATGAGACAAAAGTACAAAGGTCTTTTACAGCCAAGATGCACCCCTTTCAACCTACATGACCAACAACAGATGTATAGAACGGGTCACAAGGTTAAGATTTGTATGAAAGATACTTATAATTCTCAGCAGAGAGTATCTGCTGTAAAAACAGTACTCTTTGTGTAGAGACCAGGGTCTGGCCCTGAGGTCATCTCTCCCTGGTACCATATAGAACAGAAACATTAACTCATGTTCTGGAATGCAGTCTCTTTAGGTTTTATCACCCAAAAGACATTGTAAATCTCCTGTCAGTGTTTTCTCCCAGAGGCCCATCCTCAGTAGAACACAGACACAATAGTTCTAAGAACCCTCTATTCTGTTGCATAAAACAACCATTTGATGCAATAAAAGTATTATAACATAATCTTGCAGTTTTGCTCTCAGTGTCCACTGAAAGTTGACTAGTAACAACAACTGGGACATAAAAGACACCCACCATGAGACCCACTAAATCTGCCCAAGAAGAGACAAACAAAATAAAAACCCACACCAAACTTAAAGACAGGAAGTAAACCAAAAAGGTGGAGCAACTAAAGGTGTTGACTCTCCACATGTATCAAGACAACTGGAGCACTGGGCCAGACACTCTTAAATAGAACCTGGACCAGCTCAGGTGAAACACCTTCCCACTAACGAGATGGACAAGCCAGCACAGGTGTAACACATACTGACTAACGAGGTGACACCAATCAGTGCGTCCTACGTGCTAACGAGCTAGACGTGCTAACGAGCTAACGAGCTAGACGTGCTAACGAGCTAGACGTGCTAACGAGCTAACGAGCTAGACGTGCTAACGAGCTAGACGTGCTAAAGTCCAACCTCAAAACACAAAATGGAAAAACCAAAGACTAACACCTTAAAAGTTTGCTCACCATCAACAGAAAACAACTTCTATTTCACATTATAATCAACTACAATGCTTCACCTTCACCAATATAAACATGGTGTCTACTGGCTGTCAACAATTAAAAACAAGAAAAAAACATTTTTCCCCCACTAGCTTCTAGAACTCTCATCTTCCTAAAACTCACTAGCTTCTAGAACTCTCCTCTTCCTAAAACTCACTAGCTTCTAGAACTCTCCTCTTCCTAAAACTAACTAGCTTCTAGAACTCTCATCTTCCTAAAACTCACTAGCTTCTAGAACTCTCCTCTTCCTAAAACTCACTAGCTTCTAGAACTCTCCTCTTCCTAAAACTCACTAGCTTCTAGAACTCTCCTCTTCCTAAAACTCACTAGCTTCTAGAACTCTCATCTTCCTAAAACTCACTAGCTTCTAGAACTCTCCTCTTCCTAAAACTCACTAGCTTCTAGAACTCTCCTCTTCCTAAAACTCACTAGCTTCTAGAACTCTCCTCTTCCTAAAACTCACTAGCTTCTAGAACTCTGGTCCCCTTGGAATGAGCCCAAACCAAACTCATCTCCAATACGGAAAAACGTGCAGTCAAAATAAGATCCATGGTAACGCACTGCTACTGGCTAAACACAAAACACAAATCTTTATGGCTACCCACCCTTGTGAGAATGAACCCTGATATTCTAAAAGCAGGGCAACAATGTCAATATAATTGCACAAAAAATTGTCAGTTGGTTGCATAAATAATTATCATTACTAAATGTTACATGAAATGTAAATATGAAATATTTGGTGGGATATCCCCAATGTCAAAACCCAGTTTTAACTTGTCTACATCAATAACCAATATGCAGAAACAGTTTGGGATATATTGAAAAACTAAACATAACATGTGCTATATACACAAACATCTGCCACAATAATCATATTACTTGTAATTTTTTAAACCAAGCTCCTTATAAACTGCACAAGCACCAGAAACGCTGTTGTTTTGATAAGTAGCAATAAATCACTGATATCGATTAGGGGGGAAATCAGGTTGTACGTGCTGTTGAAACTAACACAACTAAAAAAACACATGGAAATGGGAGATATATTTCACCTCACTGGTTAGAGGACAACCTGCAGAAGACAGTCAGCTACATTTTGGAGTGATGCATTTAAATGTAGGGGTCGCTACACAAAGGAATGATCGACACTAATTTGTCATCACTCATTAATATCATGTTGAAATCAATTGTACGACAGGAGGGAGATGAGGTTGCACTTCCTGTTAAAAGTAACAACTCAAAAACCACATGGAATCTGGGAATAATGTGTACATCACTGGTTAGAGGACAACTGGTAGAAAACAGCTGGCTACATTTTGAAGTGTTGCATTGTGATTGAAGTGAGTCACCAACATGGTAAGTGTAACACAACTCTATTTGTGTTAGTCACTTTTTATTAAATCACATAAATAGTAACTCTTCCATTTCAGAGCCTGGATTTTCCCCCTGAGGCTAATATCCATATCATGTTGAAATCAATAGAACAGGGGACAAACGTTTAGGGTTCTACATTGTGACATCATTAAAAATCTCCGACTACAATGTTAAAACATTCTACATTGTGAGATTTAATTTCATTTATATCATGAAACAACTCCTTCATGTATGTATTCTCTGATATTTGATCAGAGATCTTTTATCAGATTATCTCTGGGCACAGCTATGAGGTTTCTCTTCTGTGTGTGTTCTCTGGTGTACAGTCCTCTGCCCAGATCGACCAAACCTCTTCCCATATTGAGCACAGATATAAGGTTTCTCTCCTGTTTGTGTTCTCTGGTGGTATATCAGGCTGCTTGACCGAGTAAAACTTTTCCCACATTGATTACAGCTATAAGGTTTCTCTCCTGTGTGTGTTCTCTTGTGTAAAGTCAGAGAGCCAGATGTAGTAAAACTCTTCCCACATTGATCACAGCTATAAGGTTTCTCTCCTGTGTGTGTTCTCTGGTGCACTGTCAGATCTCTAGATTGACAAAAACCTTTTCCACATTGATGACAGCTATATGGTTTCTCTCCTGTGTGTATTTTCTGGTGTGAAGTCAGAGAGCCAGATGTAGTAAAACTCTTCCCACATTGACCACAGATATAAGATTTCTCTCCTGTGTGTGTTCTCTGGTGCACTGTCAGATAGCGAGACTGACTAAAACTCTTCCCACATTGATCACAGCTATAAGATTTCTCTCCTGTGTGTATTCTCTGGTGTGATATCAGGCTGGTTGACTGAGTAAACCTCTTCCCACATTGACTACAGCTATAAGGTTTCTCTCCTGTGTGGATTCTCTGATGAATTTTAATGCCTGATGAGGTGAATCTCTTCCCACAGTCAGAGCAGCAGTGAGTTCTCTTCCCTGTGGGTCTTTGCAGGTGTTGCTTGAGGTGTTCTGATCTGGAGAGACTCTTCTCTGCCTCTTCAGCATCATGAGGTTGTTGAGGCTCCCCAGAGGATCCACGATAGTCCCGTATCTCTCCTGTGTGAACAACAAAGTCAGACAGATGATTAAAGGCCCACAACAGCGGTAATCCACTGTAAAAGGTGATGCCAACAGCGGAGCCATGATGTTGGACAACAATTGACGTCTGTAATGAATGTAAAAATTATTTGACAATTGTCTTAAAATGAGCAAGAATAGTCATATATTGTCTTGTTTTCACATGAGTAGTAACATAGATGATTGTAGGCTAGAAATACGTTATTCATGTTGTTGAAACTCTAAGCAGTGTGCCAGACGACTTTTGGTCTCCAATATAGGCCCCTTTCTGTGTTTGCTAAAATTGCGGCACGAGTGCGATGCACATGCAATTTGGTTATAGAAACTCCTCCAGCTAATGAGGAAACCACTTGTTATGGATGTACTATATCTGCCTGGAGCAAAAATGGCGAGCAAAGATTTTAGTTTTTCACAATGTATTCTGAAAGTGAATGGGGTTAAACTCAGGGGAGTAACCTCCATTTCCAGGTTGCTTATGAGTGCATTTCACAATACTTTGGATTATAATTGTAAGGCTTGTTTGAATGTCCTGTTTAATATAATGTTTGCTACAGTATTATGAATTATGTGTAATTATAGAAGAACCACGTTAATAAAAGTATCCATTTGGGTGTTGTCAATAAAGTTAAGATTTTATTTATTTATTTAACCAGGTAGGCCAGTTGAGAACAAGTTCTCATTTACAACTGCGACCTGGTGAAGATAAAGCAAAGCAGTGCGACACAAACAACAGAGTTACACGTGGGATAAACAAACGAACAGTCAATAACACAATAGAAAAATCTATATACAGTGTGTGCAAATGGAGTACGGAGGCAAGGCAATAAATAGACCATAGTAGTGAAGTAATTACAATTTAACACTGGAGTGATAGATGTTCAAGTAGAAATACTGGTGTGCAAAAGAGCAAAAAAAGTCAATAAAAACATGGGGATGAGCTAGGTAGTTGGATGGGCTATTTACAGATGGGCTGTGTACAGCTGCAGCGATCGGTAAGCTGATCAGATAGCTGATGCTTAAAGTTAGTTCTACTAGCGTTTAAAGAGCAGTTGGAGGCCACGGGTGGAGTGTTGTATGGCATTGAAGCTTGTTTGGAGGAGAGTTAACTTCTTTGGGATAGGGGGCAGTATTTTGACGTCCGGATGAAAAGCGTGCCCATAGTAAACTGCCTGCTACTCAGGCCCAGAATGTAGGATATGCATATAATTAGTAGATCTGGATAGAAAACACTCTGAAGTTTCCAGAACTGTTTGAATGATGTCTGTGAGTATAACAGAACTCATATGGCAGGCAAAAACCGGAGAAAAATCCAACCAGGAAGTGAGGAAATCTGAGGTTTGTAGTTTTTCAAGTGATTGCTTATCCAGTATACAGTGTCTTTGGTTGTCACAGGAAGTTCTTACTCAACACACGTTGTCTTGGGGGTAGACATAAACAGAATCCTGAATAAGAAGTCTCTACTTTAATAATTGACTGAATGACACAAGGTTGAGTTGCTTAATTTTCACTATCTGCAGGTGGCCATATGACAATAGCTCTAGGCTGTTTTTAACAACTTCCGGTTGTCACAGGAAGCTCTTGCTTCACACACGTTGTCTTTGGGGTAGTCTCAGTCCTGTCTGATGCTGTCTGGTCAGTGAAACAGTCTGTCTCAGTCCTGTCTGATAAGTGAAACAGTTTGTCTCAGTCCTGTCTGGACAGTGAAACAGTCTGTCTCAGTCCTGTCTGATGCTGTCTGGTCATAAAGAGTATAACATTGTTGCTGCCCGTAGCGTTGAAGGCAAGGGAAGCCAGTGAGTATTTGGCTTCCTTTGATTGTGTTGGCTGTGCTAGCTGTGCTAGCTGTGTTAGCTGTGCTAGCTGTGTTAGCTGTGCTAGCTGTGTTAGCTGTGCTAGCTGTGCTAACTGTGCTAGCTGTGTTAGCTGTGCTAGCTGTGTTAGCTGTGCTAGCTGTGCTAGCTGTGTTAGCTGTGCTAATCCAAGTTTATGGTTTTAAAAAAGGTCAAAATTAAAGACAGATCGTAACTGTAGGTGCTGAACTCTCTGTGTCGTTTTAAAGCAATAGTCGTTTTGTCGTCCCTAAAACGTCTGAAACATATATTTTGCTTTGACCGTGCTGCAGGTCACCTAACTGTTTGGTTACATGCAATAGCTTTGTGTGGACTTCACCGGACAGCGGTTGCTCTCTGGTTTTGAGATGAAAACAAATGTCTAGTTTAATTTATTCTGCCGCTGTGTCTAGTAGTAGTACCATCAACAGACAGCAGGGGGCAGTAGAACCTGTCTTCACAGTAGAAAGGCAGACACAGTGGATTCATTTGTCTTTAATAAGATCAAACTGAACTAACTGCCATCTTGAAATGTTGAAAAAGTGTTTTTAAATAACTCAGTCTCATCACTCAATATGAGTCAAAATCTGTCACTTCCAGGAGTGCTCATTTTGTCAAAAATGAAAAAATGAAAAAAATAACAACTCACAGCTGTGTTAATAGACCCAACTCAAACATCTGCTATCTTGAAATGTCCAAAAAAGGTATTTAAATGGGCCTACCAGACATCTTCTTGAGAGAAGATAAGGTCAGGGACTCCTGTCTTACTCTCTGTCATGTTGAAATAGGTTCTCCTGTCTTACTCTCTGTCATGTTGAAATAGGTTCTCCTGTCTTACTCTCTGTCATGTTGAAATAGGTTCTCCTGTCTTACTCTCTGTCATGTTGAAATGGGTTCTCCTGTCTTACTCTCTGTCATGTTGAAATAGGTTCTCCTGTCTTACTTTCTGTCATGTTGAGATGGGTTAGTTCTTCTTGAGATAACACAGTATTGCCACTCAACAATATTTTAACCTGCAGGAATATTTTCACATTTCTATGTCATGGTTAGTTCCAAGGATAATGCAACTCATACATTTTTCATTACTTCTAAAATGGGGTACAGGTTTAAAATAATGACAGGTTTAGAATAAGTACAGGTTTAAAAAAAGTTTCCATAAAGCCAACATGGCTTTACTCTCATTAACGTAAGTTTCCAATCTAGAGCAGTTCTAACTTTTGTGATAATGAACTAGCTAACGTTAACTAACTATTACAGGTTTAAATCAAGTATATGTTTAAAATAATTACAGGTGCACCTTAATAGCTTATACTATATCATAAATGGTCTTACCTAGTAAACACAGATTCTAGTTTTCATTCAGTTCACAGATGGCTGGCTGGGCCCTGGACCAGCTCAGGTGAAACACCTTCCCACTAACGAGATGGACAAGCCAGCACAGGTGTAACACATACTGACTAACGAGGTGACACCAATCAGTGCGTCCTACGTGCTAACGAGCTAGACCTGCTAACGAGCTAGACCTGCTACGAGCTATACCTGCTAACGAGCTAGACGTGCTAACGAGCTAGACGGGCTAACGAGCTAGACGAGCTAACGAGCTGTACGGGCTAACGAGCTAGACGGGCTAACGAGCTAGACGTGCTACGAGCTATACCTGCTACGAGCTATACCTGCTAACGAGCTATACGTGCTAACGAGCTAGACCTGCTAACGAGCTAGACCTGCTACGAGCTATACCTGCTAACGAGCTATACGTGCTAACGAGCTATACCTGCTAACGAGCTAGACGGGCTAACGAGCTAGACGTGCTAACGAGCTATACGGGCTAACGAGCTAGACGTGCTAACGTCCAACCTCAAACCATAAATGGAAAAACCAAAGCCTGTAACACCTTCCCCCTTAAGACAACAAATATATCCTACATTTCTTTTGGACAAATTTGCTCACCACCAACAGAAAACAACTTCCATTTCACATTATAATCAACTACAATGCTTCACCTTCACCAATATAAACATGGTGTCTAATGGCTGTCAACAATTAAAAACAAGAAAAAAACACGTATTTCTAAATAATAATATACAATAGTATCTTTTCTCCTTTTTCTTTCTATAGAATCCTAAAACTCACTAGCTTCTAGAACTCTCGTCTTCCTAAAACTCACTAGCTTCTAGAACTCTCATCCCCTTGGAACGAGTCCAAACAAAACTCATCTCCAATACGGAAAAACATGCAGTCAAAATAAATTGTGACCAAATGTACACCCCTTTGTTAATATGTATTGGCAATAATTAACTTAATGGTGAGGCATGGAATAATAAAACATGTATCTTTTGTCAGGCTGAATGTTTGAAATATGAGGTGATTTGAGTCATGCTTCTTCAGTAGTGGAATAAAGACAATTAGCATTTGAATGTTGTCAATAAATACTGGAGTGATGTAGGATTGTTCATAAAATTGATTATAGACCAATTTATTATACTGTGTCCATGTGTATAGGCTGCAAGTACATTGAAAAAAAACGACATCTTCTCAACTTTCACTTTCAACAAAAACCGAACATATATTGGATGTCGGGCATAGTCTTCTTTTCAACGTCTTTTCAATTACATTTAACTAGGTGGGATAGCCCGATGTCAAAACACAGTTTTAACCTGTCCAAATCAATAACCAATACGCAGAAACAGCTTGGGATATATTGAAAACCTAAACATAAATGTACTATCAACACAAACATCTGCCACAATAATCATATTACTTGTATTTCTTTAAACAAGCACCTTATAAACTGCACAAGCACCAAAAACGCTGTTGTTTTGACAAGTAGCAATAAATCACTGATATCGATTAGGCAGAAAATCAGGTTGTACGTGCTGTTGAAACTAACACAACTAAAAAATAAACATATGGAAATGGGAGATATATTTTACCTCACTGGTTAGAGGACAACCTGCAGAAGACAGTCAGCTACATTTTGGAGTGATGCATTTAAATGTAGGGGTCGCTAAACAAAGGAACACAACACTTATTTGTCATAACTCATCGATATCATGTTGAAATCAATTGTGTGACAGAAGGGAGATGAGGTTGCACGTCATGTTAAAACTAACAGCTCAAAAACCACATGGAATCTGGGAATAATGTGTACATCCCTGGTTAGAGGACAATTTGTAGAAAACAGCTAGCTACATTTTGAAGTGGTGCATTTTGATTCCAGTGGGTCACCAACATGGTAAGTGTAACAACTTTTTTGTTAGTCACTTTTTGTTAAATCACATAAATAGTAACTCTTCCATTTCAGAGCCTGGATTTTCCCCCTGAGGCTAATATCCATATCATGCTGAAATCAATAGAACAGGGGACAAACGTTTAGGGTTCTACATTGGGACATCATTAAAATACTCCTACTACAATGTTAAAACATTCTACATTGTGACATTAATTCATTGATATCATGAAACAACTCCTTCATGTATGTATTTTCTGATGTTTGATCAGAGATCTTTTATCAAATTATCTCTGGTCACAGCTATGAGGATTCTCTCCTGTGTGTGTTCTCTGGTGTTTAGTCAGACCCCCAGACTCAGTAAAACTCTTCCCACACTGATCACAGCTAAATGGTTTCTCTCCTGTGTGTGTTCTCTGGTTCACTGTCAGATGGCCAGATTGAACAAAACTCTTTCCACATTGACCACAGCTATAAGGTTTCTCTCCTGTGTGTGTTCTCTGGTGTAATGTCAGATGGCCAGATTGAACAAAACTCTTCCCACATTGACCACAGCTATAAGATTTCTCTCCTGTGTGTTTTCTCTGGTGTAGAGTCAGATTGGTAGATGCAGCAAAACTCTTCCCACATTGATCACAGCTATAGGGTTTCTCTCTGTGTGTATTCTCTGGTGCACTGTCAGTTCTCCAGATCGACCAAAACTGTTCCCACATTGATCACAGCTATAAGATTTCTCTCCTGTGTGTGTTATCTTGTGTTGAGTCAGAATGTTAGATGTAATAAAACTCTTCCCACATTGATCACAGCTATAAGGTTTCTCTCCTGTGTGTGTTCTCTGATGAATTGTAATGCCTGATGAGGTGAATCTCTTCCCACTGTCAGAGCAGCAGTAAGTTCTCTTCCCTGTGGGTCTCTGCAGGTGTTTCTTGAGGAGTTCTGATCTGGAGAGACTCTTCTCTGCCTCGTCAGCATCACGATGTTGTTGAGGCTCCCCAGAGGATCCACGACTGTCCCGCCTCTCTCCTGTGTGAACAACAAAGTCAGACAGATGGTTAAAGGCCCACAACAGCAGAAATCCACTGTTTATTTGAGGTAAAAGGTGATGCCCAGATCATACCCATGAAGTTCTACAACAATTGAGGTCTGTTAAATTATTTGACAATTAAGACAGTCAACTTAGCAACAATCATATTTTGTCTTGTTTTCACATTAGTAGTAACTAGAAATAAGTTATTCATGTTGTTGAAACTCTAAGCAGTGTGCCAGACGACTTTTGGTCTCCAATATAGGCCCCTTTCTGTGTTTGCTAAAATTGCAGCACGAGGGCAATGCACACGCAATTTGATTGCAGAAACACCTCCCTGCTAATGAGGAAACCACTTGTTATGGATGTAGTATATCTGCTAATGAGGAAACCACTAGTTATGGATGTAGTATATCTGGTAATGAGGAAACCACTAGTTATGGATATAGTATATCTGGTAATGAGGAAACCACTAGTTATGGATGTAGTATATCTGGTAATGAGGAAACCACTAGTTACGGATGTAGTATATCTGGTCATGAGGAAACCACTAGTTATGGATGTAGTATATCTGGTAATGAGGAAACCACTAGTTACGGATGTAGTATATCTGGAATGAGGAAACCACTAGTTATGGACCACTAGTTATGGATGTAGTTTATCTGGTAATGAGGAAACCACTAGTTATAGACACCATTCACAATACTGGCTGAGGTACGAGTAAAACATGACATATTATTTCCTAACCATTCACAATGCTGGCTGAGGTACGAGTAAAACATGACATATTATTTCCTAACCATTCACAATGCTGGCTGAGGTACGAGTAAAACATGACATATTATTTCCTAACCGTTCACAATGCTGGCTGAGGTACGAGTAAAACATGACATATTATTTCCTAACCGTTCACAATGCTGGCTGAGGTACGAGTAAAACATGACATATTATTTCCTAACCGTTCACAATGCTGGCTGAGGTACGAGTAAAACATGACATATTATTTCCTAACCATTCACAATGCTGGCTGAGCTACGAGTAAAACATGACATATTATTTCCTAACCATTCACAATGCTAGCTGAGGTACGAGTAAAACATGACATATTATTTCCTAATTGTCAAAAAATCCCCACTCCTTAATCAACTGGTCTCTCTCTGTTTAACCAGAATAACGTGAGTTGTGACCTTCAGACTGTTAGACTGTTAGTCCATAATCAACTAGTCTCTCACTGAGACAGCTTTGATGGCCCAATAAATGTTTCTGCCAGCCAATGTGATAATTCCAGTACAATACATGTGTAAAGGGTGTTGAGCTTGTTAAAGAAGAGATAGAGAGGTAACCATACACATTGCACATGGACCGTAAGAAATCCTGAAGGTATTGAAATGCCTGGGCTCGCAGGGGATGTGTTAATTCATAACCCATCATTTATACCTGTTAATTCATAACCCATCATTTATACCTGTTAATTCATAACCCATCATTTATACCTGTTAATTCATAACCCATCATTTATACCTGTTAATTCATAACCCATCATTTATACCTGTTAATTCATAACCCATCATTTATACCTGTTCATTCATAACCCATCATTTATACCTGTTAATTCATAACCCATCATTTATACCTGTTAGTTCATAACCCATCATTTATACCTGTTAATTCATAACCCATCATTTATACCTGTTAATTCATAACCCATCATTTATACCTGTTAGTTCATAACCCATCATTTATACCTGTTAATTCATAACCCATCATTTATACCTGTTAATTCATAACCCATCATTTATACCTGTTAGTTCATAACCCATCATTTATACCTGTTAATTTATAACCCATCATTTATACCTGTTTGTTCATAACCCATCATTTATACCTGTTAATTCATAACCCATCATTTATACCTTTTGCTTGAAAGGGGCGGAGCTCCCTGACCTTACTTGGCAGGAACTAATGGGGATTCATAATAAACCCCAGGAAGAGTAGCTGCTAACTTGGCAGGAACACTGGAGCTCTGTCAGAGTGACCATCGGGTTCTTGTTCACCTCCTTGACCAAGGCCCTTCTCCCCCGATTGCTCAGTTTGGCCAGGCAGCCAGCTCTAGGAAGAGTCTTGGTGGTTCCAAACTTCTTCCATTTAAGAATGATGGAGGCCACTGTGTTCTTGGGGACCTTCAATGCTGCAGACATTTTTTGCTACCTTTCCCCAGATCTGTGCCTCGACACTATCCTGTCTCAGAGCTCTATGGATAATTCCTTTGACCTCATGGCTTGGCTTTTGCTCTGACATGCACTGTAAACTGTGGGACCTTATATAGACAGGTGTGTGCCTTTCCAAATCATGTCTAATCAATTGAATTTACCACAAGTCGACTCCAATCAAGTTGTAGAAACATCTCAAGGATGATCAATGGAATCAGGATGCATCTGAGCTCAATTTTGAGTCTCATTGCAAAGGGTCTGAATACTTAAGTTAATCAATTTGCAAAAATGTCAAACTGTTTTTGGTTTGTCATTATGGGGTATTTTGTGTAGATTGATGAGGGGGGAAAATTATACAATTTTAGAATAAGGCTGTAACGTAACAAAATGTTGAAAAAGTGAAGGGGTCGGAATACTTAACGAATGCTCTGTATATCACTGGCAGGGCTTTCTACCTCTGGCAGTGTTTTCTACCGCTGGGAGTGTTTTCTACCACTGGCAGTTTTGTACACAGTCATGTGATACGTGGTATAGAAAAGTCCAATCTTAGGAGAGTACATGGAGAGTACACGCACTATACAGTGTGTCTGCAGGTGTCTATCTGTCAAAACCACTGATACAGGAGCCCCTCCACCCTCTGGTGGGATGGATCATGTCTACAGAGAAACCTAGATTCAAATACTTAGATGTGTGTGTATTGGGTCTATGTTGTGAAATAGTTAGATATTACTTGATAGATATTACTGCACTGTCGCAGCTAGAAAGACAAGCATTTCGCTACACCCACAATAACATCTGCTAAACACGTGATGTAACCAATAAAATGTGATTTGATTTGAAATAAACGTCCTATTTAACAAAGGTGCTTTTGGCTGGAGTCAAAATGACTCCAAAGGATTTGAATTAAAAGTAAATTTTGACACAGAAACACTAAACCATGATTTATATATATTAAAAACAAGTTGTTTGACAAAGTCATTAAAAATTGGAATAATTGAATGAACCACATTTTGGCTATGATAAAAGATATGCCTCTGGGGTCAAAATGATCCATGTCAGAAGTATGGTTCAATGAAAATATGTAGTGGGTGTAAAGTTTGTATTAAATTCTCACTCATTAAAAACGAATCAATCAACACATGCTTCTCTTTGAACGACTTAATGTAATATTAATATTTTATGAAATAAATGAAAAATAAACGTTTGGTTCCTCAACTGCGTTGCCCAGTCCAGTCAGCAGATGGCGATGTGCGTCTTTTAGGTTCAGGCGATGCTGCCAGTGTGACGTAGAATCTAGTGGACGGGACGCTCCTTCAACAACAACAACTAGTCAGACACCTCGGTAGCTTTCTAGCAAACATAGCTACAACATTCACGCTCTTTACACTGGTTTGGCGTATATTAGTCGCTGTGTATTAAACACACTTCTGTCGTATGTACTTGTTGGCCCATTTAATTATATATTTACGTTGTTTGTCAGCTAGCTGGTTTGCTAAGTTAGCTTAGAACTAGGCTAGTCGCTAATGCTAGCTAGCTAACATCCCCGACCATGAGTTCACTAAGCTACTCTCCTCCTGTTAAAGAGGAGGTCTGCTGGACGGAGAAAGAAGCTCTAGTGAAAGAAGAGAAGAATGTTACAATACAAAAACAAGTAGCGGGTGAGGCTGTTACCGTGAAAGAAGAAGAGAAAGACGTTAAAGTGAAAGAAGAGAAAGACGCGTTCAGAGTGAAAGAGGAGGAGGATGTTACAGTAAAAGAAGAGGAGGAAGAGAAAGAGGAGGCAGTTTTTGGAGTGAAAGAGGAGGAGGGGGAGATGACTGTTACATTGGAGGAAGAAGAGGAGGTTGGAGATCTGTTTAACACCAGTAAGTACCGTCTCTGCAGTCGTGGAACCAATATGCAGTAAAGGGGTTCTACACTTTAATGTTGTTCTGTAGGAATGGCTGAAGCTTCACTGTAACGTGTAGAACATCAAGAGTGGACCATCAACAAAACGTTAACAATTGATCAAATGCATCCAATGACAATGCCTGAAATACTGTAGTCCTCAATATCTCCTATTAGATTAGCCCAAGATGTTCTCTTAAAGGGGCCATCAGCAGTTGTTACATCCATTTAGGGACTTATACATTAATGATATGTACCCATCTGTTTCTTGAAGAAATCACTTATAAATGCCTCATGAGCTTAGTTCAACTGTCGTACCCCATCAGAACCCAAAATATAAGCTTTTATTTACTCCAATGTTTGTCAGTAAATATAAACAAACACTGTATATCCTCAAAACATGGTTAAAACTATAATGTTGATATCATGGATGGTTACATTTCTCCAGCTCCATCCCTCAGCTTTTTACTGAAACGGGCAGGGAGTACGCTTTGATATTGTTTCTACTGCTGATTGCTGCCCCCGTTACTCCTCAAGGTCCAAGGACTGTATGTTATTTTCAGAGGTAGACTCGCTCTGGCAGTCAAAATAATCAAATATTCCATCATCAAATCAAATGTATTTATATAGCCCTTCTTACATCAGCTGAGTGGCAAGTTATCTGACCATTTCTACCAATCTGTGTGCCAGTTGTGATTTTCATATGTACATTTTACTGGAACAGTTTCATTTCATTTATAATAGTATCTCAAAATCATTGCCTGTGATTAATCTACATTCTATCTAAATGAAAATTATACAAATCTAAAAGTAACTTTTATTGCCATCTATGTAAAAAAAAACGCAAGTAAAACTAAATGCATGCTATTCAACCGATCGCTGCCTGCACCTGCCCGCCCGTCCAGCATCACTACTCTGGACGGCTCTGACTTAGAATACGTGAACAACTACAAATACCTAGGTGTCTGGTTAGACTGTAAACTCTCCTTCCAGACTCACATTAAGCATCTCCAATCCAAAATTAAATCTAGAATCGGCGTCCTATATCGCAACAAAGCATCCTTCACTCACGCTGCCAAACACACCCTCGTAAAACTGACCATCCTACCGATCCTCGACTTCGGCGATGTCATCTATAAAATAGCCTCCAACACTCTACTCAACAAACTGGATGCAGTCTATCACAGTGCCATCCGTTTTGTCACCAAAGCCCCATATACTACCCACCACTGCGACCTGTACGCTCTCGTTGGCTGGCCTTCGCTTAATACTCGTTGCCAAACCCACTGGCTCCAGGTCATCTACAAGACCCTGCTAGGTAAAGTCCCCCCTTATCTCCGCTCACTGGTTACCATAGCAGCACCCACCTGTAGCACGCGCTCCAGCAGGTATATCTCACTGGTCACCCCCAAAGCCAATTCCTCCTTTGGTCGTCTTTCCTTCCAGTTCTCTGCTGCCATTGACTGGAACGAACTGCAAAAATCTCTGAAGCTGGAAACACTTATCTCCCTCACTAGCTTTAAGCACCAGCTGTCAGAGCAGCTCACAGATCACTGCACCTGTACATAGCCCATCTGTAAACAGCCCATCTATCTACCTACCTCATCCCCATACTGTATTTATTTATTTATCTTGCTCCTTTGCACCCCAGTATCTCTACTTGCACATTCATCTTCTGCACATCTACCATTCCAGTGTTTAATTGCTATATTATAATTACTTCGCCACCATGGCCTGTTTATTGCCTTAACTTACCTCATTTGCACTCACTGTATATAGACTTTTTGTTTTCTTTTGTTCTACTGTATTATTGACTGCATGTTTTGTTTATTCTATGTGTAACTATGTGTCGAATTGCTATGCTTTATCTTGGCCAGGTCGCAGTTGCAAATGAAAACTTGTTCTCAACTAGCCTACCTGGTTAAATAAAGGTGAAATGTAAAAAAAAAAGTAAAAATTTAAAAATATCACAAATAGTATGGTTAGTATGAGTATTCTAACACACCTAATGACTTATCAACAGCTCTAACAATTTGACCCCCACAGGAAATCTACACTGGCAGTTATAGAAAGACCCATTTACTATATAACCATTGATTCATGAAGAATATAACTTATAAATGCCTCAAATGTTTCAACTTTATTACCCCACCAGAAACCAAAACATAAGCTCGTATAATGCCACTGTTTGTAAACAAGCACTGTATAGCCTTGAAATCTTGTTTAAAACAATAATTTTGACCTTATGGATGGCCAGTGCTTGTATTTATAGTGTAGTCAATTCAGGGGGTAGTCCTGGGCTGAACTCAAACTTGGGTCCAGCAACTGTCAAGCCAACAACTTATAACTGTTACGCCAAGATGTCTGAACTTCTTGAAGAGGTCTCTAGGTGTTGGGTTACGGTTTCTACAATAGCTTTCTCTATGAATTTGAGAGTGGTTACACTTCTCCTTCCCCCATCCCTCAGCTGTTTACCAAACCAAGTCTCAGGGCTGACAATGTTTTGCTATTTAAATCCTAGGTTATCGCTATAAAATAGCCACACATCTATCAACCATTCTGTAGTTCATACAATAACAAATCTGTCATTCCACCACTAGTTTGGTTATAAGATGATGATGGGGCTGGAGAAATGTAACTACTCTCAAATTCATAGACAGACCTATGAAGGCAAGGACTGACCATCCATGATATCAACATTATAGTTTTAACCATGTTGAGGCTATACAGTGTTGATTTACATTGTTTCTAGACATTGGAGTAAAAAAAGCTTATTTGGGGTTCTGATGGGGTACAACAGTTGAACTCAGCTCATGAGGCATGTGTTATATTCTTCAACAATCAATGGCTATAAATAAATCATTTAAAAAGTCTAAATATAGATGTAGCTATTGCATATTTCCCCTTTAACCCCACACATCAGTTCAACAACTGCAGAGTTTGTGCCTCTGTTTTTAAGACAGTACTTACTAGTGTTAATCAGGGAACGGTTTCTCAAAACCATCTTATTGCTAAGTTCACCGTTAGAACCATTAGACGCCTTAAGTTGCGTTTGGGAAACCGGGCCCAGATGTCCAGTTTCCTCCTCTATCGATGTAACAGTCATCTCCCCCTCTTCCTCTTTCACTCCATAAACTGCATCCTCCTCTTCTTTTACTGTAACATCCTCCTCCTCTTTCACTCTGAACGCGTATTTTTCTTCTTTCACAGTAACGGCCTCACCCTCTACTTCTTGTTTTACTGTGATATTCTCTTCTTTAGCAGGAGGAGAGTAGCTCAGTGACCGCATGGTTGGGAATGTTAGCTAGCTAGGCTAATGCTAACTTAACCAGCCTGCTAGCTGAATAATAACAAAAACACCGTAAATATGAAATTAAATCGGATAACTAACTAGACGACAAAAGTGGGTTTAAAACACAGTGGCTAATATACACTAACGCGTCTAAAGAGCTTTATCGGTTCGGCTATTTTGTCTAGCAAGCTACCGTGGTGTCTGACTAACTGTTGCTGCTGTTGAAAGAAGAGTTTCGTCCACTAGATTATACGTCACACCAACAGCATCGCCTTAAATTCCCAGACCGCCATCTGCTGACTGGAGTGGGTAACGCAGTTGAGTAAAATGTTTATTTTGTCAGACAAAAGTTAAAGGGTAGGAATAAGGGACATCGCTGGTCCTAAAATATTCATTAGCCCCCCCCCTAAATAAATCAATATCAGTCAATATATTTTTTCTGTGATTTATATTTTGTCGTCAACCGTTCCATCGCATCTTAAACTTTTTACCGAGTCGGCACTAGGACCGGGGGAGGCTGCTGCTGCACTAGTGACTGTTAGAATTTCTTCAGCAAAGATGGTGGACAGAAACACTAGGAGAGAGGGGTACCCCTACACAGAACTGAACTGGATCAAAGATGGAGGACAGAAATACTAGGAGAGAGGGGTACCCCTACACAGAACTGAACTGGATCAAAGATGGCGGACAGAAATACTAGGAGAGAGGGGTACCCCTACACAGAACTGAACTGGATCAAAGATGGCGGACAGAAATACTAGGAGAGAGGGGTACCCCTACACAGAACTGAACTGGATCAAAGATGGTGGACAGAAACACTAGGAGAGAGGGGTACCCCTACACAGAACTGAACTGGATCAAAGATGGTGGACAGAAATACTAGGAGAGAGGGGTACCCCTACACAGAACTGAACTGGATCAAAGATGGCGGACAGAAATACTAGGAGAGAGGGGTACCCCTACACAGAACTGAACTGGATCTAAGATGGCGGACAGAAATATTAGGAGAGAGGGGTACCCCTACACAGAACTGAACTGGATCAAAGATGGTGGACAGAAACACTAGGAGAGAGGGGTACCCCTACACAGAACTGAACTGGATCAAAGATGGAGGACAGAAATACTAGGATGGAAGCAAATGTAAGGGATTATAACGTCATAACGAATCATGCAGAAACATGTACAGTTGAGAGGTGTAAAAGACAGAAAGGGAAAGAGGTAAGCACATAGGAGCAGGGAAGGCAGCACATGATTAATGAATCACAGTGCTACATAAATATTCTCTCAGTTCATCACAATTACATAATAGTGTCTCTCGTCGACCCAAAGGTTCTTAAAAGCAGGTGAGGTGGTGATGATGGGACTGGGGGTTGGCATCCTCTCACATCAAAACATACCTGCAGACGAGAGACAGATGGTGTTTGTGTTTTTATTTTAAAATTGTTAGTCATCAATCAGGAGGTGAAATGGAAAACTGACCTTGGATCATTAACTCTGGGACTACTGCATCTCTGTCTGTATTTCAATGTAAAGCATCTCTTTAATAATACTTCCTGTATAATATAAACTGACCTGGGATCATTAACTCTGGGACTACTGCATCTCTGTCTGTATTTCAATGTAAAGCATCTCTTTAATAATACTTCCTGTTGACCTGACCAAGTGACCTCTCACCTCTGATCATGCTGTGCCCTCTATGTAGCCAGTTCAGATGCAGGAGGGGTTCACCGACACAGCTGATATAACCTAGAGGATTTAGGGAGAAGGGGAGAGAGGGATGAAGTGAAGGAGAGAGACTGTTATTGAGAAAATAAGGTAGTTAAAGCGACAGTGTTCAACAGGAATCTGTGTGTGGCCTCACCTGGTGTCCACACCACACTAAGTGGCTGCAGAGTACTTTATGCTGAAAAACATGAACGGACCAACAAGGACAAACAATACAGCGTAGTTATAGAAATAATGAAGTGTCTTACTATTCTCCATGGTTGGCCCTCTTGCCTATTCTTTGAAGGTGGAAGGAGCCACAGTTATACACCTGAACCTGCTTACTGCACAACACAATCCATCAATCAGATTGATACATGAGTGTGTAGGTGTGGGTTATAGGGTGTCTAATTGTTCTACATTTTTTCAATATGGATGATTTAAAATAGCCTGTTTTGTTTTTGTACAGACATCACACCCTTACCTACACAGCACCCTCACCTGAGAAGTAGAAATCAAAGGGAGAGAAACTGTGAATTGAATAACTGCAGTTGACATAGCTCAGTAAATGGAAGAATACTCTTATTGCAATGTGAATGGCTCTTAAAAGAGCCTTTGGTTGTGCATAGTGTAGTCTGTGGTGTTGTCAGGGAACAGCACCCTCTTTGAAGAAGTAGGAGGTGAAGATCTCCTGCACACGGATTGCCTCTCTTGCTGCGTTGTTGGACCCCATCCTTGAAACATCCTGCAGAGCAGCAGACTCCTCCTCTAGCACACGGCGGCGAGCTGCAGATCCCCTCCTGGTCCTCGTGTCCATCCTCATGAAGTTACGCAGGACACAGGTAGCCTTCACACACCTGAATTCCTCCAGGAGGCAGTCCCAGATGACCCTGGTCACCCAACCTTGCAGTGCCCTACACGGTAACTGTAGGCAATCGTTTTGAAGGAATCTCCAGTTACAAGGTCTCTGTAGGAATATGGAAGACAATGTAATTATTAGACTGTTACATCACCAGGTCATTGTGGATTACTAAAGTATAATATCCCTGATAACAAATCATGATAACATTGGATTGATAGATGCATGGGCACACATATGTACATGTGTAGCATGTGACAATAACAGAATCATATCAAGGATGGCATCACAAATGAATACATAAATACCACTTGAAGCTTGATAATGAGTTGATCATTTGAATCAGCTGTGCAGTGTGAAGGCAAAAACAAAAATGTGCCCCTCTGAGTCCCCAGGACTGAGAACCACTGCTCTTCATTGGGACCTCTTCATATGTAGACTGGCTTTCATAGAGCTCTTTATCTGAGGACAGAAAACCTCACAAGAAACAGACTTCATTATAGTCAAATTACACCACACTGAATATTATGTTACTATTATCTCCATCCTCACTTCTAGGGACAGGAACTACACAAAAGCACCTTCCCTATCCAGAATAGCCTCCTCTCTCACTGACAGTTGGGGCTGCTATCCTTTCACCCTCCTCCATGGCTGTTAGCTAGCTACCTACAAATGCATGTGGAGTTTGTTTTTTACAGTGATAAATACATCAAGATAGCTAGCTAATATGTAGTTAGGTAGATGGTGATATTTCATTCACTTAGCTATCTATCTATACAGTATGTGTAGTTGTCTAGATAGATAGCTAGCTCATTTAGCAGCTCATCTGAGTTAGCCTGCACTGTAGTTAGTTAGCTAATAATACATTGTTGGTTTTTTTACATTTTCATAATCTATTTACTTACTTACTTGAATAGGTTCTCCCAGCCATGTGGACAACTGGAAACAGGGCAGTAAAGTTTGTCACCAGAGCATTTTAGAGGATATTACTATTGAACTATGTACCCATTTAATAGCCAGACCTTCATACAAACTTGCTCTGCTGAATTCTTGACGGAGTCACAATGGGCGGCCTAAGAGGCATCTAGTCCATCTGCTGACTGGACGCAGTTCAGTAAAATGTACATTTTATTTTCAGACAACAAGTTAAAGGGGTCAAATACTTATTTCCCTCATTAAAATGCAAATCAATTTATAACATTTTTGACATGCGTTTTTCAGGATTTTTTGTTGTTGTTATTCTGTCTCTCACTGTTCAAATAAACCATTAAAATGATAGACTGATCATTTCTTTGTCAGTGAAAGTGTAAGTGGGCAAACGTACAAAATCAGCAGGGGATCAAATACTTTTCCCCCCCACTGTATCTCAGTCTACGCTGCTCTAGTAGTACTATACTAGTTAATAAATGTAGTATAGTATAGTATGTTGTACCGAAGATACATTGTTTATCCATATATTTATATATTCCTAATTCCATTCCTTTACTTAGATTTGTGTGTATTAGGTATTTGTTGTGAAATTGTTAGATATTAATTGTTAGATATTACTGCACTGTGGGAACTAGAAGGACAAGCATTTCACTACACCTGCAATAACATCTGCTGAACACCTGTATGTGACCAACAACATTTGATTTATTATGAAGGTAATTTGTGTCAAATTTACTTTTCCCCTCATTCACCCCACCTCTTTACATTGCTTATGCATATTCAGTGGCCTGACTGCGTCCAGACTATGTCAAAGGCCCATCCTGGTAGATCTGAACCTAATGCAGCTTGGAGTGATCAGAAGTCACATTTAGGTGCCAGGTGTAACTGAGGCCCTAGATGCTCCATATCCATTACTTTGAGTGTTTTATATAATATGACTAAATGTGTTTCTTTCTGTGTTGCAGGGACAGTCAAGAAATGGAACAGCAAGGCCACAGAACATGACATAAGCAGAGCTGTGGGAGACCACCTCAAGCCCCTGGTAGAGCCGGGGGTGGTGTTTACCACTCCACCACGCCTTCAGCAGGCTGGAAAAGAGTGATTGATACGGTTTTTCATACTAAGGTGGACCAATAGTTTGTTGATTGGTCAGTCATTGGGTAAATTTGTTTTACAATGTGTTCAAATCAAATCAAGCTTTATTTATACAGCACATGTCAGACATGGATGCAACACAATGGCTTCACAGGAAAAAACTATGAAAATAAACATTTAGTACACAAATATGAGGATAAAAAACAGAAGACTAACAACTGAAAGACTAATGAGCATTGTAAGGAAATGCCATTGATTCAAATATCAACAATATGATGCAATATCCAACCCAAAATATAACTTGTTTTTTAGGAGGGGCTCTGAAAGACACTATGGGGGTGTCCACTGGAAGTTGACTAGTAACAACAACTGGGACCTAAAAGACACCCACCATGAGACCCACTAAATCTGCCCAAGAAGAGGAAAACAAAAGAAAATCCCACACCAAACTTAAAGACAGGAAGCAAACCAAAAAGGTGGAGCAACTAAAGGTGTTGACTCTCCACATGTATCAAGACAACTGGAGCACTGGGCCAGACACTCTTAAATAGAACCTGGACCAGCTCAGGTGAAACACCTTCCCACTAACGAGATGGACAAGCCAGCACAGGTGTAACACATACTGACTAACGAGGTGACACCAATCAGTGCACCCAAGACACATTTCAGTTGAATGCATTCAGTTGTACAACTGACTTGGTATCCCCCTTTCCCACGTGCTAATGTCCAACCTCAAAACATAAATGGAAAAACCAAAGCCTGTAACACCTTCCCCCTTAAGACAACAAATATATCCTATATTTTGTTGGACAAGTTTGCTCACCATCAACAGAAAACAACTTCCATTTCACATTATAATCAACTACAATGCTTCACCTTCTACAATATAATCATGGTGTATACTGGCTGTCAACAATTAAAAACAAGAAAAAACACGTATTTCCAAATAATAATATACAATCGTACTATTTTTTTCTCCTTTTTCTGTCTATAGAATCCTAAAAGTCACTAGCTTCTAGAACTCTCGTCTTCCTAATACTCACTAGCTTCTAGAACTCTCGTCTTCCTAAAACTCACTAGCTTCTAGAACTCTCGTCTTCCTAAAACTCACTAGCTTCTAGAACTCTCGTCTTCCTAAAACTCACTAGCTTCTAGAACTCTCGTCTTCCTAAAACTCACTAGCTTCTAGAACACTCGTCTTCCTAAAACTCACTAGCTTCTAGAACACTCGTCTTCCTAAAACTCACTAGCTTCTAGAACACTCGTCTTCCTAAAACTCACTAGCTTCTAGAACACTTGTCTTCCTAAAACTCACTAGCTTCTAGAACACTCGTCTTCCTAAAACTCACTAGCTTCTAGAACACTCGTCTTCCTAAAACTCACTAGCTTCTAGAACTCTCGTCCCCTTGGAACGAGCCCAAACAAAAATCATCTCAAATACGGAAAAACATGCCGTATAACAAAACTCAAATCAAATTGTACTGCGCCGAATACAACAGACCTAACAGTGAAATGCTGACTTACGAGCCCCTAACCAACAGTGCAGTTTCAAAAACATACAGAAAAGAATAAGAGATAAAACTCATCTCCAACACGGAAAAACGTGTCAAAATAATATGTGATCCATGGTAACGCACTGGCTAAACACAAAACACAAAACTTTTTAACTGCCCACCCTTGAGACAATCAGCAACCAAGTTGTCCTCACCACAGACATGTCTGATTTCAAGAGGAAACTCCTGCAATATCCATAGTAACTTTCCACACCTCACTGCGGAGCTTCTCTCTCTTTTCAGGGTTCACTAGATAGGCATGTTGTTGGAACGGGGCCCAGTCCCCAATGTCATGCTCTAGTACATTTGGGTTGGCACATCTGAGAATGATCCCTGATATTATAAAATTACATTATAAAATTATCCCTGATATTACGTCAATATAATTGTACCCAAAAATTGTCAGTTGGTTGCATAAATCATTGATTACTAAATGTTACATTAATTGTAAATATGAAATATCAAACCAAATGTACACCCCTTTGTTAATATGTATTGGCAATAATTAACTTAATGGTGAGGCATGGAAAAATAAAACACGTATCTTTTGTCAGGCTGAATGTTTGAAATATGAGGTGATTTGAGTCATGCTTCTTCAGTAGTGGAATAAAGACAATTAGAATTTGAATGTTGTCAATAAATGCTGGAGTGATGTAGGATTGTTAATACAATTGATTATAGACCAATTTATTATACTGAGTCAATGTGTATAGGCTGCAAGGACGTTGAATTTAAGTTGTTTTCAAGTCAATGAAAAAAACTACATCTTCTCAACTTTCACTTTCAACTAAAACTGAATGTGTATTGGATGTTGGGCATAGTCTTATTTTCAACATCTTTTCAATTACATTTTGCTGGGTGGGATATTTTCCATGCATTTCATCATTAAGTCCTTTAGGAAATAATGTCTGGTGGGCGTGTCCAAATCAATAACCAAAATGCAGAAACAGTTTGGGATGAATTGAAAATCTAAACATAAAATGTGCTATATACACAAACATCTGCCACAATAATCATATTACTTGTATTTTTATTAAACAAGCTTCTTATAAACTGCACAAGCACCAGAAACACTGTTGTTATGACAAGTAGCAATAAATCACTGATATCGATTAGGGGGGAAATCAGGTTGTACATGCTGTTGAAACTAACACAACTAAAAAAACACATGGAAATGGGAGATATATTTTACCTCACTGGTTAGAGGACAACCTGCAGAAGACAGTCAGCTACATTTTGGAGTGATGCATTTAAATTTAGGGGTCGCTAAACAAAGGAACACAACACTTATTCATCGATATCATGCTAAAATCATTTGTGTGACAGGAGGGAGATGAGGTTGCACGTCCTGTTAAAACTAACAGCTAAAAACCACATGGAATCTGGGAATAATGTGTACATCCCTGGTTAGAGGACAACTTGTAGAAAACAGCCAGATACATTTTGAAGCGGTGCATTTTGATTCCAGTGGGTCACCAACATGGTAAGTGTAACACAACTCTTTTTGTGTTTGTCACTTTTAGTTAAATCTCATAAATAGTAACTCTTCCATTTCAGAGCCTGGATTTTCCCCCTGAGGCTAATATCCATATCATGCTGAAATCAATAGAACAGGGGACAAACGTTTAGGGTTCTACATTGTGACATCATTAAAATACTCCTTCTACAATGTTAAAACATTCTACATTGTGACATTAATTCATTGATATCATGAAACAACTCCTTCATGTATTTTCTGATGTTTGATCAGATAACTTTTATCAGATTATCTCTGGTCACAGCTATGAGATTTCTCTCCTGTGTGTGTTCTCTGGTGTTGAGTCAGAGAGCCAGAATCAGCAAAACTCTTCCCACATTGATCACAGCTATAAGATTTCTCTCCTGTGTGTGTTCTCTTGTGTGATGTCAGATGGCCAGATTGACCAAATCTCTTCCCACATTGATCACAGCTATAAGGTTTCTCTCCTGTGTGTATTCTCTGGTGCACTGTCAGATGTCCAGATTGACCAAAACTCTTCCAACATTTACCACAGCTATAAGGTTTCTCTCCTGTGTGTGTTCTCTGGTGTACTGTCAGATTATCAGATGTAGTAAAACTCTTCCCACATTGATCACAGCTAAAAGGTTTCTCTCCTGTGTGTATTCTCTGGTGTAAAGTCAGTTCTCCAGATTGACCAAAACTCTTCCCACATTGACCACAGCTATAAGGTTTCTCTCCTGTGTGTATTCTCTGGTGTACAGTCAGAATGCTTGATGTAGTGAAACTCTTCCCACATTGATCACAGCTATAAGGTTTCTCTCCTGTGTGTATTCTCTGGTGTACTGTCAGATGATCAGATGAAGTAAAACTCTTCCCACATTGATCACAGCTAAAAGGTTTCTCTCCTGTGTGTGTTCTCTGGTGTAAAATCAGCTTTCCAGACCGACCAAAACTCTTCCCACATTGACCACAGCTATAAGGTTTCTCTCCTGTGTGGATTCTCTGATGAATTTTAATGCCTAATGAGGAGGTGAATCTCTTCCCACAGTCAGAGCAGCAGTGAGTTCTCTTCCCTGTGGGTCTCTGCAGGCGTTTATTGAGGAGTTCTGATCTGGAGAGACTCTTCTCTGCCTCTTCAGCATCATGATGTTGTTGAGACTCCCCAGAGGATCCACGATAGTCACGTCTCTCTCCTGTGTGAACAACAAAGACAGACAGATGATTAAAGGCCCACAACAGCGAAAATACACTGTAAAAGGTGATGCCAACAGCGTAGCCATGATGTTGTACAACAATTGACATCTGTAATGAATGTAATGATTACTTGACATTTGTCTTAAAATGAGCAAGAATAGTCATATTTTGTCTTGTTTTCACATTAGTAGTAACATGGATGATTGTAGGCTAGAAATAAGTTATTCATGTTGTTGAAACTCTAAGCAGTGTGCCAGACGACTTTGGTCTCCAATATTGGCCCCTTTCTGTGTTTGCTAAAATTGCAGCACGAGGGCAATGCACACACAATATGGTTGCAGAAACTCCTCCCTGCTAATGAGGAAACCACTTGTTATGGATGTAGTATATCTGGTAATGAGGAAACCACTAGTTATGGATGTAGTATATCTGGTAATGAGGAAACCACTAGTTATGGATGTAGTATATCTGGTAATGAGGAAACCACTAGTTATGGATGTAGTATATCTGGTAATGAGGAAACCACTAGTTATGGATGTAGTATATCTGGTAATGAGGAAACCACTAGTTATGGATGTAGTATATCTGGTAATGAGGAAACCACTAGTTATGGATGTAGTATATCTGGTAATGAGGAAACCACTAGTTATGGATGTAGTATATCTGGTAATGAGGAAACCACTAGTTATGGATGTAGTATATCTGGTAATGAGGAAACCACTAGTTATGGATGTAGTATATCTGGTAATGAGGAAACCACTAGTTATGGATGTAGTATATCTGGTAATGAGGAAACCACTAGTTATGGATGTAGTATATCTGGTAATGAGGAAACCACTAGTTATGGATGTAGTATATCTGGTAATGAGGAAACCACTAGTTATGGATGTAGTATATCTGGTAATGAGGAAACCACTAGTTATGGATGTAGTATATCTGGTAATGAGGAAACCACTAGTTATGGATGTAGTATATCTGGTAATGAGGAAACCACTAGTTATGGATGTAGTATATCTGGTAATGAGGAAACCACTAGTTATGGATGTAGTATATCTGCTAATGAGGAAACCACTAGTTATGGATGTAGTATATCTGCTAATGAGGAAACCACTAGTTATGGATGTAGTATATCTGGTAATGAGGAAACCACTAGTTATGGATGTAGTATATCTGCTAATGAGGAAACCACTAGTTATGGATGTAGTATATCTGGTAATGAGGAAACCACTAGTTATGGATGTAGTATATCTGGTAATGAGGAAACCACTAGTTATGGATGTAGTATATCTGGTAATGAGGAAACCACTAGTTATGGATGTAGTATATCTGGTAATGAGGAAACCACTAGTTATGGATGTAGTATATCTGGTAATGAGGAAACCACTAGTTATGGATGTAGTATATCTGCTAATGAGGAAACCACTAGTTATGGATGTAGTATATCTGCTAATGAGGAAACCACTAGTTATGGATGTAGTATATCTGGTAATGAGGAAACCACTAGTTATGGATGTAGTATATCTGCTAATGAGGAAACCACTAGTTATGGATGTAGTATATCTGGTAATGAGGAAACCACTAGTTATGGATGTAGTATATCTGGTAATGAGGAAACCACTAGTTATGGATGTAGTATATCTGGTAATGAGGAAACCACTAGTTATGGATGTAGTATATCTGGTAATGAGGAAACCACTAGTTATGGATGTAGTATATCTGGTAATGAGGAAACCACTAGTTATGGATGTAGTATATCTGGTAATGAGGAAACCACTAGTTATGGATGTAGTATATCTGGTAATGAGGAAACCACTAGTTATGGATGTAGTATATCTGGTAATGAGGAAACCACTAGTTATGGATGTAGTATATCTGGTAATGAGGAAACCACTAGTTATGGATGTAGTATATCTGGTAATGAGGAAACCACTAGTTATGGATGTAGTATATCTGGTAATGAGGAAACCACTAGTTATGGATGTAGTATATCTGGTAATGAGGAAACCACTAGTTATGGATGTAGTATATCTGGTAATGAGGAAACCACTAGTTATGGATGTAGTATATCTGGTAATGAGGAAACCACTAGTTATGGATGTAGTATATCTGCTAATGAGGAAACCACTAGTTATGGATGTAGTATATCTGCTAATGAGGAAACCACTAGTTATGGATGTAGTATATCTGGTAATGAGGAAACCACTAGTTATGGATGTAGTATATCTGGTAATGAGGAAACCACTAGTTATGGATGTAGTATATCTGCTAATGAGGAAACCACTAGTTATGGATGTAGTATATCTGGTAATGAGGAAACCACTAGTTATGGATGTAGTATATCTGGTAATGAGGAAACCACTAGTTATGGATGTAGTATATCTGCCTGGAGCAAAAAATAGTGCGCAAAGATTTTAGTTTTTCACAATGTATTCTGAATATTACAGCGCACTATCAGGACAAGATCAGGAGTGCTACTCAAGGAAACTCACATTAAGCTCTGTGTCTATTCACTAATTCACCACCGTGGGGAAAACCCAGGGGAGTTCTCAGAGGCTGACAGCAAAAATAGCCTCCATTTAAAGGTTGATTATAAGTGCATTTCACATTACTTTGGATTATAATTGTAAGGCTCGTTTGAATCTCCTGCTTAATATGTTTGTGTTATTGTCGCAAATCAACTGATTTATACTTAAAAAAACACTTCAACCAGTAAAATGCTCCTTGGCTAGCTTTTCCATCAGCCTGACAATGAGGGTTTGAACAGTAAGTGTTTAACAAACAATAACATAGTAGAGGTCGACCGATTATGATTTTTCAACGCCGATACCGATTATTGGATGACCCCCCCCCCAAAAAAACATACCGATTAAATCGGCCGATTTTAAATATATATATTTGTAATAATGACAATTACAACAATACTGAATTAACACATTTATTTGAACTTAATATAATACATCAATAAAATCAATTTAGTCTCAAATAAATAATGAAACATGTTCCATTTGGTTTAAATAAATAATGAAACATGTTCCATTTGGTTTAAATAATGCAAAAACACAGTGTTGGAGAAGAAAGTAAAAGTGCAATATGTGCCATGTAAAAAAGCTAACGTTTAAGTTCCTCGCTCAGAACATGAGAACATATGGAAGCTGGTGGTTCCTTTTAACATGAGTCTTCAATATTCCCAGGTAAGAAGTTTTAGGTTGCAGTTATTATAGGAATTATAGGACTATTTCTCTCTATACCATTTGTATTTCATATACCTTTGACTATTGGATGTTCTTATAGGCACTTTAGTATTGCCAGGATAATCTCAGGAGTTGATAGGCTTGATGTCATAAACAGCGCTGTGCTTCAAGCATTGCTAAGAGCTGCTGGCAAACGCAGGAAAGTGCTGTTTGAATGAATGCTTACGAGCCTGCTGCTGCCTACCACCACTCAGTCACAGCTCAGTCAGACTGCTCTATCAAATATCAAATCATAGACTTAATTATAATATAATAAACACAGAAATACGAGCCTTAGGTCATATTCAATTTAATATCGCTCTTCAAAGACCCAGGAAGGGGTGGAGCCAAACAGGTGTTGTACCTCATTTCCCTCCTTCAGGGAACAGTAATTATAGTCATAAAGTTACACTCCCTTTCAGTTGGTCAACTTCGGTACAACATACTATGGGACAATACAATCATTCCCCAACTGACCCAAACAGATACTAAATGAAACGCCCCCTGGCAGACCACCCAGACCTGACCCCGCAAGATGCTTCAGTTGTCAATTTATTAATTGTCTTTTGTTTGAAACACTCCTGTCAATGTTGAGTAAGGACGCACACCTAATTACACATATAGAAGTAGGATTAGTCTAATAGCCTACAGCTGTGTCTGTCCCAAACTCACTGGCGCAGGAAACTCTGTGGGCCCAGAATATTTTATACAATGTTGCAAGCTTGCCTTCTTCAGTTTCAGGCTACCCAGTTGATAGTAGATACAATGTTTCAAAATCATTGTAGACAGGCCATGTGCAGCCAATGTGATTTATAAGGTATTTATTTTGATCAGGATATTTTCTAACTGCAGTCTGCAATGTTTTTATTTGTTGGCTATTTTTACATAGTTGGCAATAAAAGTTACTTTTAGATTTGTATAATTTATATTTAGATTTAGATAGAATGTAGATTAATCACAGACAATGATTTTGAGATACTATTAGGAATTAAAATGAAACTGTTCCATGAAAATGAAAATATGAAAATCATAACTGGCACCAGATCAGTAGAAATGGTCAGATAAATTGGCACCAAATGGAAAAGGTTGCTGACTGCTGGTGTAGTCTATTACCAGAAACTATAGGAGCATAACGACTGCTGGTGTAGGCTATTACCAGAAACTATAGGAGCACAACGACTGCTGGTGTAGCCTATTACCAGAAACTATTGGAGCACAACGACTGCTGGTGTAGCCTATTACCAGAAACTATAGGAGCATAACGACTGTAGTCTATTACCAGAAACTATAGGAGCATAACGACTGCTGGTGTAGCCTATTACCAGAAACTATTGGAGCACAACGACTGCTGGTGTAGCCTATTACCAGAAACTATAGGAGCATAACGACTGCTGGTGTAGTCTATTACCAGAAACTATTGGAGCACAACGACTGCTGGTGTAGCCTATTACCAGAAACTATAGGAGCATAACGACTGCTGGTGTAGTCTATTACCAGAAACTATTGGAGCACAACGACTGCTGGTGTAGCCTATTACCAGAAACTATAGGAGCATAATGACTGCTGGTGTAGCCTATTACCAGAAACTATAGGAGCATAACGACTGCTGGTGTAGCCTATTACCAGAAACTATAGGAGCATAACGACTGCTGGTGTAGCCTATTACCAGAAACTATAGGAGCATAACGACTGCTGGTGTAGCCTATTACCAGAAACTATAGGAGCATAACGACTGCTGGTGTAGCCTATTACCAGAAACTATAGGAGCATAACGACTGCTGGTGTAGCCTATTACCAGAAACTATAGGAGCATAACGACTGCTGGTGTAGCCTATTACCAGAAACTATAGGAGCATAACGACTGCTGGTGTAGCCTATTACCAGAAACTATAGGAGCATAACGACTGCTGGTGTAGTCTATTACCAGAAACTATAGGAGCATAACAACTGCTGGTGTAGCCTATTACCAGAAACTATAGGAGCATAACAACTGCTGGTGTAGCCTATTACCAGAAACTATAGGAGCTTTGTGGGCTATACTCGGCCTTGTCTTCGGACGGTAAGTTGGTGGTTGTAGACATCCCTCTAGTGGTGTGGGGGCTGTGCTTTGGCAAAGTGGGTGGGGTTATATCCTGCCTGTTTGGCCCTGTCCGGGGGTATCATCGGATGGGGCCACAGTGTCTTCTGATCCCTCCTGTCTCAGCCTCCAGTACTTATGCTGCAGTAGTTTATGTGTCGGGGGGCTAGGGTCAGTCTGTTACATCTGGAGTATTCTCTTGTCTTATCCGGTGTCCTGTGTGAATGTAAATATGCTCTCTCTAATTCTCTCTTTCTCTCTTTCTTTCTTTCTCTCGGAGGACCTGAGCCCTAGGACCATGCCTCAGGACTACCTGGCATGATGACTCCTTGCTGTCCCCAGTCCACCTGGCCATGCTGCTGCTCCAGTTTCAACTGTTCTGCCTGCGGCTATGGAACCCTGACCTGTTCACCGGACGTGCTTGTTGCACCCTCGGCAACTACTATGATTATTATTATTTGACCATGCTGGTCATTTATGAACATTTTAACATCTTGACCATGTTCTGTTATAATATCCACCCGGCACAGCCAGAAGAGGACTGGCCACCCCTCATAGCCTGGTTCCTCTCTAGGTTTCTTCCTAGGTTTTTGGCCTTTCTAGGGAGTTTTTCCTAGGGAGTTTTTCCTAGCCACCGTGCTTCTTTCACATGCATTGCTTGCTGTTTGGGGTTTTAGGCTGGGTTTCTGTACAGCACTTTGAGATTTCAGCTGATGTACAAAGGGCTATATAAATAAATCTGATTTGATGATAACGACTGCTGGTGTAGCCTATTACCAGAAACTATAGGAGCATAACGACTGCTGGTGTAGACTATTACCAGAAACTATAGGAGCATAACGACTGCTGGTGTAGACTATTACCAGAAACTATAGGAGCATAACGACTGCTGGTGTAGACTATTACCAGAAACTATAGCTTAACGACTGCTGGTGTAGCCTATTACCAGAAACTATAGGAGCATAACGACTGCTGGTGTAGCCTATTACCAGAAACTATAGGAGCATAACGACTGCTGGTGTAGACTATTACCAGAAACTATAGCTTAACGACTGCTGGTGTAGCCTATTACCAGAAACTATAGGAGCATAACGACTGCTGGTGTAGCCTATTACCAGAAACTTTAGGAGCAGAACATCAGAATGTACGAAGGCCAGCAGCAGCAGGAGGAGTAGGCTAAGGAAGAGGTTTTTCTGATGGTTAGGCTATCTTGTTTCAGAGGGGTGTCATCAATAGCCCATAATGACAAAGTGAAAACAGGTCAAAAACAGAAATACCTTATTTACTGAAGTATTCAGACCCTTTGCTATGAGACTCGAAATTGCTTTCAGGTGCATCTTGTTTCCATTAATCATCCTTGAGATGTATCTACAACTTGTTCGGAGTCCACCTGTGGGAAATTCAATTGATTGGATATGATTTGGAAGGCACACACCTGTCTATATAAGGTCCCAGAGTTGACAGTGCATGTCAGAGCAAAAACCAAGCCATGAGGTCGAAGGAACTGTCCGTAGAGCTCCAGGACAAGCTTGTGTCGAGGCACAGATCTGGGGAACGGTACCAAAAACAAATTCTGCAGCATTGAAGGTCCCCAAGAACACAGTGACCTCCATCATTCTTAAATGGAATACTGTTCCTAGAGCTGGTCACCCGGCCAAACTGAGCGATTGGGGAAGAAGGGCCTTGGTCAGGGAGGTGACCACAAACCTGATGGTCACTCTGACAGAGCTCCAGAGTTCCTCTGTGGAGATGGGAGAACCTTCCAGAAGGACAACCATCTCTGCAGCACTCCACCAATCAGACCTTTATGGTAGAGAGGCCAGACAGAAGCCACTCCTCAGTATAAAGCATATGACAGCCTGCTTGGAGTTTGACAAAAGGCACCTTAAGGACTCTAAGACCATGAGAAACAAGATTCTCTGGCTTAATGAAACCAAGATTTAACTCATTGGCCTGACTGCCAAGAGTCACATCTGGAGGAAACCTGGCACCATCCCTACGGTGAAGCATGGTGGTGGCAGCATCATGCTGTGGGGATGTTTTTCAGCAGCAGGGACTGGGACACTAGTCCGGAAAGTATTATGTGAAATTATTTTGATGTGATATTTAAATATTGTGTGAAATTATTCTGAATTGATATGAAAGTATATGTGAAATTATTTTGATGTGATATGAAAGTACAGCAATTTATGTTTCTAGAAACGTATTGCAATTGAGAATCAATTCACATTTTGATGGAATATTTGGCTATTTTACCTGAACAGAGCCAGTCTACCTCTGAAAATAACATACAGTCCTTGGACCTTGAGGAGTAACGGGGGCAGCAATCAGCAGTAGAAACAATAACAAAGCGTACTCCCTGCCCGTTTCAGTAAAAAGCTGAGGGATGGAGCTGGAGAAATGTAACCATCCATGATATCAACATTATAGTTTTAACCATGTTTTGAGGATATACAGTGTTTGTTTATATTTACTGACAAACATAGTAAAAAAAGAGTAAAAAAAGCTTATATTTTGGGTTCTGATGGGGTTCGACAGTTGAACTAAGCTCATGAGGCATTTATAAGTGATTTATTCAAGAAACAGATGGGTACATATCATTAATGTATAAGTCCCTAAATGGATGTAACAACTGCTGATTGCCCCTTTAAGAGAACATCTTGGGCTAATCTAATAGGAGATATTGAGGACTACAGTATTTCAGGCATTGTCATTGGATGCATTTGATCAATTGTTAACGTTTTGTTGATGGTCCACTCTTGATGTTCTACACGTTACAGTGAAGCTTCAGCCATTCCTACAGAACAACATTAAAGTGTAGAACCCCTTTACTGCATATTGGTTCAACGACTGCAGAGACGGTACTTACTGGTGTTAAACAGATCTCCAACCTCCTCTTCTACCTCCTTCTCCTCTTTCAATGTGACAGTCATTTCCCCCTCCTCCTCTTTCACTCCATAAACTGCATCCTCCTCTTTCTCTTCCTCCTCTTTTACTGTAACATCCTCCTCCTCTTTCACTCTGAATGCGTCTTTCTCTTCTTTCACTGAAACGTCTTTCTCTTCTTCTTTCACTGTAACAGCCTCACCCTCTACTTGTCTTTGTGGTGTGATATCCTCTTCCTCCTTTTTCACTAGAGCTTCTTTCTCCATCCAGCAGACCTCCGCTTCTTTAGCAGGAGGAGAGTAGCTTAGTGAACTCATGGTCGGGGATGTTAGCTAGCTAGCATTAGCGACTAGCCTAGTTCTAAGCTAACTTAGCAAACCAGCTAGCTGACAAACAACGTAAATATATAATTACATGGGCCAACAAGTACATACAACAGAAGTGTGTTTAATACACAGCGACTAATATACACCAAACCAGTGTAAAGAGCGTGAATGTTGTAGCTATGTTTGCTAGAAAGCTACCGAGGTGTCTGACTAGCTGTTGTTGTTGAAGGAGCGTCCCGTCCACTAGATTATACGTCACACTGGCAGCATCGCCTGAACCTAAAAGACGCACATCGCCATCTGCTGACTGGACTGGGCAACGCAGTTGAGGAACCAAACGTTTATTTTTCATTTATTTCAGAAAAGTTTAATATTATATTAAGTCGTTCAAAGAGAAGCATGTGTTGATTGATTCGTGTTTAATGATTGAGAATTTAAAACAAACTTTACACCCACTACATATTTGCATTGAACCATACTTCTGACATGGATCATTTTGACCCCAGAGGCATATCTTTTATCATAGCCAAAATGTATTTTATTAAATTCTACCAATTTTTCATGACTTTGTCAATCAACTTGTTCTTAATAAATCTAAATCATGGTTTAGTGTTTCTGTATCAATATGGACTTTTAACAAATTCAAATCCTTTGGAGTCATTTTGACCCCAGCCAAAAGCACCTTTGATAAATAGGACGTTTATTTCAAATCAAAATCACATTTTATTGGTCACATACACATGTTTAGCAGATGTTATTGTGGGTGTAGTGAAATGCTTGTGTTTCTAGCTCCGACAGTGCAGTAATATCTAACAAGTAATATCTAACAATTTCACAACATAGACCCAATACACACAAATCTAAGTATTTGAATCTAGGTTTCTCTGTAGACATGATCCATCCCACCAGAGGGTGGAGGGGCTCCTGTATCAGTGGTTTTGATCAGATAGACACCTGCAGACACACAGTATAGTGCCTCCCATGTACTCTCCTAAGATTGGACTTTTCTATGCCACGTATCACATGACTGTGTACAAAACTGCCAATGGTAGAAAACTCTGCCAGCGGTTTACAATGCATTCGTGAAGTATTCAGACCCCTTCACTTTGGAGGAGAGAGCAGCTGTAACACAGTACCTGGTCTAGTTCATGACATTGAGGAGGAGAGAGCAGCTGTAACAGTACCTGGTCTAGTTCATGGCATTGAGGAGGAGAGAGCAGCTGTAACACAGTACCTGGTCTAGTTCATGGCATTGAGGAGGAGAGAGCAGCTGTAACACAGTACCTGGTCTAGTTCATGACATTGAGGAGGAGAGCAGCTGTAACACAGTACCTGGTCTAGTTCATGGCATTGAGGAGGAGAGAGCAGCTGTAACACAGTACCTGGTCTAGTTCATGACATTGAGGAGGAGAGAGCAGCTGTAACACAGTACCTGGTCTAGTTCATGACATTGAGGAGGAGAGAGCAGCTGTAACACAGTACCTGGTCTAGTTCATGACATTGAGGAGGAGAGAGCAGCTGTAACACAGTACCTGGTCTAGTTCATGGCATTGAGGAGAGAGAGCAGCTGTAACACAGCACCTGGTCTAGTTCATGGCATTGAGGAGGAGAGAGCAGCTGTAACAGTACCTGGTCTAGTTCATGACATTGAGGAGGGGAGAGCAGCTGTAACACAGTACCTGGTCTAGTTCATGACATTGAGGAGGAGAGAGCAGCTGTAACACAGTACCTGGTCTAGTTCATGGCATTGAGGAGGAGAGAGCAGCTGTAACACAGTACCTGGTCTAGTTCATGACATTGAGGAGGAGAGAGCAGCTGTAACACAGTACCTGGTCTAGTTCATGACATTGAGGAGGAGAGAGCAGCTGTAACACAGTACCTGGTCTAGTTCATGACATTGAGGAGGAGAGAGCAGCTGTAACAGTACCTGGTCAAGTTCATGACATTGAGGAGGAGAGAGCAGCTGTAACACAGTACCTGGTCTAGTTCATGACATTGAGGAGGAGAGAGCAGCTGTAACACAGTACCTGGTCTAGTTCATGACATTGAGGAGGAGAGAGCAGCTGTAACACAGTACCTGGTCTAGTTCATGGCATTGAGGAGAGAGCAGCTGTAACACAGTACCTGGTCTGGTCTAGTTCATGACATTGAGGAGGAGAGAGCAGCTGTAACACAGTACCTGGTCTAGTTCATGGCATTGAGGAGGAGAGAGCAGCTCTAACAGTACCTGGTCTAGTTCATGGCATTGAGGAGAGAGCAGCTGTAACACAGTACCTGGTCTAGTTCATGACATTGAGGAGGAGAGAGCAGCTGTAACACAGTACCTGGTCTAGTTCATGACATTGAGGAGGAGAGAGCAGCTGTAACACAGTACCTGGTCTAGTTCATGGCATTGAGGAGGAGAGAGCAGCTGTAACACAGTACCTGGTCTAGTTCATGACATTGAGGAGGAGAGAGCAGCTGTAACACAGTACCTGGTCTAGTTCATGACATTGAGGAGGAGAGAGCAGCTGTAACACAGTACCTGGTCTAGTTCATGAAATTGAGGAGGAGAGAGCAGCTGTAACACAGTACCTGGTCTAGTTCATGACATTGAGGAGGAGAGAGCAGCTGTAACACAGTACCTGGTCTAGTTCATGACATTGAGGAGGAGAGAGCAGCTGTAACAGTACCTGGTCTAGTTCATGACATTGGGAAAGGGACAAGGGGGATATTAAGAGGGACCAAGAGTCTGTTGATTGGTCAGTCATTGGGTTCATTTGTTTTACAATATGTTCAAATCAAATCAAGCTTTATTTATACAGCACATGTCAGACATGGATGCAACACAATGGCTTCACAGGAAAAAACTATGAAAATAATCAGAAATATTTAGTACACAAATATGAGGATAAAAAACAATAATAACAACTGAAAGACTAATGAGCATTGTAAGGAAATGCCATTGATTAAAATATCAACAATATGATGCAATATCCAACCCAAAATATAACTTGTTTTTTAGGAGGGGCTCTGAAAGACACTATGGGGTGTCCACTGAAAGTTGACTAGTAACAACAACTGGGACCTAAAAGACACCCACCATGAGACCCACTAAATCTGCCCAAGAAGAGGAAAACAAAAGAAAAACCCACACCAAACTTAAAGACAGGAAGTAAACCAAAAAGGTGGAGCAACTAAAGGTGTTGACTCTCCACATGTATCAAGACAACTGGAGCACTGGGCCAGACACTCTTAAATAGAACCTGGACCAGCTCAGGTGAAACACCTTCCCACTAACGAGATGGACAAGCCAGCACAGGTGTAACACATACTGACTAACGAGGTGACACCAATCAGTGCACCCAAGACACATTTCAGTTGAATGTATTCAGTTGTACAATCAATCAATCAAATGTATTTATAAAGCCCTTCTTACATCAGCTGATATCTCAATGTGCTGTACAGAAACCCAGCCTAAAACCCCAAACAGCAAGCAATGCAGGCGTCTAAGCACGGTGGCTAGGAAAAACTCCCTAGAAAGGCCAAAACCAAGGAATAAACCAGGCTATGAGGGGTGGCCAGTCCTCTTCTGGCTGTGCCGGATGGAGATAACTGAACATGGCCAAGATGTTCAAATGTTCATAGATGACCAGCAGGGTCAAATAATAATAATCACAGTGGTTGTCGAGGGTGCAACAGGTCAGCACCTCAGGAGTAAATGTCAGTTGGCTTTTCATAGCCGATCATTCAGAGTATCTCTACAACTTCCATTTCACGTAATCATCTACAAAGCTTCACCTTCTACAATATAAACATGGTGTCTACTGGCTACACGTATTTCTAAATAATAATATACAATCATACTTTTTTATCCTTTCTCTTTCTATAGAATCCTAAAACTCACTAGCTTCTAGAACTCTCGTCCCCTTGGAACGAGCCCAAACAAAACTCATCTCCAATACATTTATTGTATATATACAATACAGTGTGTTCTCTGGTGTAATGTCAGCTGGCTAGATTGACCAAAACTCTTCCCACATTGATCACAGCTATAAGATTACTCCCCTGTGTGTGTTCTCTGGTGCACTGTCAGATTGCCAGATTGACAAAAACTCTTCCCACATTGACCACAGCTATAAGGTTTCTCTCCTGTGTGTGTTCTCTGGTGTAATGTCAGCTGGCTAGATTGACCAAAACTCTTCCCACATTGACCACAGCTATAAGGTTTCTCTCCTGTGTGTATTCTCTGGTGTAAAGTCAGCTGGCTAGATGTAGTAAAACGCTTCCCACATTGATTACAGCTATAAGGTTTCTCTCCTGTGTGTATTCTCCGGTGTAAAGTCAGAGAGCCAGATGTAGTAAAACTATTCCCACACTGATCACAGCTGTAAGGTTTCTCTCCTGTGTGTATTCTCTGGTGTTGAGTCAGATGGCAAGATCGACCAAAACTCTTCCCACATTGATCACAGATATAAGATTTCTCTCCTGTGTGTGTTCTCTGGTGTAGATTCAGAGAGCCAGATGTAGTATAACTCATCCCACATTGATCACAGCTGTACGGTTTCTCTCCTGTGTGTGTTCTCTGGTGCACTGTCAGCTGTCCAGAATGACCAAAACTCTTCCCACATTGACCACAGCTATAAGGTTTCTCTCCTGTGTGTATTCTCTGGTGCACTGTCAGCTCTCTAGATTGACCAAAACTCTTCCCACATTGTTCACAGCTATAAGGTTTCTCTCCTGTGTGTATTCTCTGGTGTTGAGTCAGATGGCAAGATTGGCCAAAACTCTTCCCACATTGATCACAGCTATAAGGTTTCTCTCCTGTGTGTATTCTCTGGTGTTGAGTCAGATGGCAAGATTGACCAAAACTCTTCCCACATTGATCACAGCTATAAGGTTTCTCTCCTGTGTGTGTTCTCTGGTGTAGATTCAGAGAGCCAGATGTAGTAAAACTCTTCCCACATTGATCACAGCTGTAAGGTTTCTCTCCTGTGTGTGTTCTCTGATGAATTTTAATGCCTGATGAGGTGAATCTCTTCCCACAATCAGAGCAGCAGTGAGTTCTCTTCCCTGTGGGTCTTTGCAGGTGATTATTGAGGTGTTCTGATCTGGAGAGACTCTTCTCTGCCTCTTCAGCATCATGAGGTTGTTGAGGCTCCCCAGAGGATCCACGATAGTGAAGTTTCTCTCCTGTGTGAACAATAAAGTCAGACAGATGATTAAAGGCCCACAACAGCGGTAATCCACTGTAAAAGGTGATGCCAACAGCGTAGCCATGATGTTGTACAACAATTGACGTCTGTCATGAATGTTAAAATTATTTGACAATTGTCTTAAAATGAGCAAGAATAGTCATATTTTGTCTTGTTTTCACATTAGTAGTAACATAGATGATTGTAGGCTAGAAATAAGTTATTCATGTTGTTGAAACTCTAAGCAGTGTGCCAGACAACTTTTGGTCTCCAATATAGGCCCCTTTCTGTGTTTGCTAAAATTGCAGCACGAGGGCAATTTGATTGCAGAAACTCCTCCCTGCTAATGAAGAAACCGATAGTTATGGATGTAGTATATCTGTCAGGAGCAAAAATGGTGAGCAAAGATTTTAGTTTTTCACAATGTATTCTGAATGTGAATGGGGGAAAGTCGGGGGAGTAACCTCCATTTCCAGGTTGATGATGAGTTCATTTCACACTACTTTGGATTATAATTGTAAGGCTCGTTTGAATGTAATGTTTAATATAATATTTGCTACAGTATTATGAATTGTGTGTAATTATTAAAGAATCGTGTTAATGACAGTATCCATTTGGGTGTTGTCAATAAAGTTAAGATTTTATTTTTTATTTAACCAGGTAGGCCAGTCGAGAACAAGTTCTCATTTACAACTGCGACCTGGCCAAGATAAAGCAAAGCACTGCGACGAAAAAACAACAGAGTTACACGTGGGATAAACAAAAGTACAGTCAATAACACAATAGAAAAATCTGGAGTACGGAGGAAAAGCAATAAATAGGCCATAGTAGCGAAGTAATTACAATTTAACCTCTCTAGGGTCGGCGGGACGAAATCGTCCCACCTACTCAACAGCCAGTTGAATCCCGTGGCGCGTTATTCAAATACCTTAGAAATGCTATTACTTCAATTTCTCAAACATATGACTATTTTACACCATTTTAAAGACAAGACTCTCGTTAATCTAACCACACTGTCCGATTTCAAAAAGGCTTTACAACGAAAGCAAAACATTAGATTATGTCAGCAGAGTACCCAGCCAGAAATAATCAGACACCCATTTTCAAGCAAGCATATAATGTCACATAAACCCAAACCACAGCTAAATGCAGCACTAACCTTTGATTATCTTCATCAGATGACAACCCTAGGACATTATGTTATACAATACATGCATGTTTTGTTCAATCAAGTTCATATTTATATCAAAAACCAGCTTTTTACATTAGCATGTGACGTTCAGAACTAGCAAACTTCTGGTGAATTTACTAAATTACTCACAAAAAACATAACAATTATTTTAAGAATTATAGATATGCACTCGCTATCTCCGATTTTAAAATAGCTTTTTGGTGAAAGCACATTTTGCAATATTCTCAGTAGATAGCCCGGCATCACAGGGCTAGCTATTTAGACACCCACCAAGTTTAGCACTCACCAAAATCAGATTTACTATAAGAAAAATGTTATTACCTTTGGTGTTCTTCGTCAGAATGCACTCCCAGGACTTCTACTTCAATAACAAATGTTGGTTTGGTTCAAAATAATCCATAGTTATGTCCAAATATCCTCTGTTTTGTTCATGCGTTCAAGACACTATCCGAATGGTAAAGAAGGGTGACGCGCACGACGCATTTCGTGACAAAAAAATTCAAAATATTCCATTACCGTACTTCGAAACATGTCAACCGCTGTTTAAAATCAATTTTTATGCCATTTTTCTCGTAAAAAAGTGATAATATTCCAACCGGGAAAGCGTGTTTAGGTTCAAAGACGAAAGAAAATAAAACATGGGGTCGCCTCGTGCACACGCCTCAGTCAGATTGTCCTCTGATAGAGCACTTGCCAAAAGCGCTAATGTTTTTCAGCCAGTGGCTGGAATTACATCATTCAGCTTTTTCCCGCCTTCTGAAAGCCTATGGGAGCCGTAGGAAGTGTCACGTCACAGCAAAGATCCTCAGTCTTCAATAAACAGAGTCAAGAAGCTCAAGGAATGGTCAGACAGGCCACTTCCTGTACAGAATCTTCTCAGGTTTTTGCCTGCCATATGTGTTCTGTTATACTCACAGACACCATTCAAACAGTTTTAGAAACTTTAGGGTGTTTTCTATCCAAAGCCAATAATTATATGCATATTCTAGTTTCTGGGCAGTAGTAATAACCAGATTAAATCGGGTACGTTTTTTTATCCGGCCGTGTAAATACTGCCCCCTACCCCCAACAGGTTAACAAATTAACACTGAAGTGATGGATGTGCAGATGATGATGTGCAAGTAGAAATACTGGTGTGCAAAAGAGCAGAAAAAGTAAATAAAAACATGGGGATGAGGTAGGCAGTTTGATGGGCTATTTACAGATGGGCTGTGTACAGCTGCAGCGATCGGTAAGCTGCTCAGATAGCTGATGCTTAAAGTTAATGAGGGAGATATAAGTCTCCAACTTTAGCGATTTTTGCAATTCGTTCCAGTCATTGGCAGCAGAGAACTGGAAGGAAATGCGGCCAAAGGAGGTGTTAGCTTTGGGGACGACCAGTGAGATATACCTTCTGGAGCGCGTGCTACGGGTGGGTGTTGCTATGGTGACCAGTGAGCTGAGTTAAGGCGGCCTAGCAAAGTCTTATAGATGACCTGGAGCCAGTGGGTTTGGCGACGAATATGTAGCGAGGGCCAGCCGACGAGAGCATACAGGTCCCAGTGGTGGGTGGTATATGGGGCTTTGGTGACAAAACGGATGGCACTGTGATAGACTGCATCCAGTTTGCTGAGTAGAGTGTTGGAGGCTATTTTGAAAATGACATCGCCAAAGTCAAGGATCGGTAGGATAGTCAGTTTTACGAGGGTATGTTTGGCAGCGTAAGTGAAAGAGGCTTTGTTGCGAAATAGGAAGCCGATTCTAGATTAAATTTTGGATTGGAAATGCTTAATATTAGCCTGGAAGGAGAGTTTACAGTCTAGCAAGACACCTAGGTATTTATAGTTGTCCACATATTCTAAGTCAGAAACGTCCAGAGTAGTGATGCTGGACGGGCGGGTGCGGGCAGCGATCGGTTGAAGAGCATACATTTAGTTCTACTAGCGTTTAAGAGCAGTTGGAGGCCATGGAAGGAGTGTTGTACGGCATTGAAGCTCGTTTGGAGGTTTGCAAACACAGTGTCCAAAGAAGGGCCAGATGTAAACAGAATGGTGTCTTCTGCGTAGAGGTGGATCAAAGAATCACCTGCAGCAAGAGCAACATCGTTGGTATATACAGAGAAAAGAGTCGGTCTGAGAATTGAACCCTGTGGTACCCCCATAGAGACTGCCAGAGGTCCGGACAACAGGCCCTCCGATTTGACACACTGAACTCTGTCTGAGAAGTAGTTGGTGAACCAGGCAAGTCAGTCATTTGAGAAACCAAGGCTATTGAGTCTGCCGATAAGAATACGGTGATTGACAGAGTCGAAAGCCTTGGCCAGGTTGATGAAGACGGCTGCACAGTACTGTCTTTTATCGATGGCGGTTATGATATCGTTTAGTACCTTGAGCGTGGCTGAGGTGCACCTGTGACCAGCTCGGAAACTGGATTGCACAGCGGAGAAGGTACGGTGGGATTCAAAATGGTCAGTGTTCTGTTTGTTAACTTGACTTTCGAAGACTTTAGAAAGGCAGGGCATGATGGATATAGGTCAGTAACAGTTTGGGTCTAGAGTGTCACCCCCTTTGAAGAGGGGGATGACCACGGAAGCGTTCCAATCTTTAGGAATCTCGGACGATACGAAAGAGAGGTTGAACAGACTAGTAATAGGGGTTGCCACAATGGCGGTGGATAATTTTTGAAAGAGAGGGTCCAGATTGTAAAGCCCAGCTGATTTGTACGGGTCCAAGTTTTGCAACTCTTTCAGAACATCAGCTATCTGAATTTGGGTGAAGGAGAAGCTGGGGAGGCTTGGGGAAGTAACTGCGGGGGGTGGGGAGCTGTTAGTGCAGTACGCCACAGGATGTTTTTGTGCTGGTCGAGGGCAGTCAGGTCTGGAGTGAACCAAGGGCTATATCTGTTCTTAGTTCTACATTTTTTGAAAGGGGCATGCTTATTTAAGGTGGTGAGGAAATTATAATTAAAGAACAAGCAGGCATCCTCTACTGACGGGATGAGGTCAATATCCTTCCAGGAGACCAGGGCCAGGTTGATTAGAAACGCCTGCTTGCAGAAGTGCTTTAGGGAGCGTTTGACAGTGATGAGGGGTGGTCGTTTGACCGCGGACCCATAACGGATGCAGGCAATGAGGCATTGATCACTGAGATACTGATTGAAAACAGCAGAGGTGTATTTGGAGGGCAAGTTGGTCAGGATAATATCTATGAGGCTGCCCATGTTTACGGATTTAAGGTTGTACCTGGTAGGTTCTTTGATAATCTGTGTGAGATTGAGGGCATCTAGCTTGGATTGTAGGATGGCCGGGGTGTTAAGGATATCCCAGTTTAGGTCACCTAACAGAACGAACTCTGAAGATAGATGGGGGCCAACCAATTCACATATGGTGTCCAGGGTACAGCTGGGAGCTGAGGGGGGTCTGTTAACAGGCGGCAACAGTGAGACTTATTTCTGGAGAGATTAATTTTTTTAATTAGAAGCTCGAACTGTTTGGGCATAGACCTGGAAAGTATGATAGAACTCCGCAGGCCATCTCTGCAGTAGATTGCAACTCCTCCCCCTTTGGCAGTTCTATCTTCACGGAAAATGTTGTAGCTGGGGATGGAAATTTCAGAATTTTTGGTGGCTTTCCAAAGCCAGGATTCAGACACGGCAAAGACATCAAGGTTGGTGGAGTGTGCTAAAGCAGTGAGTAAAACAAACTTAGGGAGGAGGCTCTGATGTTAACATGCATGAAACCAAGGCTTGTTCGATTACAGAAGTCAACAAATGAGAGCGCCTGGGGACACACAGGGCCTGGGTTAACCTCTACATCACCCGAGGAACAGAGGAGTAGGATGAGGGTACGGCTAAAGGCTATCTGAACTGGTCATCTAATGCGTTGTGAACAGAGAATAAAAGGAGCAGAATTCTGGGCGTGGTAGGATAGATTCAAGGCATAATGTACAGACAGGGGTATGGTAGGGTGCGGGTACAGTGGAGGTAAACCTAGGCGTTGAGTGATGATAAGAGAGGTTGCATCTCTGGAGGCACCAGTTATGCTAGGTGAGGTCACCGCATGTGTGGGAGGTGGGACAAAAGAGTTCTCCGAGGCATGTTGAGTGGGACTAGGGGCTCCGCAGTAAAATAAAACAAAAGTATACAAGGCATATTGACATTAGAGAGACAAAGCGAGGCATAAAGCAATCACAGGTGTTGATTGGGAGAGCTAGCTAAGACAACAACGGGTAAGACAACAGTTAATCAGCTAAGACAACAACAACAGGTAAAATGGCGATGAATGGGCAGAGAGAGTCAGTTAACTACACACAGGGCCTGAGTTCGAGGCTGGGGCCGACAGATAATTAATCACGGAACTCCGTTTTGTTTAACAGTACAGCAGGCATCAGCTATGTAGCCAAGTGATCATAGGGTCCAGTGAACAGCAATATATGAACCAGAGAAGCCGTTAGGTAGTCGTTACTATGCTAGCCGGGAGACGCGCCTGGCTTGATGCTAACTGGTGCTAGCTTCGGGACAAGGGTGTTAGCCACTATAGCCACTCCGGTGCAAAGGTCCAGAGCTTACGGCAGGAATCCGGTGATGTAGTGGCTTCTAGTTGTGTTAGTGAAGAGTCTAGGAGGCATCAGCTGTGTAGCCGAGTGATCATAGAGTCCACTGAGCAGGCCGGGAGATGGGCTGGGCCACTCGGTAGCAGCTAGCTAGCTGCGATTATCCGGTGTAATGGTCCGCTAGCAGTGGCTAACAAGGACTAAATAGCTAGTAGCTAATTAGCTGGTTAGCTTCTGATGGCTAGCTTCTGATGGAGGTTCTAGCTATAAGGTCTAAAAAAATAGCAGATCCGTATCACATTGGGTGAGGCGGGTTGCCAGAAGTAATATTTAATTTAAAAATGGAAAAAGAGATTGAAATATATTGCAATATACATTTGAAGTCGTAAGTTTTCATAAACCTTAGCCAAATACATTTAAACTACATCTTTCACAATTCCTGACATTTAATCCTAGTAAATATTCCCTGTCTTAGCTCAGTTAGGTTCACCACTTTATTTTAAGAATGTGTAATGTCAGAATAATAGTAGAGAATTATTTATTTCAGGTTTTATTTCTTTCATCACATTCCCAGTGGGTGAGAAGTAGGAAATACATTCAATTAGTATTTGGTAGCATTGCCTTTAAATTGTTTAACTTGGGTCAAACGTTTTGGGTAGCCTTCCACAAGCTTCCCACAATAAGTTGGGTGAATTTTGGCCCATTCCTCCTGACAGAGCTGGTGTAACCGAGTCAGGATGTAGGCCTTATAGCTCGCACACACTTTTTCAGTTCTGCCCACAAATTTTCTATAGGGTTGAGGTCAGGACTTTGTGATGGTCACTCCAATACCTTGACTTTGTTGTCCTTAAGCCATTTTGCCTCAACTTTGGAAGTATGCTTGGGGTCATTGTCCATCTGGATGAATCATTTTCGACCAAGATTTAACTTCCTGACTGATGTCTTGAGATGTTGCTTCAATATATCCACATGATTTTCCTCCCTCATGATGCCATCTATTTTGTGAAGTGCACCAGTCCCTCCTGCAGCAAAGCACTACCACAAAATTGTTATACATTTTGTCAACGTTTATGAGTTCTTCTGTAAATTAATGTGCCCATTCACCGATAGTTATGGGGAGAAAACATTTTCTGAACGTCAAGCGCCAATGTAAAAATTGGGTTTTTGGATATAAATATGAACTTGATCGAACAAAAAATGCATGTATTGTGTAACATGATGTCCTAGGAGTGTCATCTGATGAAGATTGTCAAAGGTTAGTGCTTAATTTTAGCTGTATATCTGGTTTTGTGATGGCTATCCGTGCTTGGAAAATGGCTTTTTTTTGTTGCTAAGGTGCTATCCTACAATAATCTAATGTTTTGCTTTCACCGTAAAGCCTTTTTGAAATCGGACAATGTGGTTGGATTAACGTGTAGAGTATCTTTAAAATGCCGTATAATACTTGAATTTAAATTTAGAGAAATTTTTTGGGGGAATTTCACGCCGTGCTATCTCACTGGTTGTTGTCCAACCAATCCCGTTAACCTCTCTAGGGTATGTGGGACAAAATCGTCCCACCTACTCAACAGCCAGTGGAATCCCGTGGCGCGTTATTCAAATACCTTAGAAATGCTATTACTTCAATTTCTCAAACATATGACTATTTTACACCAATTTAAAGACAAGACTCTCGTTAATCTAACCACACTGTCCGATTTCAAAAAGGCTTTACAGCGAAAGCAAAACATTAGATTATGTCAGCAGAGTACCCAGCCAGAAATAATTAGACACCCATTTTTCAAGCTAGCATATAATGTCACATGAACCCAAACCACAGCTAAATGCAGCACTAACCTTTGATGATCTTCATCAGGTGACACTCCTAGGACATTATGTTATACAATACATGCATGTTTTGTTCAATCAAGTTCATATTTATATCAAAAAACAGCTTTTTACATTAGCATGTGACGTTCAGAACTAGCATACCCACCGCAAACTTCCGGTGAATTTACTCAATTACTCACGATAAACGTTCACAAAAAACATAACAATTATTTTAAGAATTATAGATACAAAACTCCTTTATGCAATCGCTATGTCCGATTTTAAAATAGCTTTTCGGCAAAAGCACATTTTGCAATATTCTGAGTAGATAGCTCGCCGTCACGGGCTAGCTATTTTGACACCCACCAAGTTTGGCCCTCACCAAACTCAGATTTACAATTAGAAAAATGTGATTACCTTTGCTGTTCTTCGTCAGAATGCACTCCCAGGACTTCTACTTCAATAACAAATGTTGGTTTGGTTCAAAATAATCCATAGTTATATCCAAATAGCGGCGTTTTGTTCGTGCGTTCAAGACACTATCCAAGGGTGATGAAGGGTTACACGGCCGACGCGTTTCGTGACAAAAAAAATCTAAATATTCCATTACCGTACTTCGAAGCATGTCAACCGCTGTTTAAAATAAATTTTTATGCTATTTTTCTCGTAAAAAAGCGATAGTATTCCGACCGGGAGTCGTTGTTTTCGTTCAAAGACGAAATAATAAAAACATGGGGTCGCCTCGTGCACGCGCCTCCAGTCTCTGTTCTCTGATCGACCACTATCAAAATGCGCTAATGTTTTTCAGCCAGGGCCTGCAAAGCCACCATTCAGCTTTTTGCCGCCTTCTGAGTGCCTATGGGAGCCGTAGGAAGTGTCACGTAACAGCAGAGATCCCCTGTTTTGGATAGAGATGATCAAGAAGACCAAGAAATGATCAGACAGGGTACTTCCTGTACAGAATCTTCTCAGGTTTTGGCCTGCCAAATGAGTTCTGTTATACTCACAGACACCATTCAAACAGTTTTAGAAACTTTAGGGTGTTTTCTATCCAAATCAAACAATTATATGCATATTCTAGTTACTAGGCAGGAGTAGTAACCAGATTAAATCGGGTACGTTTTTTATCCGGCTGTGCAAATATCCCCAACAGGTTAAGCACCAGCTGTTAGAGCAGCTCACAGATCACTGCACCTGTACATAGCCCATCTATAATTTAGCCCAAACAACTACCGCTTCCCCTACTGTATTAATTTATTTATTTTGCTCCTTTGCACCCCATTATTTCTATTTCTACTTTGCACTTTCTTCCACTACAAATCTACCATTCCAGTGTTTTACTTGCTATATTGTATTTACTTCACCACCATGGCATTTTTTGCCTTACCTCCCTTATCTCACCTCATTTGCTCACATTGTATATAGACTTCTTTTTCTACTGTATGTTTGTTTTACTCCATGTGTAACTCTGTGTTGTTGTATGTTGTCGAACTGCTTTGCTTTATCTTGGCCAGGTCGCAATTGTAAATGAGAACTTGTTCTCAACTAGTCTACCTGGTTAAATAAATGACTTGTTCTCAACTAGCCTACCTGGTTAATTAAAGGACTTGTTTTCAACTAGCCTACCTGGCTAATTAAAGGACTTGTTCTCAACTAGCCAACCTGGTTAATTAAAGGACTTGTTCTCAACTAGCCTACCTGGTTTAATAAAGGACTTGTTCTCAACTAGCCTACCTGGTTAAATAAAGGTGAAATAAATATAATGTCTCATCAGAGTAGGAGCTCTGACCTAGGAACAGATCCCACCTGTCCATCTAAAACTGATCTGAGACCAGCCTTCCTACTGAGACGCTTGATAAGAGTAGGAGCTCTGACCTAGGAACAGATCCCACCTGTCCATCTAAAACTGATCTGAGACCAGCCTTCCTACTGAGACGGTTGATAAGAGTAGGAGCTCTGACCTAGGAACAGATCCCACCTGTCCATCTAAAACTGATCTGAGACCAGCCTTCCTACTGAGACGCTTGATAAGAGTAGGAGCTCTGACCTAGGAACAGATCCCACCTGTCCATCTAAAACTGATCTGAGACCAGCCTTCCTACTGAGACGCTTGATAAATACAGCCTTCGGATGGGATTCCTTCTTCTACATGTCAGATGTTCTACAACGATAGATTTATGTCTGGATGAACGGCCGTGTTTGAGAGCATCAAAACTGATGTACCATGGGTAAATTGCGACTGACTGATGTACAAATAATATCGAGCAGTTATACACACGATGCAAGGTGATCAGTCAGTTGACTCAACTTTAAAAAATAAAAAAGTCGGCCGCCATGTCGAACGAACCCAACGTTAATCAACACAGTATGGACCCAACAGACCCATCAGAACAGGGTTTCCTGACCCTCTACTCAGGGACCAGAACCCAATGTTAATCAACACAGTATGGACCCAACAGACCCATCAGAACAGGGTTTCCTGACCCTCTACTCAGGGACCAGAACCCAACGTTAATCAACACAGTATGGACCCAACAGACCCATCAGAACAGGGTTTCCTGACCCTCTACTCAGGGACCAGAACCCAACGTTAATCAACACAGTATGGACCCAACAGACCCATCAGAACAGGGTTTCCTGACCCTCTACTCAGGGACCAGAACCCAACGTTAATCAACACAGTATGGACCCAACAGACCCATCAGAACAGGGTTTCCTGACCCTCTACTCAGGGACCAGAACCCAACGTTAATCAACACAGTATGGACCCAACAGACCCATTAGAACAGGGTTTCCTGACCCTCTACTCAGGGACCAGAACCCAACGTTAATCAACACAGTATGGACCCAACAGACCCATTAGAACAGGGTTTCCTGACCCTCTACTCAGGGACCAGAACCCAACGTTAATCAACACAGTATGGACCCAACAGACTGGTTAAATAAAGGTGAAATAAAAAATAAATAAAATAAAAGATCAATGTCCCTGTTTTATAAGATAGTACTCACTGTATTTACTGGTGTTAATCAGATCAATGTCCCTGTTTTATTAGATAGTACTCACTGTATTTACTGGTGTTAATCAGATCAATGTCCCTGTTTTATTAGATAGTACTCACTGTATTTACTGGTGTTAATCAGATCAATGTCCCTGTTTTATTAGATAGTACTCACTGTATTTACTGGTGTTAATCAGATCAATGTCCCTGTTTTATTAGATAGTACTCACTGTATTTACTGGTGTTAATCAGATCAATGTCCCTGTTTTATTAGATAGTACTCACTGTATTTACTGGTGTTAATCAGATCAATGTCCCTGTTTTATTAGATAGTACTCACTGTATTTACTGGTGTTAATCAGATCAATGTCCCTGTTTTATAAGATGGTACTCACTGTATTTACTGGTGTTAATCAGATCAATGTCCCTGTTTTATTAGATAGTACTCACTGTATTTACTGGTGTTAACCAGATCAATGTCCCTGTTTTATTAGATAGTACTCACTGTATTTACTGGTGTTAACCAGATCAATGTTCCTGTTTTATTAGATAGTACTCACTGTATTTACTGGTATTAATCAGATCAATGTCCCTGTTTTATTAGATAGTACTCACTGTATTTACTGTTGTTAATCAGATCAATGTCCCTGTTTTATTAGATAGTACTCACTGTATTTACTGGTGTTAATCAGATCAATGTCCCTGTTTTATTAGATAGTACTCACTGTATTTACTGGTGTTAATCAGTTCTCCAGTCTTCTCTTCTTCGTCCTCCTCTAATGTGACAGTAATCTCCCCCTCTTCATCCTTCATTCCAAAAACGTCTTCATCTTCTTTCACTTCATCCTCCACTCCAAAAACTGCATCTTCCTCCTCTTCTTTCACTGAAACGTCTTTCTCTTCTTCTTCTTTCACGGTAACAGCCTCACCCTCTACTTGTTTTTGTATTGTAACAGCCTCCTCTTCCTCCTTCTCCTCCTCCTCTTTCACCAGAGCTTCTTTCTCCGTCCAGCAGACCTCCGCTTCTTTAACAGGAGGAGAGTAGCTCATGGTCGGAGATGTTACTTAGAGATAATAGCTAGTTAGCATTAGCGACTAGACTAGTGCTAACTTAACCAGCCAGCTAGTTGACTTACAACGTAAATATTAAATTAAATGGGGTAGCTAGTTGTTTCCACATAAGTATGTTTAAATCACAGTGGCAATTAAACCACGACATTGTCCAAACAGCTTGAATGTTCAGACTTTGTCGCCTAGCGAGCTACCGAGGTGGCTGCAGTTGTTGAAGAAGAGTTCCGTCCACTAGATTATACGTCACACTAGAAACATCGCCTGAAAGACACATATCGCCATCTGCTGTCTGGAGGGAGGAAACGCAGTTGAGGAGGGAAAACTATTTTTATTCTTCATTGAATTATAATATTATAAAGCAGTTTAGGGAAACGTTTTTTTTCTCTCCATTAAATATGAATATTATATCAACAAGTACAAAGAGCAACAAGTGTTTGATTAGTTCAGATTTTGTATGAGAATTTAAAGCAAACTCTACATCTACTCCACATCTGTATTTCTGATTCAGTCAAATAACTAGATATCAAAATAAGCACCTAGTTATTGGTACCCTTGATAATGATGAGCAAAAATTACTGTATGAAATAAATAAATTAACTTTACCCACTACCAGGATATTTTAGCCCAAAACCTGGTTACCTCTGTGCTAGGAGGCTGAGACTTGGCCATAAGAGGATCTTCCAGCAAGACACATCAACATCCATGAAGAAATGGTTAATTGGGCACAAAATCAACATTTTCAATGGCCATCTCAGTCTTCGGACTTGAACTCCATTGAAAACCTGTGGTTTGAATTGAACAGGGCAGTCCATAAGACAGACAAAATAAATCAAGGACCTGGAGAGATTCTTTATGGAGGAATGGTCTAAGATACCACCCAATGTGTACTGTAATCTCATTAAACATTTCAGTGTCGTTATCCTCCCAAGGGGAGGGTGCTGGAGTATTGAAAACATGGGTGGCAATAATTCAGACCCCTACATTTTGAGAATTACATGTTAAACTAAATCTCTTTCTCTGAGCTATTGTATTAGTATAAAATAAAATCATTTCCCTGTATTTTTTACACAATATAGCTCAGAATTTGATTTTTTTTTTATAGAGTCGTTTTCGCTCATCTTTATCAAGGGTGTTAACAATTTTGTGCCCCACTGTACCTCCATACTGCTGCTACATGGTGTAACAATACACCAACAGAAAAAAACTTCCATTTCACATTATAATCAATTACAATGCTTCACCTTCTACAATATAAACATGGTGTCTACTGGCTGTCAACAATTAAAATCAAGAAAAAAACACGTATTTCTAAATAATAATATACAATAGGATTATTTGTTTCTCCTTTTTCTTTCTATAGAATCCTAAAACTCACTAGCTTCTAGAACTCTCGTAGCTTCTAGAACTCTCGTCTTCCTAAAACTCACTAGCTTCTAGAACTCTCGTCTTCCTAAAACTCACTAGCTTCTAGAACTCTCGTCTTCCTAAATCCCACTAGCTTCTAGAACTCTCGTCTTCCTAAAACTCACTAGCTTCTAGAACTCTCGTCTTCCTAAAACTCACTAGCTTCTAGAACTCTCGTCTTCCTAAAACTCACTAGCTTCTAGAACTCTCGTCTTCCTAAAACTCACTAGCTTCTAGAACTCTCGTCCCCTTGGAACGAGCCCAAACAAAACTCATCTCCAATACGGAAAAACGTGCAGTCAAAATACATTGTGATCCATGGCAACGCACTAGCTAAACACAAAACTTTTTAACTGCCCACCCTTGAGACAATCAGCAACCAAGTTGTCCTCACCACAGACATGTCTGATTTCAAGAGGAAACTCCTTAATATCCGTAGTAACTTTCCACCTCATTGCAGAGCTTCTCTCTCTTTTCAGTGTTCACTAGATAGGCATGTTGTTGGATCGGGGCCCAGTCCCCAATGTCATGTTCTAGTACATTTGGGTTGGCACATCTGAGAATGAACCCTGATATTTTAAAAGCAGGGCAACAATGTCAATATAATTGTACCAAAAATTGTCAGTTGGTTGCATGAATAAATATCATCAATAAATCGATTACTAAATCTGATCATGAAATGTAAATATGAAATATTTGTTTGCATAGTCATATTTTCAACGTCTTATCAATGACATGTTGCTAGGTGGGATATCCCCAATGTCAAAACACAGTTTTAACGTGTCCTAATCAATAACCAATAAGCAGAAACAGTTGGGATATATTGAAAACCTAAACATAACATGTGCTATATACACAAACATCTGCCACAATAATCATATTACTTAAACAAGCACCTTATAAACTGCACAAGCACCAAAAACACTGTTGTTTTGACAAGTAGCAATAAATCACTGATATCGATTAGGGGGGAAATCAGGTTGTTCGTGCTGTTGAAACTAACACAACTAAAAAAACACATGGAAATGGGAGATATATTTTACCTCACTGGTTAGAGGACAACCTGCAGAAGACAGTCAGCTACATTTTGGAGTGATGCATTTAAATGTAGGGGTCGCTAAACAAAGGAACACAACACTTATTTGTCATAACTCATCGATATCATGTTAAAATCATTTGTGTGACAGGAGGGCGATGAAGTTGCACGTCCTGTTAAAACGAACAGCTCAAAAAGCACACGGAATCTGGGAATAATGTGTACATCCCTGGTTAGAGGACAATTTGTAGAAAGCAGCTAGCTACATTTTGAAGTGTTGCATTTTGATTCAAGTGCGTCACCAACGTGGTAAGTGTAACACAGCTCTTTTTTTGTTAGTCACTTTTTGTTAAATCACATAAATAGTACTCTTCCATTTCAGAGTCTGGATTTTCCCCCTGAAACTAAAATCAATAGAACAAATATAATATAATATTTAGGCAAATATTTAGGGTTCTACATTGTGACATCATTAAAATACTCCTACTACAATGTTCAAACATTCTACATTGTGACATCATTAAAATACTCCTACTACAATGTTAAAACATTCTACATTGTGACATAATTTCATTGATATCATGAAACAACTCCTTCATGTATTTTCTGATGTTTAATCAGAGATCTGTTATCAGAGTATCTCTTCCCACATTGATCACAGCTAGGAGATTTCTCTCCTGTGTGTGTTCTCTGATGTGATACTAGGCTGGTTAGCCAAGAAAATCTTGTCCCACATTGACTACAGCTATATTGTTTCTCTCCTGTGTGTGTTCTCTGGTGTATAGTGAGATAGCTAGACGTAGAAAAACTCTTCCCACATTGAGTACAGCTATAAGGTTTCTCTCCTGTGTGTGTTCTCTGGTGTATAGTGAGATAGCTAGACGTAGAAAAACTCTTCCCACATTGAGTACAGCTATATGGTTTCTCTCCTGTATGAGTTCTCTGGTGTTTAGTGAGATAGCTAGACGTAGAAAAACTCTTCCCACATTGAGTACAGCTATATGGTTTCTCTCCTGTGTGTGTTCTCTGGTGTATAGTGAGATCGCTAGACGTAGAAAAACTCTTCCCACATTGAGTACAGCTATAAGGTTTCTCTCCTGTGTGTGTTCTCTGGTGTAATATCAGGCCGTCTGACCGAGTAAAACTATTCCCACATTGATTACAGCTATAAGGTTTCTCTCCTGTGTGTGTTTTCTGGTGCTTCTTCATATTGTGTGAAGTTGAGAATATTTTTCCACAATCTGAACAGTGGAAAGATTTCTCTCCTGTGTGTACTCGCTGGTGTTTAGTCAGATGGCAAGATGAAATATAAGTCTTCCCACATTGATCACAGCTATAAGGTTTCTCTCCTGTGTGTGTTCTCTGGTGTATTATCAGGCTGTCTGGCCGAGTAAAACTCTTCCCACATTGATCACAGCTATAAGGTTTCTCTCCTGTGTGTGTTCTCTGGTGTGATAACAGGTTGCTTGACTGAGTAAAACTCTTACCACATTGATCACAGCTGAACTGTTTCTCTCCAGTGTGAATTCTCAGGTGTACTTTTAGTGCTTTTAAACTTGAGTAACTCTTCCCACAATCAAAACAGTGGTGAGATTTCTCTCCTGTGTGTGTTCGCTGGTGTATTTTAAGTTCTGATGAAGATTTGCAATGTTTTCCACAGTCAGAGCAGCAGATAGATTTCTTCCCTGTGGGTCTCTGCTGGTGTTTCTTGAGGTGATAGAATCTGGACAGACTCTTCTCTGACTCCTCAGCATCATGATGTTGAGGCTCCCCAGAGGATCCATGATAGTCACGTCTCTCTCCTGTGTGAACAAGTCAGACAGATAGTTAAAGGCTCACAACAGCAGAAATCCACTGAAAAAGGTGATGCCAACAGCGTAGCCATGATAGTGTACAACAATTGACGTCTGTAATGAATGTTAAAATGACTTGACAATTGTCTTAAGACAGTCAAGTGAGCAACAATAGTCATATTTAGTCTTGTTTTCACATTAGTAGTAACTAGAAATAAGTAAAAGGTGTTGAACTCCTAAGCAGTGTGCCAGGTGACTTTTGTTCTCAAATATAGGCACCTTTCTGTGTTTGCTAAAATTGCGACAAGGGCGATGCGCACACAATTTGATTGCAGAAACACCTCCCTGCTAATGCAGAAACCGCTAGTTATGGATGTAGTATATCTGCCTGGAGCAAAAATGGTGAGCAAGTGGCCTAAGCTGTGCCATTAGAGATTCTGGGTTCGAGTCCAAGCTCTGTTGCAGCCGGCCGCGACCGGGAGGCCCATGGGGCGACGCACAATTGGCCCAGCGTCGTCCGGGTTAGGGGAGGGTTTGGCCGGCAGGGATATCCTTGTCTCATCGCGCACTAGCGACTCATGTGTCGGGCCGGGCGCAGTGCACACTGACCAGGTCGCCAGGTGTACGGTGTTTCCTCCGACACATTGGTGCTGCTGGCTTCCGGGTTGGATGGGCATTGTGTCAAGAAGTAGCGCGGCTAGGTTGGGTTGTGTTTCGGAGGACGCATGGCTCTCGACCTTCGCCTCTCCAGAGTCCGTATGGGAGTTGCAGCAATGAGACAAGACTATGTACCAATTGGGGAGAAAAAAGGGGTGAAAAAAAAAATATATTTAACAAATGGTGAGCAAAGATTAGTTTTCACAATGCATTCTGAATATTACAGCACTAGATCAGGAGTGTTACTCAAGGAAACTCACATTAAGCTCTGTGTCTATTCACTAATTCACCACCGTGGGGGAAACTCAGGGGAGTTCTCATAGGCTGGCAGCAAAAATAGCCTCCATTTCCAGGTTGATTATGATTATTATTATTATCATTTGACACTACTTTGGATTATAATTGTAAGGCTCGTTTGAATGTCCTGATTTAATATAATATTTGTGTTATTGTCAAATGTACTACTTTATATTTAAAAACGACTTCAACCAGTAAAATGCTCATTGGCTAGTTTTCCATCAGCCTGACATCAGCCTGACAATGAGGTTTTGTCCACTAAGTGTATGCCAAAATGGTCTATAATCTCACCTAACAATAACATAGACCTACTGTAGGACCCATAACTTCACCTAACAACAACATAGACCTAGGACTATAAATCATTTAATATTTTAGGTGAAACAAGGAGACTAAAATGTCTTTGTCATGACAATTCATAACCTGATCACCAGATAATTTTGTGAATAATCCCACTAGGCTACTCTGTAATGTGTTGTCATTCTAAATGTCCTGAATAAAGGAAAATAGCTCTGTGTGTTGTACAATAGCCTATCCATCAAGGAACAGTTCTCTACACATTATGAGCTAAGTATCTCCGTTTCCAAACGGACTAACGAGACCCTACTGTAAATCAAGTAGACAATAACACATTATAAATATCGATTTGTTTGGGATGTTGGATCCAACGTGGAGCACGGCATAACTGTCTTTACCGGTGTAATGAATGAAGAACTACGTTTGACTGGCATGCAGAAAATGATTTCCTGGATCAGCTGATGATAGTTGAACATGTGACTGTAACTAAACAGCTACAGTATTAAGTATTATGTGTAATTATTGAAGAACCGCATTAATGACAGTATCCATTTGGGAGTTGTCAATAAAGTTAAGGTGACTCTCGGTTAGAACCATTGGATTTAGTAAACTGAAATGATTTAGGATTTCTGTGCCCATGAAAACTGTTTTCCCAGCGTAACATAAGGAGACACTAAATGTTACGTAGTTAGAGAGCATTTCGGAGATCTGAATATACAAAACAACTGTCCGACAGCAAGATCCAGTATTTAAGTTAAAGTTCATCATATGACAAGCATAACGTTATGACTATAACTACTGTTCCCTGAAGGAGGGAAACTAGGTACAACATACTATTAAATCCACACGTTATGACTATAACTACTGTTCCCTGAAGGAGGGAAACTAGGTACAACATACTATTAAATCCACTGGCTTACTGGTGTTCTTCCATGCCGTCCATGGGAGGGGTGCGTCACTTGAGTGGGTTGAGTCACTGACGTTGTCTTCCTGTCTGGGTTGGCGCCCCCCCTTGGGCTGTGCCGTGGCGGAGATCTTTGTGGGCTATACTCGGCCTTGTCCCGGGATGGTATGTTGGTGGTTGGAGATATCCCTCCAGTGGTGTGGAGGCTGCGCTTTGGCAAAGTGGGTGGGGTAATATCCTACCTGTTTGGCCCTGTCCGGGGGTTTCATCAGATGGGGCCACAGTGTCTCCTGACCCCTCCTGTCTCAGCCTCCAGTATTTATGCTGCAGTAGTTTATGTGTCGGGGGGCTAGGGTCAGTCTGTCACATCTGGAGTATTTCTCTTGTCTTTTCCGGTGTCCTGTGTGAATTTAAATATGCTCTCTCTAATTCTCAGAGGACCTGAGCCCTAGGACCATGCCTCAGGACTACCTGGCTTGATGACTCCTTGCTGTCCCCAGTTCACCTGGCCGTGCTGCTGCTCCAGTTCAAACTATTCTGCCTGCAGCTATGGAACCCTGACCTGTTCACCGGAGGTGCTACCTGTCAAAGACCTGTTGTTTTCAACACTCTAGAGAGCAGGAGCGGTAGAGATACTCTCAAAGATCGGCTATGAAAAAGCCAACTGACACTTACTCTTGTGTTACTGACTTGTTGCACCCTCGACAACTACTATGATTATTATTATTTGACCATGCTGGTCATTTATGAACATTTGAACATCTTGGCCATGTGCTGTTATAATCTCCACCCGGCACAGCCAGAAGAGGACTGGCCACCCCTCATAGCCTGGTTCCTCTCTAGGTTTCTTCCTAGGTTTTGGCCTTTCTCTGGAGTTTTTGCTAGCCACCGTGCTTCTACACCTGCATTGCTTGCTGTTTGAGGTTTTAGGCTGGGTTTCTGTACAGCACTTTGTGATATCAGCTGATGTAAGAAATACATTTGATTTGATTTGTGACTATAATTACTGTTCCCTGAAGGAGGGAAACTAGGTACAACATACTATTAAATCCACACCTCGCTGGAAGCCCCGCATTCCACAGGTGATGAGCGTGAGACTCGGATATATTCCTTAACCTGTTAGGGCTAGGGGGCAGTATTGACACGGCTGGATAAAAAACATACCCGATTTAATCTGGTTACCACTCCTACCCAGTAACTAGAATATGCATATACTTATTACATATGGATAGAAAACACCCTACATTTTCTAAAACTGTTTGAATGGTGTCTGTGAGTATAACAGAACTCAAATGGCAGGTCAAAACCTGAGAGATTCCTTTACAGGAAGTGGCCTGTCTGACCATTTCTTGAACTTCTTTTCCATCTCTATCATTTACTAAGGATCTCTGCTCTAACGTGACACTTCCCACGTCGTCCATAGGCGCTCAGAGCCCGGGAAAAAACAGAATGTCGTCATTCCAGCCCCAGGCTGAAACACATTATCGCCTTTCTCAAGTGGCCGATCAAGGGACACTGGGCTTATGCGCGTGACCCGACCGCCCCCGCCTTTGGGATTTTTTCCTCTGTTTGCCGAAAAGGAGATTCCCTGTCGGAATATTATCGCTTTTCTACGAGAAAAATGACGTAAAAATTGATTTTAAACAGCGGTTGACATGCTTCGACGTACGGCAATGGAATACTTTGAATTTTATTGTCAGGAATTGCGCCAAGCGCGCGACACTTCTTTACTATTTCGGATAGTGTCTGGAACGCACGAACAAAACGCCGCTATTCGGATATAACGATGGATTATTTTGGACCAAACCAACATTTGTTATTGAAGTAGCAGTCCTGGGTGTGCATTCTGACGAAGACAACAAAAGGTAATCAAACTTTTATAATAGTAAATATGATTATGGTGAGTGCTAAACTTGCCGGGTGTCTAAATAGCGAGCCCGTGATGCCTGGGCTATGTACTTAGAATATTGCAAAATGTGCTTTCACCAAAAAGCTATTTTAAAATCGGACATATCGAGTGCATAGAGGAGGTCTGTATCTATAATTATTAAAATAATTGTTATGCTTTTTGTGAACGTTTATCGTGAGTAATTTAGTAAAATGTTAGCGAATTCCCCGGAAGTTTGCGGGGGGTATGCTAGTTCTGAACGTCACATGCTAATGTAAAAAGCTGGTTTTTGATATAAATATGAACTTGATTGAACAAAACATGCATGTATTGTATAACATAATGTCCTAGGGTTGTCATCTGATGACGATCATCAAAGGTGAGTGCTGCATTTAGCTGTCTTCTGGGTTTTGGTGACATTATATGCTGGCTTGAAAAATGGGTGTCTGATTATTTCTGGCTTGGTACTCTGCTGACATAATCTAATGTTTTGCTTTCGTTGTAAAGCCTTTTTGAAATCGGACAGTGTGGTTAGATTAACGAGAGTCTTGTCTTTAAATAGCTGTAAAATAGTCATATGTTTGAGAAATTGAAGTAATAGGATTTTTAAGGTTTTGAAAATCGCGCCACAGGCTGCCAGTGGCTGTTACGTAGCGTCCCACCTAGCCCATAGAGGTTAAATGATTTAATCCTTAAATGTAATACCTCACTTCACCGACCCAGGAAGTGGAGGAGCCAAACAGGTGTTGTAACTCGTTCATAACTGGCACGCAGATCGGTAGAAATGGTAAGATAAATTGGCACTTCAAACGGAAATGGAAAAAGTTTGCCTATTTTACCGGAAACTTCAGGAGCATAACGTCAGAATTAACGAAGGCCAGCAGCAGGTGGGGAATTGGTTATTTTCTTCTGGTTATATTGACCTCTGGCTTCCTCAAGTAATTTGTTTGTGTTAATTATTTAATCAAATGCTTGAAGCATCAGTTCAATTCAAGTTCTGCACATACAGTTGATTTTATTAAACACATGGGGTGTGTCTATATGAACAAATACACGTCATAAAATTTCAACCAATCAATTGGTAGAAAGAATACAGTAGGTTGTATCTCTCTAGGTCATGCCAGTAGGTTACAGTAGGTTGTATCTCTCTAGGTCATGCCAGTAGGTTACAGTAGGTTGTAACGCTCTAGGTCATGCCAGTAGGTTACAGTAGGTTGTAACTCTCTAGGTCATGCCAGTAGGCTACAGTAGGTTGTATCTCTCTAGGTCATGCCAGTAGGTTACAGTAGGTTGTAACTCTCTAGGTCATGCCAGTAGGCTACAGTAGGTTGTATCTCTCTAGGTCATGCCAGTAGGTTACAGTAGGTTGAACCTCTCTAGGTCATGCCAGTAGGTTACAGTAGGTTGTATCTCTCTAGGTCATGCCAGTAGGTTACAGTAGGTTGTAACTCTCTAGGTCATGCCAGTAGGTTACAGTAGGTTGAACCTCTCTAGGTCATGCCAGTAGGTTACAGTAGGTTGTATCTCTCTAGGTCATGCCAGTAGGTTACAGTAGGTTGTATCTCTCTAGGTCATGCCAGTAGGTTACAGTAGGTTGTACCTCTCTAGGTCATGCCAGTAGGTTACAGTAGGTTGTACCTCTCTAGGTCATGCCAGTAGGTTACAGTAGGTTGTACCTCTCTAGATCATGCCAGTAGGTTACAGTAGGTTGTACCTCTCTAGATCATGCCAGTAGGTTACAGTAGGTTGTAACTGTCTAGGTCATGCCAGTAGGTTGTATCTCTCTAGGTCATGCCAGTAGGTTGTATCTCTCTAGGTCATGCCAGTAGGTTACAGTAGGTTGTAACTCTCTAGGTCATGCCAATAGGCTACAGTAGGTTGTATCTCTGTAGGTCATGCCAGTAGGTTGTATCTCTCTAGGTCATGTCAGTAGGTTGTATCTCTCTAGGTCATGCCAGTAGGTTACAGTAGGTTGTATCTCTCTAGATCATGCCAGTAGGCTACAGTAGGTTGTATCTCTCTAGGTCATGCCAGTAGGCTACAGTAGGTTGTATCTCTCTAGGTCATGCCAGTAGGCTACAGTAGGTTGTATCTCTCTAGGTCATGCCAGTAGGCTACAGTAAGTTGTAACTCTCTAGGTCATGCCAGTAGGTTACAGTAGGTTGTAACTCTCTAGGTCATGCCAGTAGGTTACAGTAGGTTGTAACTCTCTAGGTCATGCCAGTAGGTTGTATCTCTCTAGGTCATGCCAGTAGGTTACAGTAGGTTGTATCTCTGTAGGTCATGCCAGTAGGCTACAGTAGGTTGTATCTCTCTAGGTCATGCCAGTAGGCTACAGTAGGTTGTATCTCCCTAGGTCATGCCAGTAGGTTACAGTAGGTTGTATCTCTCTAGGTCATGCCAGTAGGTTGTATCTCTCTAGGTCATGCCAGTAGGTTACAGTAGGTTGTATCTCTCTAGGTCATGCCAGTAGGTTACAGTAGGTTGTAACTCTCTAGGTCATGCCAGTAGGTTGTATCTCTCTAGGTCATGCCAGTAGGTTACAGTAGGTTGTATCTCTCTAGGTCATGCCAGTAGGTTACAGTAGGTTGTATCTCTCTAGGTCATGCCAGTAGGTTGTATCTCTCTAGGTCATGCCAGTAGGATACAGTAGGTTGTAACTCTCTAGGTCATGCCAGTAGGTTACAGTAGGTTGTATCTCTCTAGGTCATGCCAGTAGGTTACAGTAGGTTGTAACTCTCTAGGTCATGCCAGTAGGTTGTATCTCTCTAGGTCATGCCAGTAGGTTACAGTAGGTTGTAACTCTCTAGGTCATGCCAGTAGGTTACAGTAGGTTGTATCTCTCTAGGTCATGCCAGTAGGTTGTAACTCTCTAGGTCATGCCAGTAGGCTCCAGTAGGTTGTATCTCTCTAGGTCATGCCAGTAGGTTACAGTAGGTTGTATCTCTCTAGGTCATGCCAGTAGGTTGTATCTCTCTAGGTCATGCCAGTAGGCTACAGTAGGTTGTATCTCTCTAGGTCATGCCAGTAGGTTACAGTAGGTTGTAACTCTCTAGGTCATGCCAGTAGGTTACAGTAGGTTGTATCTCTCTAGGTCATGCCAGTAGGTTACAGTAGGTTGTACCTCTCTAGGTCATGCCAGTAGGTTACAGTAGGTTGTACCTCTCTAGGTCATGCCAGTAGGTTGTAACTCTCTAGGTCATGCCAGTAGGCTCCAGTAGGTTGGGTCTCTCTAGGTCATGCCAGTAGGCTACAGTATGTTGTAACTCTCTAGGTCATGCCAGTAGGTTACAGTAGGTTGTACCTCTCTAGGTCATGCCAGTAGGCTACAGTAGGTTGTATCCAAGTGGAAACAATTATCAACCCAATGTGGAAAGTGTTGAATTTGGTCAACAACAAAATGAATGGCTTATTTGCTACGTGAGGTTTACTTGATCTAACAGAAGTTTCGTAATGATTAAGTTGTTACGTGGACACGTGACATACCGACAACTTTGATAAAAACACTATTGGAGTTGTCTCCAGATTGCTATGCATATTCATGCTAGTAGCTTAGCATCTCTCTCCATTGAATACAGGCGGTTGACGTCAACAACCCTCATAGAATATAAACAATAGATTACAATAATAAGATGTATCCACCAATCCAAAGACAGGATAGGTGGGAGATAGACAACCCACAGTGCAGCTTTGTGGACAACGACTCCCCTTGTCAGGACGGAGAGACATCTTGTCAGTATATCCATAATGTTTGGTGTAGCCAACCCAACTCTCACATGGCTCTATTGGGGGTCACGGTGTGTAGTAAAACATCACTACATTAAAAACACTACATGCCGTGGCCCCCCAGTCTGCGGTCAGCAGATAGACCCTCCTCAAATATATATGTTAAGTCACTTTTTGGAAACGGAACGGAGAAAACAAGGGGTAGCTTGTCTCTACGTCGTCTGATTCTAGACATATCAGTCATCATCCCAGGGCCCTCCGTTGAAGAGGTATTGACGAGCCAACTCCGAATATCCAAAGTTAAAAACTAATTGAAGGCGGTACTTACTGGTGTTAATCAGATCTCCTATCTCCTCCTCTTCATCTTCATCTTCATCTTTCAATGTGACAGTAATCTCTCCTTCCTTCTTCACTCCAAAAACTGCATCTTCCTCCTCCTTCACTCTTAACACGTCTTCCTCTTCTTTCACTGTAATGTCTTTCTCTTCTTCTTTCACTGTAACAGCTTCACCCTCTACTTGGTTTTGTATTGAAACAGCCTCCTCTTCCTCCTCCTCTTTGACGAGAGCTTCTTTCTCCGTCCAGCAGGCCTCATCTTCTTTAACAGGAGAGTAGCTTAGTGAACTCATGGTCGGAGATGTTAGCTAGCTAGGCTAATGCTAACTTAACCAGCCCGCTAGCTGACTAATAACAACAACACCGTAAATATGAAATTAAATCGGATAACTAACTAGACGACAGAAGTGGGTTTAAAACACAGTGGCTAATATACACTAAAGCATCTAAAGAGCTTTATTGTTCGGCTATTTTGTCTAGCAAGCTACCGAGGAGGCTGAATCACTGTTGCTACTGTTGAAAGAAGCGTTCCGTCCACTACATTATACGTCACACCAACAGCATTACCTTAAATTCCCACACCGCCATCTGCTGACTGGAGTGGGTAACGCAGTTGAGTAAAATGATTATTTTATTGTCAGACAAAAAGTTAAAGTGTAGGAAGCATGAGTTTTTACTCGCCAGTGTAACAACACAGTGTGGTTAAAGACTTAGTAGCCTAGTTGTAGTCACGATATGGTTACCTATAAGTACAAACAGCTATGTTTTTGCATTATTACAAATTGATTAACTTATTTCGGGAAATCTTCTAAACTACCCACAATGCACTATTTCCCAACGTCATATGTATTATCAACTCTATGCTACCGAGTTTGTATGCCAGTGTAACGGTGTAATGAAGTTACATTTAAAAAAAAATGTATTTAACCTTTATTTAAACAGGCAAGCCAGCTAAGGACAAATTCTTATTTACAATGACGGCCAAACCCCTGCCAAACCCTAACCCATGTTTCCTGAAGCACCTCCCACAAATTGGATTGGATTGATGGGTACTTCTTACGTATCATACGGTCAAGCTGCTCCCACAACAGCTCAATAGGGTTGAGATCCGGTGACTGTGCTGACCACTCCATTATAGACAGAATACCAGCTGAATGCTTCTTCCCTAAATGGAGCTGTGCTTTGGGTCATTGTCCTGTTGTAGGAGGAAATTGGCTCCAATTAGTCGCCGTCCACAGGATATGGCATGGCTTTGCAAAATGGAGTGATAGCCTTCCTTCTTCAAGATCCCTTTTACCCTGTACAAATCTCCCACTTTACCACCACCAAAGCACCCCCAGACCATCACATTGCCTCCACCATGCTTGACAGAAGGCGTCAAGCACTCCTCCAGCATCTTTTCATTTTTTCTGGAACTCACGAATGTTCTTGTTTGTGATCCGAACACATCAAACTTAGATTCGTCTGTCCATAACACTTTTTTCCAATCTTCCTCTGCCCAATGTCTGTGTTAGTTTGCCCATCTTAATCTTTTCCTTTTTTAAAACGGTCTGAGATATGGATTTTTCTTTGCAACTCTGCCTAGAAAGCCAACATCCCGGAGTCGCCTCTTCACTGTTGACGTTTAGACTGGTGTTTTGCAGGTACAATTTGATAAAGCTTCCAGTTGAAAACTTCTGAGGCGTCTGTTTCTCAAATTAGACACTAACGTACTTGTCCTCTTGCTCAGTTGTGCACTGGGGCCTACTTCTATTCTGGTTAGAGCCAGTTTGCGCTGTTCTGTGAAGTGAGTAGTACATAGCTTTGTACGAGATCTTCAGTTTCTTAGCAATTTCTCGCATGGAATAGCCTTCATTTCTCAGAAAAATAATAGACTAACGTTTTTCAAAAGAAAGTTATTTGTTTCTGGCCATTTTGAGCCTGTAACCGAACCCACAAATGCTGATGCTCCAGATACTCAACTAGTTTAAAGAAGGACAGTTGTATTGCTTCTTTAATCAGAACAACAGTTTTCAGCTGTGCTAACATAATTGCAAAAGGGTTTTCTAATGATCAATTAGCCTTTTAAAATGATAAACTTGGAGAATATAAAATATATAATATATTTTGATTTGTTTAACACTTTTTTTTGGTTACTACATGATTCCATATGAGTTATTTCATAGTTTTGATGTCTCCACTATTACTCTACAATGTAGACAATAGATAAAATAAAGAAAAAACATTGAATTTGGAGGTGTGTCCAAACAATTGACCGGTACTGAATATGCATTGTGGAGGAGAACTGATCTTAGATCTGTACAAAGGCATAACATCTACAGCAGGAACAACTGTCTGTGTTAAAAAGGCCCAGCTGGATTGAATTGAGCTATTTAAAATGACATATTTGAATGTCAAATGATTTGTTCTGTTTGTCAATACAAGACAGGGCCTGTGGAGGCTTGGCCTATTAGTGGTAGATTTGGGGGAGAATTTGAGTTGGAATAGTGATAGATTTTTGGAGGGACCCTTGTCACGACAGCCAATCAGTGAGCAGCGTCCCTTCCCCCACACCGTAGGCAGTTCTGTTACTCACAACACTTCCCCTGCTTTCCTCAACAATGGAAAAGCCCACTGAACTAAAGCCTTGACATTTTTTACAATTAGGAAATAATATTTCATGTTTTACTCGTACCTCAGCCAGCATTGTGAATGGTTAGGAAATAATATGTCATGTTTTACTCGTACCTCAGCCAGCATTGTGAATGGTTAGGAAATAATATGTCATGTTTTACTAGTACCTCAGCCAGCATTGTGAATGGTTAGGAAATAATATGTCATGTTTTACACGTACCTCAGCCAGCATTGTGAATGGTTAGGAAATAATATGTCATGTTTTACTCGTACATCAGCCAGCATTGTGAATGGTTAGGAAATAATATGTCATGTTTTACTCGTACATCAGCCAGCATTGTGAATGGTGTCTAATGCAGTGACATTCTAGACCATGGTAGTAAATCTAATACTTAGGTGTTTTTAGTCATGCATGAAAGGTCTGGGGTGGTTCTGTGGTTATAAGTTACTAACCTTGGAATACATTTCTGGCCATGCTGGCAGGGTCTGAATCAAACCCAATGTCCACCTGGTACACTGGCAGGGTCTGAATCAAACCCAATGTCCACCTGGTACACTGACAGGGTCTGAATCAACCCAACGTCCACCTGGTACACTGGCAGGGCCTGAATCAAATCCAATGTCCACCTGGTACACTGACAGGGTCTGAATCAAACCCAATGTCCACCTGGTACACTGACAGGGTCTGAATCAACCCAATGTCCACCTGGTACACTGACAGGGTCTGAATCAACCCAATGTCCACCTGGTACACTGACAGGGTCTGAATCAACCCAATGTCCACCTGGTACACTGACAGGGTCTGAATCAACCCAATGTCCACCTGGTACACTGACAGGGTCTGAATCAACCCAATGTCCACCTGGTACACTGACAGGGTCTGAATCAAACCCAATGTCCACCTGGTACACTGACAGGGTCTGGATCAACCCAATGTCCACCTGGTACACTGACAGGGTCTGAATCAACCCAATGTCCACCTGGTACACTGACAGGGTCTGAATCAACCCAATGTCCACCTGGTACACTGACAGGGTCTGAATCAAACCCAATGTCCACCTGGTACACTGACAGGGTCTGGATCAACCCAATGTCCACCTGGTACACTGACAGGGTCTGAATCAAACCCAATGTCCACCTGGTACAATGACAGGGTCTGAATCAACCCAATGTCCACCTGGTACACTGGCAGGGTCTGAATCAACCCAATGTCCACCTGGTACACTGACAGGGTCTGAATCAACCCAATGTCCACCTGGTACACTGGCAGGGTCTGAATCAACCCAATGTCCACCTGGTACACTGACAGGGTCTGAATCAACCCAATGTCCACCTGGTACACTGACAGGGTCTGAATCAACCCAATGTCCACCTGGTACACTGACAGGGTCTGAATCAACCCAATGTCCATCTGGTACACTGACAGGGTCTGAATCAACCCAATGTCCACCTGGTACACTGACAGGGTCTGAATCAAACCCAATGTCCACCTGGTACACTGGCAGGGTCTGAATCAACCCAATGTTAAGGGGAGGGAAGATTGGTCAAGAGGGTGATGATTATTGTTGTTCTACTGCCTGATTGTTATGCAACAACACTGTTTACAAAAGCTTTGTTAAATCAGCACAACAGTTTTCAGCTGTGCTAACATAATTGCAAAAGGGTTTTCTACTGATCAATTAGCCTTTTAAAATGATAAACTTGGATTAGCTAACACAACGTGCCATTGGAACACAGGAGTGATGGTTGCTGATAATGGGCCTCTATACGCCTATGTAGATATTCCATAAACAATCAGCTGTTTCCAGCTACAATAGTCATTTACAACATTAACAATGTCTACACTGTATTTCAGATCAATTTGATGTTATTTTAATGGACAAAAAAAGTGTTTTTCTTTCAAAAACAAGAACATTTCTAAGTGACTCCAACCTTTTGAACGGTAGTGTTAATCATTTTAGAATAAGGCTGTAATGTAACAAAATGTGGAAAAAGTGAAGGGGTCTGAATACTTTCCGAATGCACTGTATTGTTACACCATGTAGGAGCAGTATAGACCTAGTCTGTTCATTATATACATCTACATGATGTATTGTTACACCATGTAGCAGCAGTATGGAGGTACAGTGGGGGACAAAATTGTTGACACCCTTGATAAAGATGAGCAAAAACAACTCTATAAAATAAAGAATTCAAATACTTCTATGTAAAAAAAAGGGTGAATTATATTATTTTATACTAATACAATTGCTCAGAGAAAGAGATTTAGTTTAACATGTAATTCTCAAAAGGCAGGGGTCTGAATTATTGCCACCCATGTTTTCAATACTCCAGCACCCTCCCCTTGGGAGGATAACAACACTGAAATGTTTAATGAGATTAGAGTACACATTGGGTGGGACCTTAGACCATTCCTCCATACAGAATCTCTCCAGGTCCTTGATTTATTTAGTCTGTTTTATGGACTGCCCTGATCAATTCAAACCACAGGTTTTCAATGGAGTTCAAGTCCGAAGACTGAGATGGCCATTAAAAATGTTGATTTTTGTGCCCAATTAACCATTTCTTTGTGGATGTTGATGTGTCTTGCTGGAAGATCCTCTTATGGCCAAGTTTCAGCCTCCTAGCAGAGAGGTAACCAGGTTTTGGGCTAAAATATCCTGGTAGTGGGTAAAGTTAATTTATTTATTTCATACAGTAATTTTTGCTCATCATTATCAAGGGTACCAATAACTAGGTGCTTATTTTGATATCTAGTTATTTGACTGAATCAGAAATACAGATGTGGAGTAGATGTAGAGTTTGTTTTAAATTCTCATAAAAAATCTGAACTAATCAAACAACACTTGTTGCTCTTTGTACGTGTTGATATAATATTCATATTTAATGAAGAGAAAAAAACGTTTCCCTAAACTGCTTTATAATATTATAATTCAATGAAGAATAAAAATAGTTTTCCCTCCTCAACTGCGTTTCCTCCCTCCAGACAGCAGATGGCGATATGTGTCTTTCAGGCGATGTTTCTAGTGTGACGTATAATCTAGTGGACGGAACGCTTCTTCAACAACTGCAGCCACCTCGGTAGCTCGCTAGGCGACAAAGTCTGAACATTCAAGCTGTTTGGACAATTTCGTGGTTTAATTGCCACTGTGATTTAAACATACTTATGTGGAAACAACTAGCTACCCCATTTAATTTAATATTTACGTTGTAAGTCAACTAGCTGGCTGGTTAAGTTAGCACTAGTCTAGTCGCTAATGCTAACTAGCTATTATCTCTAGCTAACATCTCCGACCATGAGTTCACTAAGCTACTCTCCTCCTGTTAAAGAAGCGGAGGTCTGCTGGACGGAGAAAGACGCTCTGGTGAAAGAGGAGGCTGTTACAATACAAAAACAAGTAGAGGGTGAGGCTGTTACCGTGAAAGAAGAAGAAAAAGACGTTTCAGTGAAAGAAGAGGAGGATATTACTGTGAAAGAAGAGGAGGAAGATGCAGTTTTTGGAGTGGAGGATGAAGTGAAAGAAGATGAAGACGTTTTTGGAATGAAAGATGAAGAGGGGGAGATTACTGTCACATTAGAGGAGGACGAAGAAGAGAAGACTGGAGAACTGATTAACACCAGTAAATACAGTGAGTACTATCTAATAAAACAGGGACATTGATCTGATTAACACCAGTAAATACAGTGAGTACTATCTAATAAAACAGGGACATTGATCTGATTAACACCAGTAAATACAGTGAGTACTATCTAATAAAACAGGGACATTGATCTGATTAACACCAGTAAATACAGTGAGTACTATCTTATAAAACAGGGACATTGATCTGATTAACACAAGTAAATACAGTGAGTACTATCTAATAAAACAGGGACATTGATCTGATTAACACCAGTAAATACAGTGAGTACTATCTTATAAAACAGGGACATTGATCTTTTATTTTATTTATTTTTTATTTCACCTTTATTTAACCAGTCTGTTGGGTCCATACTGTGTTGATTAACATTTGGTTCTGGTCCCTGAGTAGAGGGTCAGGAAACCCTGTTCTGATGGGTCTGTTGGGTCCATACTGTGTTGATTAACGTTGGGTTCTGGTCCCTGAGTAGAGGGTCAGGAAACCCTGTTCTGATGGGTCTGTTGGGTTCATACTGTGTTGATTAACGTTGGGTTCTGGTCCCTGAGTAGAGGGTCAGGAAACCCTGTTCTGATGGGTCTGTTGGGTCCATACTGTGTTGATTAACGTTGGGTTCGTTCGACATGGCGGCCGACTTTTTTATTTTTTAAAGTTGAGTCAACTGACTGATCACCTTGCATCGTGTGTATAACTGCTCGATATTATTTGTACATCAGTCAGTCGCAATTTACCCATGGTACATCAGTTTTGATGCTCTCAAACACGGCCATTCATCCAGACATAAATCTATTGTTGTAGAACATCTGACATGTAGAAGAAGGAATCCCATCCGAAGGCTGTATTTATCAAGCGTCTCAGTAGGAAGGCTGGTCTCAGATCAGTTTTAGATGGACAGGTGGGATCTGTTCCTAGGTCAGAGCTCCTACTCTTATCAACCGTCTCAGTAGGAAGGCTGGTCTCAGATCAGTTTTAGATGGACAGGTGGGATCTGTTCCTAGGTCAGAGCTCCTACTCTTATCAAGCGTCTCAGTAGGAAGGCTGGTCTCAGATCAGTTTTAGATGGACAGGTGGGATCTGTTCCTAGGTCAGAGCTCCTACTCTGATGAGACATTATATTTATTTCACCTTTATTTAACCAGGTAGGCTAGTTGAGAACAAGTCCTTTATTAAACCAGGTAGGCTAGTTGAGAACAAGTCCTTTAATTAACCAGGTTGGCTAGTTGAGAACAAGTCCTTTAATTAGCCAGGTAGGCTAGTTGAAAACAAGTCCTTTAATTAACCAGGTAGGCTAGTTGAGAACAAGTCATTTATTTAACCAGGTAGACTAGTTGAGAACAAGTTCTCATTTACAATTGCGACCTGGCCAAGATAAAGCAAAGCAGTTCGACAACATACAACAACACAGAGTTACACATGGAGTAAAACAAACATACAGTAGAAAAAGAAGTCTATATACAATGTGAGCAAATGAGGTGAGATAAGGGAGGTAAGGCAACAAATGCCATGGTGGTGAAGTAAATACAATATAGCAAGTAAAACACTGGAATGGTAGATTTGTAGTGGAAGAAAGTGCAAAGTAGAAATAGAAATAATGGGGTGCAAAGGAGCAAAATAAATAAATTAATACAGTAGGGGAAGCGGTAGTTGTTTGGGCTAAATTATAGATGGGCTATGTACAGGTGCAGTGATCTGTGAGCTGCTCTAACAGCTGGTGCTTAACCTGTTGGGGATATTTGCACAGCCGGATAAAAAACGTACCCGATTTAATCTGGTTACTACTCCTGCCTAGTAACTAGAATATGCATATAATTGTTTGATTTGGATAGAAAACACCCTAAAGTTTCTAAAACTGTTTGAATGGTGTCTGTGAGTATAACAGAACTCATTTGGCAGGCCAAAACCTGAGAAGATTCTGTACAGGAAGTACCCTGTCTGATCATTTCTTGGCCTTCTTGATCATCTCTATCCAAAACAGGGGATCTCTGCTGTTACGTGACACTTCCTACGGCTCCCATAGGCACTCAGAAGGCGGCAAAAAGCTGAATGGTGGCTTTGCAGGCCCTGGCTGAAAAACATTAGCGCATTTTGATAGTGGTCGATCAGAGAACAGAGACTGGAGGCGCGCCCATGTTTTTATTATTTCGTCTTTGAACGAAAACAACGACTCCCGGTCGGAATATTATTGCTTTTTTACGAGAAAAATAGCATAAAAATTGATTTTAAACAGCGGTTGACATGCTTCGAAGTACGGTAATGGAATATTTAGAATTTTTTTGTCACGAAACGCGTCGGGCGTGTAACCCTTCGTCACCCTTGGATAGTGTCTTGAACGCACGAACAAAACGCCGCTATTTGGATATAACTATGGATTATTTTGAACCAAACCAACATTTGTTATTGAAGTAGAAGTCCTGGGAGTGCATTCTGACGAAGAACAGCAAAGGTAATCACATTTTTCTAATAGTAAATCTGAGTTTGGTGAGGGCCAAACTTGGTGGGTGTCAAAATAGCTAGCCCGTGACGGCGAGCTATCTACTCAGAATATTGCAAAATGTGCATTTGCCGAAAAGCTATTTTAAAATCGGACATAGCGATTGCATAAAGGAGTTTTGTATCTATAATTCTTAAAATAATTGTTATGTTTTTTGTGAACGTTTATCGTGAGTAATTTAGTAAATTCACCGGAAGTTTGCGGTGGGTATGCTAGTTCTGAACGTCACATGCTAATATAAAAAGCTGGTTTTTGATATAAATATGAACTTGATTGAACAAAACATGCATGTATTGTATAACATAATGTCCTAGGAGTGTCACCTGATGAAGATCATCAAAGGTTAGTGCTGCATTTAGCTGTGGTTTGGGTTCATGTGACATTATATGCTAGCTTGAAAAATGGGTGTCTAATTATTTCTGGCTGGGTACTCTGCTGACATAATCTAATGTTTTGCTTTCTTTGTAAAGCCTTTTTGAAATCGGACAGTGTGGTTAGATTAACGAGAGTCTTGTCTTTAAATTGGTGTAAAATAGTCATATGTTTGAGAAATTGAAGTAATAGCATTTCTAAGGTATTTGAATAACGCGCCACGGGATTCCACTGGCTGTTGAGTAGGTGGGATGATTTCGTCCCACATACCCTAGAGAGGTTAACGGGATTGGTTGGACAACAACCAGTGAGATAGCACGGCGCGAAATTCCCCCCAAAAATTTCTCAAAATTTAAATTCAAGTATTATACGGCATTTTAAAGATACTCTACTCGTTAATCCAACCACATTGTCCGATTTCAAAAAGGCTTTACGGTGAAAGCAAAACATTAGATTATTGTAGGATAGCACCTTAGCAACAAAAAAAAGCCATTTTCCAAAGACGGATAGCCATCACAAAACCAGATATACAGCTAAAATTAAGCACTAACCTTTGACAATCTTCATCAGATGACACTCCTAGGACATCATGTTACACAATACATGCATTTTTTGTTCGATCAAGTTCATATTTATATCCAAAAACCCAATTTTTACATTGGTGCATGACGTTCAGAAAATGTTTTCTCCCCATAACTATCGGTGAATGGGCACATTAATTTACAGAAGAACTCATAAACGATGACAAAATGTATAACAATTTTGTGGTAGTGCTTTGCTGCAGGAGGGACTGGTGCACTTCACAAAATAGATGGCATCATGAGGGAGGAAAATCATGTGGATATATTGAAGCAACATCTCAAGACATCAGTCAGGAAGTTAAATCTTGGTCACAAATGGGTCTTCCAAATGGACAATGACCCCAAGCATACTTCCAAAGTTGAGGCAAAATGGCTTAAGGACAACAAAGTCAAGGTATTGGAGTGGCCATCACAAAGTCCTGACCTCAACCCTATAGAAAATTTGTGGGCAGAACTGAAAAAGTGTGTGCGAGCTATAAGGCCTACATCCTGACTCAGTTACAACAGCTCTGTCAGGAGGAATGGGCCAAAATTCACCCAACTTATTGTGGGAAGCTTGTGGAAGGCTACCCAAAACGTTTGACCCAAGTTAAACAATTTAAAGGCAATGCTACCAAATACTAATTGAATGTATTTCCTACTTCTCACCCACTGGGAATGTGATGAAAGAAATAAAACCTGAAATAAATAATTCTCTACTATTATTCTGACATTACACATTCTTAAAATAAAGTGGTGAACCTAACTGAGCTAAGACAGGGAATATTTACTAGGATTAAATGTCAGGAATTGTGAAAGATGTAGTTTAAATGTATTTGGCTAAGGTTTATGAAAACTTCCGACTTCAAATGTATATTGCAATATATTTCAATCTCTTTTTCCATTTTTAAATTAAATATTACTTCTGGCAACCCGCCTCACCCAATGTGATACGGATCTGCTATTTTTTTAGACCTTATAGCTAGAACCTCCATCAGAAGCTAGCCATCAGAAGCTAACCAGCTAATTAGCTACTAGCTATTTAGTCCTTGTTAGCCACTGCTAGCGGACCATTACACCGGATAATCGCAGCTAGCTAGCTGCTACCGAGTGGCCCAGCCCATCTCCCGGCCTGCTCAGTGGACTCTATGATCACTCGGCTACACAGCTGATGCCTCCTGGACTCTTCACTAACACAACTAGAAGCCACTACATCACCGGATTCCTGCCGTAAGCTCTGGACCTTTGCACCGGAGTGGCTATAGTGGCTAACACCCTTGTCCCGAAGCTAGCACCAGTTAGCCTTGAGCCAGGTGCATCTCCCGGCTAGCAAACAAAATTACTCCAGCTACAATTCCTCTTTTGCCAATTGGCCTGGACCCTTTGTTGACATGGAGCCCCGACGATCCATCACGACTGGTCTGCCGACGTAATTCCGTCCGATGTGCCCTCAACTGGCCTTTGCCAGACGTCGGTGACGCCCTTGTCCCGAAGCTAGCACCAGTTAGCCTCAAGCCAGGCGCGTCTCCCGGCTAGCATAGTAACGACTACCTAACGGCTTCCCTGGTTCATATATTGCTGTTCACTGGACCCTATGATCACTTGGCTACATAGCTGATCCCTGCTGGACTGTTCATTAATCACGGTACTCCATTTTGTTTGTTTTGTTTATCTGTCGGCCCCAGCCTCGAACTCAGGCCCTGTGTGTAGTTAACTGACCCTCTCTGCCCATTCATCGACACTTTACCTGTTGTTGTTGTCTTAGCTGATTAACTGTTGTCTTACCCGTTGTTGTCTTAGCTAGCTATCCCAATCAACACCTGTGATTGCTTTATGCCTCGCTTTGTCTCTCTAATGTCAATATGCCTTGTATACTGTTGTTTAGGGTAGTTATCATTGTTTTATTTTACTGCGGAGCCCCTAGTCCCACTCAACATGCCTCAGAGAGCTCTTTTGTCCGACCTCCCACACATGCGGTGACCTCACCTAGCATAACTGGTGCCTCCAGAGATGCAACCTCTCTTATCATCACTCAACGCCTAGGTTTACCTCCACTGTACCCGCACCCTACCATACCCCTGTCTGTACATTAGGCCTTGAATCTATACTACCCAGAATTCTGCTCCTTTTATTCTCTGTTCACAACGCACTAGACGAGCAGTTCTGATAGCCTTTAGCCATACCCTCATCCTACTCCTCTGTTCCTCGGGTGATGTAGAGGTTAACCCAGGCCCTGTGTGTCCCCAGGCGCTCTCATTTGTTGACTTCTGTAACCGTAAAAGCCTTGGTTTCATGCATGTTAACATCAGAAGCCTCCTCCCTAAGTTTGTTTGACTCACTGCTTTAGCACACTCCGCCAACCTTGATGTCCTTGCCGTGTCTGAATCCTGGCTTTGGAAGGCCACCAAAAATTCTGAAATTTCCATCCCCAACTACAACATTTTCCGTCAAGATAGAACTGCCAAAGGGGGAGGAGTTGCAATCTACTGCAGAGATAGCTTGCAAAGTTCTGTCATACTTTCCAGGTCTATGCCCAAACAGTTCGAGCTTCTAATTTTAAAAATGAATCTCTCCAGAAACAAGTCTCTCACTGTTGCCGGCTGTTATAGACCCACCTCAGCTCCCAGCTGTGCCCTGGACACCATATGTGAATCGATTGCCCCCCATCTATCTTCAGAGTTCGTTCTGTTAGGTGACCTAAACTGGGATATGCTTAACACCCCTGCCGTCCTACAATCCAAGCTAGATGCCCTCAATCTCACACAAATTATCAAGGAACCCACCAGGTACAACCCTAAATCCGTTAACATGGGCATCCTCATAGATATTATCCTGACCAACTTGCCCTCCAAATACACCTCTGCTGTTTTCAATCAGGATCTAAGCGATCACTGCCTCATTGCCTGCATTTGTTATGTGTTCGTGGTCAAACGACCACCCCTCATCACTGTTAAACACTCCTGCGAGCAGGCCTTTCTAATCGACCTGGCCCGGGTATCCTGGAAGGACATTGACCTCATCCCATCAGTATAGGATGCCTGGTTGTTCTTTAAAAGTAATTTCCTAACTAAGCATTTTTTTTAATTAGCATGCCCCTTTAAAAAAATGTAGAACTAAGAACAGATATAGCCCTTGGTTCACTCCAGACCTGACTGCCCTCGACCATTACAAAAACATCCTCTGGCGTACTGCACTAGCATCGAATAGTCCCCGCGATATGCAATTTTTCAGATAAGTCGGGAACCAATACACACAGTCAGTTAGGAAAGCAAAGGCTAGCTTTTTCAAACAGAAATTTGCATCCTGTAGCTCTAACTCCAAAACGTTTTGGGACACTGTAAAGACCATGGAGAATAAGAGCACCTCCTCCCAGCTGCCCACTGTACTGAGGCTAGGAAACACTGTCACCACCGATAAATCCACGATAATGGAGAATTTCAATAAGCTTTTCTCTACGGCTGGAGATGCTTTCCTCCTGGCTACCCCAACCCCGGCCAACAGCTCCCCACCCCCCATAGCTACTTGCCCAAGCCTCCCCAGCTTCTCCTTCACCCAAATCCAGATAGCTGATGTTCTGAATGAGTTGCAAAACCTGGACCCCTACAAATCAGCTGGGCTAAACAATCTGGACACTCTCTTTCTAAAGTTATCCGCCGCCAGTGGCAACCCGTATTACTAGTCTGTTCAACCTCTCTTTCGTATTGTCCGAGATTCCTAAAGATTGGAAAGCTTCCGCGGTCATCCCCCTCTTCAAAGGGGGTGACACTCTAGACCCAAACTGTTTCAGACCTATATCCATCCTGTCCTGCCTTTCTAAAGTCTTCGAAAGCCAAGTTAACAAACAGATCACTGACCATTTTGAATCCCACCGTATCTTCTCCGCTGTGCAATCCGGTTTCCGAGCTGATCACGGGTGCACCTCAGCCACGCTCAAGGTACTAAACGATATCATAACCGCCATCGATAAAAGACAGTACTGTGCAGCCGTTTTCATCAACCTGGCCAAGGCTTTCGACTCTGTCAATCACCGTATTCTTATCGGCAGACTCAACAGCCTTGGTTTCTCAAATGACTGACTCGCCTGGTTCACCAACTGCTTCTCAGACAGAGTTCAGTGTGTTCCTTGATGGACAGGCTATTGTACAACACACAGAGCTATTTTCCTTTATTTGTTGTTAGGTGAAGTTATGGGTCCTACAGTATGTCTATGTTGTTGTTAGGTGAAGTTATAGGTCCTACAGTAGGTCTATGTTGTTGTTAGGTGAAGTTATGGGTCCTACAGTAGGGCTATGTTATTGTTAGGTGAAGTTATGGGTCCTACAGTAGGGCTATGTTATTGTTAGGTGAAGTTATGGGTCCTACAGTAGGTCTATGTTGTTGTTAGGTGAAGTTATGGGTCCTACAGTAGGTCTATGTTATTGTTATGGGTCCTACAGTAGGTTTATGTTATTGTTATGGATCCTAGAGGACACTATGTATGTCATGCAACAACAACCAAAGTGCTTCTTCGTTCATTACATAGGTATATTTGTTGTTAGGTGAAGTTATGGGCCAATTTGGCAAACAGTGTACAAACCCTCATTGTCAGGCTGATGGAAAAGCCAAAGAGCATTTTACTGGTTGAAGTGTTTTTTAAATACAAAGAGGTTGATTTGCAATGATGACACTAACATTATATTAAGCAGGACATTCAAACGAGCCTTACAATTATAATCTAAAGTAGTGTGAAATGCACTCATAAGCAACCTGGAAATGGAGGTTACTCCCCTGAGTTTCCCCCATTCACATTCAGAATACATTGTGAAAAACTAAAATCTTTTCTCACCATTTTTGCTCCTGGCAGATATACTACATCCATAACTATCGGTTTCCTCATTAGCAGGGAGGAGTTTCTACAACCAAATTGCATGTGCATCGCCCTCGTGCCGCAATTTTATTAAACACAGAAAGGGGCCTATATTGGAGACCAAAGGTCGTCTGGCACACTGCTTATAGTTTCAACAACATGAGTAACTTATTTATCGTCTTAGATGTTACTACTAATGTGAAAACAAGACAAAATATGACTGTTCTTGCTCATTTTAAGACAAATGTCAAATAATCATTACATTCATTACAGACGTCAATTGTTGTAGAACATCATGGCTACGCTGTTGGCATCACCTTTTACAGTGGATTACCGCTGTTGTTGGCTTTTAACCATCTGTCTGACTTTGTTGTTCACACAGGAGTGAGACGGGACTACCGTGGGTCCTCTGGGGAGCCTCAACAACCTCATGATGCTGACAAGGCAGAGAAGAGTCTCTCCACATTAGCACACCTCAAGAAACACCAGCAGAGATCCACAGGGAAGATAATTAACCTCTCTGACTGTGGGAAGAGATTCACCTCATCAGGCATGAAAATTCATCAGAGAATCCACACAGGAGAGAAACCTTATAGCTGTGGTCAATGTGGGAAGAGTTTTGATACATCTAGCCATCTTACTGTACACCAAAGAACACACACAGGAGAGAAACCGTATAGCTGTACTCAATGTGGGAAGAGCTTTAGTCATTCAAACAGCCTGATATCACACCAGAGAACACACACAGGAGAGAAACCTTATAGCTGTGATGAATGTGGGAATAGTTTTACAACATTGCGTAATCTGACTCTTCACCAGAGAATACACACAGGAGAGAAACCTTATTGCTGTACTCAATGTGGGAAGAGTTTTACTCAATCACCCAGCCTGATATCACACCAGAGAAACCACACAGGAGAGAAACCTTTTAACTGTGCTCAATGTGGGAAGAGTTTTACTAGGTCAACTGGCCTGATATCACACCAGAGAACACACACAGGAGAGAAATCTTATAGCTGTGATGAATGTGGGAAGAGTTTTGTTACATCTAACAGTCTGACTAAACACCGTAGAACACACACAGGAGAGAAGCTGTATAGCTGTGCTCAATGTGGGAAGAGCTTTACTGAGTCTAGCTGTCTGACTAAACACCAGAGAAAACACACAGGAGAGAAGCCTTTTAGCTGTAATCAATGTGGGAAGAGTTTTACTACGTCTAGCAAGCGGACTACACACCATATAACACATACAGGAGAAACCTCAGCTGTGATCAGTGTGACCAGAGATAATCTGATAAAATACCTCAATGAATTAATGTCAAATGTTTTAACATTGTAGAAGGAGTATTTAATGATCTCACAATGTAGAATGTTTTAATATTTATTGTAGGAGTAATTTAATGATGTCACAATGTAGAACCCTAAACGTTTGTCCCCTGTTCTATTGATTTCAACATGATATGGATATTAACCTCAGGGGGAAAATCCAGGCTCTGAATTGGAAGAGTTACTATTTATGAGATTTAACAAAAAGTGACAAACAGAAAAATAGTTGTGTTACACTTACCGCATTGGCAACCCAATTGAATCAAAATGCAACACTTCAAAATGTAGCGAGCTGTTTTCTACAAATTGTCCTCTAACCAGTGATGTACACATTATTCCCAGATTTCGTGTGGTTTTTGAGCTGTTAGTTTAACAGGACGTGCAACCTCATCTCCCCCTTTTTCGCGCAATTGATTTCAACATGATATCGATGAGTGATGACAAATAAGTGTTGTGTTCCTTTGTTTAGCGACCCCTACATTTAAATGCATCACTCCAAAATGTAGCTGACTGTCTTCTGCTGGTTGTCCTCTAATCAGTGAGGTAAAATATATCTCCCATTTCCATGTGTTTTTTTTAGTTTCAACAGCACGTACAACCTGATTTCCCCCCTAATCGATATCAGTGATTTATTGCTACTTGTCAAAACAACAGTGTTTCTGGTGCTTGTGCAGTTTATAAGGTGCTTGTTTTAAAATATCCAAGTAATATGAGTATTGTGGCAGATGTTTGTGTACATAGCACATTTTATGTTTAGGTTTTCAATATATCACAAACTGACATTGTTGCCCTGCTTTTAGAATATCAGGGTTCATTCTCAGATGTGCCAACCCAAATGTACTAGAGCATGACATTGGGGACTGGGCCCCGATCCAACAACATGCCTATCTAGTGAACCCTGAAAAGAGAGAGAAGCTCCACAGTGGTTTGCTTCCTGTCTTTAAGTTTGGTGTGGGTTTTTCTTTTGTTTGTCTCTTCTTGAGCAGATTTATTGGGTCTCATGGTGGGTGACTTTTAGGTCAGAGTTGTTGTTACTATTCAACTTTCAGAGCCCCTCCTAAAACCCCACCTGTTTAGTTGTGGTTGTTGTCAGTGACTCTTTGTTTGTTCCCTCTTCTGTTTGAGCAATTTAGATTTTTCTTGAACGTAACAACAAACAATGTAGTAAAACAAGCTTATATTTTGGGTTGGATGTTGAATCCAATTGTTAATATTTTCCTTAGAATGCTCATTAGTCTTTCAGTTGTTAGTCTTCTGTTTTTTTATCCTCATGTTTGTTGTGTACTAAATATTTCTGTTTATTTTCATAGTTTTTTTCCTGTGAAGCCATTGCTTTGCATCCATGTCTGAAATGTGCTGTATAAATAAATCTTGATTTGATTTGAACATAATGTAAAACAAATGAACCCAATGACTGACAAAAGAAGACTCTTGCCAAACCAATTTACAAATATGTGCAAAAGCAACACATTTCTTGGTCCATCTTAGTATGAAAAACGATCACTTTTCCAGCCTGCTGAAGGCGTGGTGGAGTGGTAAACACCACCCCCGGCTCTACCAGGGGCTTGAGGTGGTCTCCCACAGCTCTGCTTATGTCATGTTCTGTGGTCTTGCTGTTCCATTTCTTGACTGCCCCTGCAACACAGAAATAAACACATTTAATCATGTTAAATAAAACACTCAAAGTAATGGATATGGAGCATCTATGGCCTCAGTTACACCTGGCACCTAAATGTGACTTCTGTCATCTGATCACTCTAAGCTGCATTAGGTCTGGATGCACAAAAGTCACAATGTGCTGCATTAGGTTTAGATCTGCCAGGATGGGCATTGTGTTCGGAATTTGAGTCTGGCCACCGAATATGCATCAGCAATGTAAAGAGATGGGGTGAATGAATACATTTACACAAATTACCTTCATAATATCAAAGAACAAATGTGTGTGCCTGAGGGGAAATTAACTTTCATACAGCCAAAAGGGGTGAGAAATTACACCAATATCAGTGGACAATTTGCACTAATGTAAATAAACATGGAGGATGGAACATATTCCCTTTTGCTTACGTGATGAACCGCTAAGGGGACAAACATATTTACCATCTAAACCATGTGTGACCTCTCACCTCTCTGGCTGTAGAAGTGTTCTTCCTAACCAGTTCCTCAACAGCTCTCTGACTGAGCTCCACCCTCACTGGGTCTTCAGAGGAGAGGAAGGCTGAGGAGGGATGGAAGGATGAATGGATCAGTCAGTCAATAAAGTGTGGAGCTGCTGTGACAAAATCACTATTTTAGTAGTTCATTAAAGTAAATAAGGCTTTATGACTGCTGAATACCAACTATCAATCACTTAGATCATGTATTTCCAGGTAGAGATACATCCTTGGGACGTCCCTAGCCCATTGAAGTTGACATTTAAAATGGTTAAGGTAGGGGTTAAGGTTAGGGTTTAGGGTAGGGATGTCCCAAGGATCCCAGATAGCATTGACCATTGTGCATTCTTCTGTCTCTTTTACATAGCAGGTGATGGGTTCTGACTTCTGAACTTGAAAATATTAAATATCCTTATTATGTGAAATTGAATGAAACAATAATGTATGTTGATGCTAATATGATGTACAATATTCCATGATGTTTCTATATGATAACAATAGAGTAATATATTTAATATGATGTACAATATTCCATGATGTTTCTATATGATAACAATAGAGTAATATATTTAATATGATGTACAATATTCCATGATGTTTCTATATGATAACAATAGAGTAATATATTTAATATGTCATATATTTTTTATGACACACCCCTCACTATTGTCATTGGTTGCACTAATTGCACTGTTTGTCTACATAAGCTGGTTCAAGTATTGATGACATCACCCTGAAGAAGGCACAGTGATGCTGAAACGTTGGTAAATACCCATTCAATTGCTGGGAGTTTATACATGGAGTGTGCGACTTTATTTATTTTGATAGTTTATAGTTTATTCGCCGTTAGTCAGCACCTCCTCACAAACTATTTTTCTGGGTGTGCGCCAGCTCATGTTTTTTAACCTGTTAGGGGTAGGGGGCAGTATTTACACGGCCGGATAAAAAACGTCCCTGATTTAATCTGGTTATTACTGCTGCCCAGAAACTAGAATATGCATATAATTTCCTTTGGAGAGAAAACACCCTCAAGTTTTTAAAACTGTTTGAATGGTGTCTGTGAGTATAACAGAACTCATATGGCAGGCAAAAACCTGAGAAGATTCTGTACAGGAAGTGCCCTCTCTGACCATTCCTTGGGCTTCTTGACTCTCTTTATTGAAAACTTAGGATCTTTGCTGTAACGTGACACTTCCTACGGCTCCCATAGGCTCTCAGAACTCGGGGAAAAAGCTGAATGATGTCTTTGCAGCCCCTGGCTGAAAAACATTAGCGCCTTTGGTAAGTGGTCTATCAGAGGACAATGAGACTGAGGCGCGTGCATGAGGCGACACCATGTTTTTTATTTTCTCTCTCTTTATACTAAAACACGATTTCCCGGTCGGAATATTATCGCTTTTTTACGAGAAAAATGGCATCAAAATTGATTTTAAACAGCGGTTGACATGCTTCGAAGTACGGTAATGGAATATTTAGAAATGTTTTGTCACGAAACGCGTCGGGCGCGTCACCCTTATTTACCCTTCGGATAGTGTCTTGAACGCACGAACAAAACAGAGGATATTTGAACATAACTATGGATTATTTTGAACCAAACCAACATTTGTTATTGAAGTAGAAGTCCTGGGAGTGCATTCTGACGAAGAACAGCAAAGGTAATAGCATTTTTCTTATAGTAAATCTGACTTTGGTGAGGGCTAAACTTGGTGGGTGTCTAAATAGCTAGCCCTGTGATGCTGGGCTATCTACTCAAAATATTGCAAAATGTGCTTTCACCGAAAAGCTATTTTAAAATCGGACATAGCGAGTGCATAAAGGAATTCTGTATCTATAATTCTTAAAATAATTGTTATGTTTTTTGTGAACGTTTATCGTGAGTAATTTAGTAAATTCACAGGAAGTGTTCGGTGGGAATGCTAGTTCTGAACGTCACATGCTAATGTAAAAAGCTGGTTTTTGATATAAATATGAACTTGATTGAACAAAACATGCATGTATTGTATAACATAATGTCCTAGGATTGTCATCTGATGAAGATCATCAAAGGTTAGTGCTGCATTTAGCTGTGGTTTGGGTTTATGTGACATTATATGCTAGCTTGAAAAATGGGTGTCTGATTATTTCTGGCTGGGTACTCCGCTGACATAATCTAATGTTTTGCTTTCGTTGTAAAGCCTTTTTGAAATCGGACAGTGTGGTTAGATTAACGAGAGTCTTGTCTTTAAAATGGTGTAAAATAGTCATATGTTTGAGAAATTGAAGTAATAGCATTTCTAAGGTATTTGAATATCGCGCCACGGGATTACACTGGCTGTTGCGTAGCCCAGAGAGGTTTTTTAAGGGTAGGTAATAACACACCCGCCACGCTGATCCTCAACACAGGGGCCCCTCTGGGGTGCTGCTCAGTCTCCTCCTGTACTCCCTGTTCACTCATGACTGCACGGCCAGGCACGACTCCAACACCATCATTAAGTTTGCCCATGCCACAATAGTGGTAGGCCTGATCACCAACAACGATGAGACAGCCTATAGGGAGGAGGTCAGAGACCTGGCCGTGTGGTGCAAGGAAAACAACCTCTCCCTCAACGTGATCAAGACAAAGGAGATGATTGTGGACTACAGGAAAAGGAAGACAGCACGCCCCCATTCTCATCGACGGGGCTGTAGTGGAGCAGGTTGAGAGCTTCAAGTTCCTTGGTGTCCACATCACTAACAAACTATCATGGTCCAAGCACACCAAGATAATCGTGAAGAGGGCACGACAAAACCTATTCCTCCTCAGGAGACTGAAAAGATTTAGCATGGGTCCTCAGATCCTCAAAAGCTTCTACAGCTGCACCATCGAGAGCATCCTGACTGGTTGCATCCCTGCCTGGTATGGCAACTGCTCTGCCTCCGACCGCAAGGCACTACAGAGGGTAGTGCGTACAGCCCAGTACATCACTGGGGCCAAGCTCCCTGCCATCCAAGACCTCTTTACCAGGCGGTGTCAGAGGAAGGCCCCCCCCCCCCACTCTCTGTTATCATCTATGCATAGTCACTTTAATAACTCTACCTACATGTACATATTCACCGTCTCACCTCATACTGTATTGGAGCAGCAGCAGCTCACTGCCCAGTTCAACATCAGTTCACCGTCTCACCTCATACTGTATTGGAGCAGCAGCAGCTGACTGCCCGGTTCAACATCAGTTTACCGTCTCACCTCATACTGTATTGGAGCAGCAGCAGCTGACTGCCCAGTTCAACATCAGTTCACCGTCTCACCTCATACTGTATTGGAGCAGCAGCAGCTGACTGCCCAGTTCAACATCAGTTCAACGTCTCACCTCATACTGTATTGGAGCAGCAGCAGCTGACTTGATCGTTGATACTAATCATCATGTTTGAATCTGAGAGTAAATAGAGCCGACTACACTCTAAAAATGAAGGGTTCAACTGGAGTTGTTCTCAGATCCCCTAAGAACCGTAGGGTTCTTGGTCAATGAAAAACATCCCCAAAAGGTTCTTCAAAGAACTTGTTAGAAGGTGGGTTCATCGAGGAACCTCCGTTGTTGCTGGACTTCTTCCGGGAACTTCGCAATTACAACTGAAAACGATGGTGACAAGTTTGGATGCGACAACAGTTAAAAAGGTTAAGTTGGGTTGATGTTTGGCTCTGAATATGTCTCGAAATAATTTATTCTAATAATATTACATACTAATAATGAATAACGAAGACAATGATGGTTTTCTGTGAATATCTTCCATAACGTTACTATAGTTAATGAACGTAAATATTAGAAAGCCGGGTTTGACCGTCGGCGTTGTATGAGCTACAGTACAGTACCGTTAGCTAGCTAGCTAACGTTATGTCCTAACTAGGCACAACTAGGTTTGGATTATTTCCTCAACTATATTCTTTCCCATATATTGTATATCGTTTCTATAAAGCCAACATGGCTTTACACTCATTAACGTAAGTTTCCAATCTAGAGCAGTTCTCACTTTTGTGATAATGAACTAGCTAACGTTAGCTTCGTTAACTAACTAACTAACTAACTAACTAACTAACTAACTAACTAAGGACGGTGACCTGTCCAGACCAGATGTTACAACGTACTGAATCGTCAATGGAGGTCTTCCTCTTTATATAGCCTGCTACAGCATGCAATACTATTAACTCACAAGGGGGCATAACGTTACATGTACAATACTATCCCATTTAGGAAACGTTACATGGACAATACTATGCCATTTTGGAAACGTTACATGTATAATACTATCCCATTTTGGAAACGTTACATGTACAATACTATCCCATTTTGGAAACGTTACATGTACAATACTATCCCATTTTGGTAACATTACATGTACAATACTATCCCATTTTGGAAACATTACATGTACAATACTATCCCATTTTGGAAACATTACATGTACAATACTATCCCATTTTGGTAACATTACATGTACAATACTATCCCATTTTGGTAACATTACATGTACAATACTATCCCATTTTGGAAACATTACATGTACAATACTATCCCATTTTGGTAACATTACATGTACAATACTATCCCATTTTGGTAACATTACATGTACAATACTATCCCATTTTGGAAACATTACATGTACAATACTATCCCATTTTGGAATTGTTAGGGCTGTATGGCAGTACTGTTACTGTATGGCAGTACTGTATTGGCTAGTGCTTTCTCCAATATGTTATTCCATTTTACATTATATTATTTGTCGATGCCATTTATCTTTCAATATTTATTTAATATATATATATATATATATATATATTAATGCTTGTAAGACTATTCTTTGACACATTTTCTCTTCCTTTGAAATTGTTATAGGACAGAACATGGACACAATGCAATTGGGATCAAGAAGAAGGTACAGATATGTTGTAGGACAGCTGCATTTAAAGTGTACATTTAACCTACATAGCAGTCAATACAAACATAGAACATCACCCAAAACACAAAACAAACACTCCCTGCCACGCCCTGACCAAACTACAATAACAAATAACCCCTTTTACTGGTCAGGACGTGACAGCATCCTCCCCCCCCAAAGGTGCAGACCCCGAAATGCACCTCAAACAAAAAAAACCCACAAAAACAACCCCAAACTTAAAGGGAGGGTGGCCACCGTCAAGGACGGTTCCTGTGCTACACCCCCCCCTTCCCAATCCTCCCCCCACGGAGGTGGCTCTGGGCGTAGCTCCCATTCCGTAGACTCTAGGCTGGGGAGCGTCGCTGCAGACACCTGGCTGGGGAGCATCTCTGCCGGCTCCGGACTGTAGGCCGTCTCTGCCGGCTCCGGACTGTAGGCCGTCTCTGCCGGCTCCGGACTGTAGGCCGTCTCTGCCGGCTCCGGACTGTAGGCCGTCTCTGCAGGCTCCGGACTGTAAACTGTCGCCGGAAGCTCCGGGCGGGGAACTGTTGCCGGAAGCTCCGAACAGGGAACTATCGCCGGAAGCTCTGGACGGGGAACTGTCGCCGGAAGCTCTGGACGGGGAACTGTCGCGGGAAGCTCTGGACGGGGAACTGTCGCGGGAAGCTCTGGACGGGGAACTGTCATCGGAAGCTCTGGACGGGGAACTGTCGCCGGAAGCTCTGGACGGGGAATGCGCACTGGAGGCCTGATGCGTGGGGCTGGCTTTGGAGGCGCCAGACTAGTAACACGCACCACAGGGCTAGTGCGAGGAGCAGAAACAGGACGTACTGGACTGGGCAGGCGCACTGGAGGCCTGATGCGTGGGAATGGCTTTGGAGGCGCCGGGCTAGTGCGAGGAGCAGGAACAGGACATACTGGACTGGGCAGGCGCACTGGAGGCCTGATGCGTGGGACTGGCTTTGGAGGCGCCAGACTAGTGACACGCACCTCAGGGCTAGTGCGAGGAGCAGGAACAGGACGTACTGGGCTATGGAGGCGTACCGGAGATCTGGAGCTCAGGGCTGGCACACACCGTCCTGGCTGGATGGTCACTATAGCCCGGCACGGGCAGAGCGCTGGCACAGGGCGAACTGGGCTGTGCTGGGGAATGATGGCTGCCGTGCGTAGAGCAGGCGCAGGGTAGGCTGGACCTAGGAGACGCACTGGTGGCCAGATGTGCTGTGCCGGCGCACTTCTCCCTGGCTGAGTGCCAACTCTAGCACGGCAATGCTGAGGAGCCCGTATCGACCGCACCGGGCTATAGCTGCGCACTGGCGACACAGTGCGTAACTCAGCATAACAGGGTGCCTGCTTGATCCGTCGCTCCCCATAATAAGCACGAGGAGTTGGCTCAGGTCTCCAACCTGACTTACCCCAACTCCCTGTGTGCCCCCCCCCCCCATTTTTTGGGGGGGCTGCCTCTCAGGCTCCTGTAGCTCCCTTAATTTGTCCTCCCAGAATCATCGTTCCTCCTTCCATGTCGATCCTTCTCCCCGGTGCTCCAGTCCACGCTGCTTGGTCTTCTTGTGGTGGGTGGTTCTGTAACGGCCGTCGAAGGGAGTAGACCAAGGCGCAGCGGGTTGAGTGCTCATATTTAAATATTTATTCGAACATTTAAACAAAACAAGAAAAACGACAGCCAAACAGTACTGTCAGGTACACTAAACACTAAACAGAAAATAATCACCCACAAAACACAATGAGAAAACCCCCTACTTAAATATGGTCTCTAATCAGAGGCAACGAGATTCAGCTGCCTCCAATTAGAGACCAACCCCAAATAGTTCCAACATAGACAACCTAGATTAAACATAGAAATAGAATAACATAGAACATCACCCAAAACCCCCAAAACACACAAAACAAACACCCCCTGCCACGCCCTGACCAAACTACAATAACAAATAACCCCTTTTACTGGTCAGGACGTGAAAATACACACTAAAGCTGAAGAAATCTGTATTTAGCATCAAGTCTACAATATTGTTAGTTTACCTATGATTCATCTTTAATGTTGTTTTTATTGTACATCATTAGTTGTATTTTTTAAATGTCATGTCATGTATTCCCCTGTGGCTCAGTTGGTAGAGGATGGTGTTTGCAATGCCAGGGTTGTGGGTTTGATTCCCACGGGGGGCCAGTACAACAACAACAAAAATGCATGAAATGAAATGTATGCATTCACTACTGTAAGTCGCTCTGGATAAGAGCGTCTGCTAAATAACTAAAATGTAAAATGTAAAAAAAATGTCATGAAAAGCACTATACAAAGTAAATGTATTATGTATTATGGTCTGACATGCCTGCAGAAATGTTGCAATTTTGTAATGTGTTTTGTTTGGTAAATTGTTTTGTTAATATGAATTTACATTTGTGGTGCCACTAAATAAACAATGAATTATTTAAATCAATACTGTCAATATTGCTATTATTAATATTAAAATATGTTTTTATAATGGAGGGAGGGTGGACAGGGAGTTTAAAAAATGAACCCCAAAAGGTTATTTGAGGAACCATGATAAGGGGTTCTTCAAAGAACTTAGAGGTTCCCACAAAAGGTTCTTCAAATAACTTTTAGGGGTTCCCCCACAGTTTCAATTTGAAGAACCCCTACAGGATACTCCAGGAACCTTTACTTTTTAGAGTGTATATTGATAAAAGTCACCTTGTCCGAGAGACATTTACATAGTTATACACAGCCCAAATTGGGATGATTATTTTAGGGCGAAATAGCGGCCACAACAGACAGACCTGATATCGACCATAATTCAACATCCTTGGACGTCACGTGCTGAGTAGGTATGACCAAAGTTATTCTATTTGTCTACACTTGTAGTACATTTTTACACTATAATAAATGTTTATGATGCCACATCATCCGTTTTCAAAGGGAGTCGTTGGTTTTTAGTGGCAGTCGCTTTTGAGCTTTTTGTCTGAAAGTATTTTCTCAACTGCGATACCAACTCCAGTCAGCAGATGGCGATGTGCGTCTTTCAGGTGATTCTGCCACTGTGACGTATAATCTAGTGGACAGGACGCTTGTTCAGCATCAACAGCTAGTCAGCCACCTTGGTTCACTCTAACTTTATGGAAAAAGGTTTATTCAATAAATCTAGCAACTCCTCTCATACTGGGAAGAACCCCCCCCCCCCCCCCCCCCCCACAGGCCTTAAGGGCAGTTTTATTTCAAATGTAGTACCTGGATGGAGAAAATCCAATTAGCGTTTTATAGTTACATCGTTAGGGTAACTTAACCTAAAGTGGACACACTCCCATCAGTTTCTGAGACAACTGCCCAGACTTTGTAGACAGTTTAATAATGCTTAAAACTCATCTTTATCAAATGATCCATTAAAGATACCAACTCAAAACCTACGTTCGTCTACATATGGATTGTTTAAATTGAATCTAATTATATTCCCAGTATTACTTCATCAAATCTCTAGTAATCATTATACACGCATACAATTCATCATATTTTCATATATTCACAGAATCCATATAAAACGTAAGAAATTCTCAGGTACTCACAACAACCATTCCATTTGCTTTTTCAAGGACTCTCCAAACATACTCCCAGCAGAACAAAAAATTAACTTTTGTTTCCCGAACAATGACCATGGGATCCTCAACGGTTCTCTAACCTCCCAGAGACCACGGCAAAATCAAGCCTCCCAGGAACTATAGACCTTCCACTGCTTTCTAAAATATCATCCCGCTTATTATCCACATTTCAATCATCTGATTAAGCATATTTCTATGTTACTATCCAAACGTCAGATTAAGACTCATATCACAGTCACACAACTCTCATATCAGTCACACAACTCCCATATCACAGTCACACAACTCTCATATCACAGTCACACAACTCTCATATCACAGTCACACAACTCTCATATCACAGTCACAACTCTCATATCACAGTCACACAACTCTCATACCAGTCACACAACTCTATCACAGTCACACAACTCTCATATCACAGTCACACAATGCTATTCCCAAACATACCTAATCAATTAGTTGTTTTTCAACAATATTTTAACCTGCAGGAATATTTTCACATTTCTATCTCATGGTTAGTTCCTAGGATAATGTAAGTCATACATTTACATCTCTCAATACTTCTAAAATGGGGTCCAGGTTTAAAACAATTACAGGTGCACCTTACTATCTTATACTATATCATAAATGGTCTTAACTAGTAAACACAGATTCTAGTTTTCATCCAGTTCACACCTCCACACAGGAATACACACAGAGCCTACGAGGATTTTCTAAAATCTCCACTTTGCGTGTTTCGCTCACCTCATTCTTTTTTAAAAATTAGGTTTGAGTTGTGGTATCCACTCAGATCAAAGGTGGGTTCATCTGCTCCGTTCCCGAAGTCTCCCTGAGATCCCAAGTTAGAGGGATCCCTCGTGCACCATTTACCCAGGTCGTCAGGAGTCAGGTAATTTATCCAGGTCGTCAGGAGCCAGGTCATTTACCCAGGTCGTCAGGAGCCAGGTCATTTACCCAGGTCATCAGGAGTCAGGTCATTTACCCAGGTCATCAGGAGTCAGGTCATTTACCCAGGTCGTCAGGAGACAGGTCATTTACCCAGGTCATCAGGAGTCAGGTCATTTACCCAGGTCGTCAGGAGTCAGGTCATTTACCCAGGTCATCAGGAGCCAGGTCATTTACCCAGGTCATCAGGAGACAGGTCATTTACCCAGGTCGTCAGGAGTCAGGTCATTTACCCAGGTCATCAGGAGTCAGGTCATTTACCCAGGTCATCAGGAGTCAGGTCATTTACCCAGGTCGTCAGGAGTCAGGTCATTTACCCAGGTCATCAGGAGACAGGTCATTTACCCAGGTCGTCAGGAGTCAGGTCATTTACCCAGGTCATCAGGAGCCAGGTCATTTACCCAGGTCATCAGGAGCCAGGTCATTTACCCAGGTCATCAGGTCATTTACCCAGGTCATCAGGAGCCAGGTCATTTACCCAGGTCGTCAGGAGTCAGGTCATTGACCCAGGTCGTCAGGAGTCAGGTCAAGATTCACATCCCCATCGCCAAATGTGGAGGTTAATTTCTTTAATATCAATTGAGGAAACAAACTTATCACACAAGTCAGCGTTATTCTAAAACTAAATCTTTATTCACTTATTAATACGGGAGCAGGTCAATACAACACACATATAAAGTGAATCAATTGAGTGTTCTACGAAAATGATGGCTGGTCGACAAATCACCCCCAGATGATTCGTTGAGAGATGAATCACCCCCAGATGATTCGTTGAGAGATGAATCACCCCCAGATGATTCGTTGAGAGATGAATCAACCCCAGATGATTCGTTGAGAGCCACGATACAAAAGTACAAAGGTCTTTTACAGCCAAGATACACCCCTTTCAACCTACATGACCAACAACAGATGTATAGAACGGGTCACAAGGTTAAGATTTGTATGAAAGATACTTATAATTCTCAGCAGACAGTATCTGCTGTAAAAACAGTACTCTTTATGTAGAGACCAGGGTCTGGCCCTGAGGTCATCTCTCCCTGGTACCATATAGAACAGAAACATTAACTCATGTTCTGGAATGCAGTCTCTTTAGGTTTTATCACCCAAAAGACATTGTAAATCTCCTGTCAGTGTTTTCTCCCAGAGGCCCATCCTCAGTAGAACACACAGACACAATAGTTCTAAGAACCCTCTATTCAGTTGCATAAAACAACCATTTGATGCAATAAAAGTATTATAACAATGTTGCAGTTTTGCTCTCAGTGTCCACTGAAAGTTGACTAGTAACAACAACTGGGACCTAAAAGACACCCACCATGAGACCCACTAAATCTGCCCAAGAAGAGTAAAACAAAATAAAAACCCACACCAAACTTAAAAACAGGAAGCAAACCAAAAAGGTGGAGCAACTAAAGGTGTTGACTCTCCACATGTATCAAGACAACTGGAGCACTGGGCCAGACACTCTTAAATAGAACCTGGACCAGCTCAGGTGAAACACCTTCCCACTAACGAGATGGACAAGCCAGCACAGGTGTAACACATACTGACTAACGAGGTGACACCAATCAGTGCGCCCAACGAGCTAGACGTGCTAGACGTGCTAACGAGCTAGACGGGCTAGACGTGCTAGACGTGCTAACGAGCTAGACGGGCTAACGGGCTAGACATGCTAACGAGCTAGACGTGCTAAAGTCCAACCTCAAAACATAAATGTAAAAACCAAAGCCTGTAACACCTTAAGACAACAAATATATCCTATATTTCTTTTGGACAAGTTTGCTCACCACCAACAGAAAACAACTTCCATTTCACATTATAATCAACCACAATGATTCACCTTCTACAATATAAACATGGTGTCTACTGGCTGTCAACAATTAAAAACAAGAAAAAAACACGTATTTCTAAATAATAATATACAATAGGATTATTTGTTTCTCCTTTTTCTTTCTATAGAATCCTAAATCCCACTAGCTTCTAGAACTCTCGTCTTCCTACAACTCACTAGCTTCTAGAACTCTCGTCTTCCTAAAACTCACTAGCTTCTAGAACTCTCGTCTTTCTAAATCCCACTAGCTTCTAGAACTCTCGTCTTCCTAAAACTCACTAGCTTCTAGAACACTCATCTTCCTAAAACTCACTAGCTTCTAGAACTCTCCTCTTCCTAAAACTCACTAGATTCTAGAACTCTCATCTTCCTAAAACCCACTAGCTTCTAGAACTCTCGTCCCCTTGGAACGAGCCCAAACAAAACTCATCTCCAATACGGAAAAACGTGCAGTCAAAATAAATTCTGATCCATGGCAACGCACTGCCTAAACACAAAACACAAATCTTATATCCATTTGGGGGGAAATCAGGTTGAACCTGCTCCTGAAACTAACACAACAAAACACATGGAAATGGAGATATATTTTACCTCACTGGTTAGAGGACAACCTGCAGAAGACAGTCAGCTACATTTTGGAGTGATGCATTTAAATGTAGGGGTCACTAAACAAAGGAACATAACACTTATTTGTCATCACTCATCGATATCATGTTGAAATCAATTGTGCGAGAGGAGGGAGATGAGGTTGCACGTCCTGTTAAAACTAACAGCTCAAAAACCACACGGAATCTGGGAATAATGTGTACATCCCTGGTTAGAGGACAACTGGTAGAAAACAGCTGGCTACATTTTGATTCAAGTGGGTCACCAATGCTGTAAATGTAACACAGCTCTTTTTTTGTTAGTCACTTTTTGTTAAATCACATAAATAGTAACTCTTCCATTTCAGAGCCTGGATTTTCCCCCTGAGGCTAATATCCATATCATGTTGAAATCAATAGAACAGGGGACAAACGTTTAGGGTTCTACATTGTGACATCATTAAAATACTCCTACTACAATGTTAAAACATTCTACATTGTGACATCATTAAAATATATTGATATCATTTAACAACTCCTTCATGTATTTTCTGATATTTGATCAGAGGTCTTTTATCAGATTATCTCTGGTCACAGCTATAAGGCTGTGTGTGTTCTCTTGTGTACTGTCAGCTCTCCAGATCGACCAAAACTCTTCCCACAATGATTACAGCTAAAAGGTTTCTCTCCTGTGTGTATTCTCTGGTGCACTGTCAGCTCTCCAGATCGACCAAAACTCTTCCCACATTGATCACAGCTATAAGGTTTCTCTCCTGTGTGTATTCTCTGGTGCACTGTCAGCTCTCCAGATCGACCAAAACTCTTCCCACACTGATCACAGCTAAAAGGTTTCTCTCCTGTGTGTGTTCTCTGGTGTAAAGTCAGAGAGCCAGACTTACTAAAACTCTTCCCACATTGATCACAGCTATAAGGTTTCTCTCCTGTGTGTATTCTCTGGTGCACTGTCAGCTCTCCAGATCGACCATAACTCTTCCCACACTGATCACAGCTAAAAGATTTCTCTCCTGTGTGTGTTCTCTGGTGTAAAGTCAGAGAGCCAGACTTACTAAAACTCTTCCCACATTGATCACAGCTATAAGGTTTCTCTCCTGTGTGTATTCTCTGGTGCACTGTCAGCTCTCCAGATCGACCATAACTCTTCCCACACTGATCACAGCTATAAGGTTTCTCTCCTGTGTGTATTCTCTGGTGTAGAGTCAGCGTGCTAGATGCAGCAAAACTCTTCCCACATTGACCACAGCTATAAGGTTTCTCTCCTGTGTGTGTTCTCTGGTGTAAAGTCAGAGAGCCAGACATACTAAAACCCTTCCCACATTGATCACAGCTATAAGGTTTCTCTCCTGTGTGTGTTCTCTGGTGTGATATCAGGCTGGTTGACTGAGTAAACCTCTTCCCACATTGACCACAGCTATAAGATTTCTCTCCTGTGTGTGTTCTCTGGTGTAAAGTCAGAGAGCCAGACTTACTAAAACTCTTCCCACATTGATCACAGATATAAGATTTCTCTCCTGTGTGTGTTCTCTGGTGTAATGTCAGCTGGCCAGATTGAACAAAACTCTTCCCACATTGACCACAGCTATAAGATGTCTCTCCTGTGTGGATTCTCTGATGAATTTTAATGCCTGATGAGGTGAATCTCTTCCCACAGTCAGAGCAGCAGTGAGTTCTCTTCCCTGTGGATGTCTGCAGGTGTTTATTGAGGTGTTCTGATCTGGAGAGACTCTTCTCTGCCTCGTCAGCATCACGAGGTTGTTGAGGCTCCCCAGAGGATCCAAGATAGTGAAGTATCTCTCCTGTGTGAACAACAAAGTCAGACAGATGATTTAAAGGCCCACAACAGCAGAAATCCACTGTAAAAGGTGATGCCAACAGCGTAGCCATGATGTTATACAACAATTGACGTCTGTAATGAATGTTAAAATGATTTAACAATTGTCTTAAAATGAGCAAGAACAGTCATATTTTGTCTTGTTTTCACATTAGTAGTAACATCTAAGATTGTAGGCTAGAAATAAGTTATTCATGTTGTTGAAACTCTAAGCAGTGTGCCAGACGACTTTTGGTCTCCAATATAGGCCCCTTTCTGTGTTTGCTAAAATTGCGGCACGAGGGCGATGCACATGCAATTTGGTTGTAGAAACTCCTCCCTGCTAATGAGGAAACCGATAGTTATGGATGTAGTGTATCTGCTAATGAGGAAACCACTAGTTATGGATGTAGTATATCTGCTAATGAGGAAACCGATAGTTATGGATGTAGTATATCTGCCTGGAGCAAAAATGGTGAGCAAAGATTTTCGTTTTTCACAATGTATTCTGAATGTGAACGGGGAAAAACTCAGGGAAGTAACTTCCATTTCCAGGTTGCTTATGAGTGCATTTCACGCTACTTTGGATTATAATTGTAAAGCTCGCTTGAATGTCCTGCTTAATATAATGTTTGCTACAGTATTAAGAACCGAGTTAATGACCGTATCCATTTGGGTGTTGTCAATAAAGTTATGATTTTTTAAATGTATTTTTAATTACATTTTGTTTTTCACCTTTATTTAAGCAGGTAGGCCAGTTGAGAACAAGTTCTCATTTACAACTGCGACCTGGCCAAGATAAAGCAAAGCAGTGCGACACAAACAATACAGAGTTACACATGGAATAAACAAACGTACAGTCAATAACACAATAGAAAAATCTATATACAGTGTGTGCAAATATCTATATACAGTGTGTGCAAATGGAGTACGGAGGTAAGGCAATAAATAGGCCATAGTAGCGAAGTAATTACAATTTAACAAATGAACACTGGAGTGATAGATGTGCAGATGATGATGTGCAAGTAGAAATACTGGTGTGCAAAAGAGCAAAAAAGTAAATAAAAACATGGGGATGAGGTAGGCAGTTGGATGGACTATTTACAGATGGACTGTGTACAGCTGCAGCGATCGGTAAGCTGCTCAGATAGCTGATGCTTAAAGTTAGTGAGGAAGATATATGTCTCCAACTTCAGCGATTTTTGCAATTCGTTCAAGTCATTGGCAGCAGAGAACTGGAAAGAAATGTGTCCAAAGTAGGTGTTGGCTTTGGTGATGACCAGTGAGATATACCTCTTTGAGTGCGTGCTATGGGTGGGTGTTGCTATGGTGACCTGTGAGCTGAGTGAAGGTGGCCTAGCAAAGACCTATAGATGACCTGGAGCCAGTGGGTTTGGCGACGAATATGTAGAGAAGGCCAGCCAACGAGAGCATACAGGTCGCAGTGGTGGGTGGTATATGGGGATTTGGTGACAAAACGGATGGCACTGTGATAGACTGCATCCAGTTTGCTGAGTAGAGTGTTGGAGGCTATTTTGAAAATGACATCGCCGAAGTCAAGGATCGGCAAGAAAGTCAGTTTAACGAGGGTATGTTTGGCAGCGTGAGTGAAGGAGGCTTTGTTGCGAAATATGAAGCTGATTCTAGATTTCATTTTGGATTGGAAATGCTTAACTTCATCGGGGTAGGGGGCAGTATTTTCATGTCCGGATGAAAAGCATGCCCAGAGTAAACTGCCTGCTACTCAGGCCCAAAAGCTAGAATATGCATATAATTAGTAGATTTGGATAGAAAACACTGAAGTGTCTAAAACGGTTTGAATAATGTCTGTGAGTATAACAGAACTCATATGTCAGGCAAAACCTTAGAAAAATCCAACCAGGAAGTGTGGAAATCTGAGGTTTGTAGTTTTTCAAGTGATTGCCTATCTAACACACAATATACATCCAATATACAGTGTCTATGGGGTCATATTGCACTTCCTAAGGCTTCCACTAGATGTCAACAGTCTTTAGAATGTTGTTTCAGGCTTCTACTGTGAATGGGGAGAGAATAAGAGCTGATTGAGTCAGGTGTCTGGCCGTCAGCCATTATTTTAGTTACGCACGCAGCCATGAGCACAAGCTCAGTTCTCTTTCCTTTATGAAGACAAAGGAATTATCCGGTTGGAATATTTTTGAAGATTTATGATAAAAACATCCTAAAGATTGATTCTACACATCGTTTGACGTGTTTCTACAAACTGTAATATAACTTTTTTGACTTTTCGTCTGGACTTTAGTGCGCGCGCCTTCTGCATTTGGAATAGTGAACCTAACGCGCGAACAAAATGGAGGTATTTGGACATAAACATGAACTTTATCGAACAAAACGTACATGTATTGTGGAACTGGGATTCCTGGGAGTGCATTCCGATGAAAATCATCAAAGGTAAGTGAATATTTATAATGGTATTTCTGACTTCTGTTGACTCCACAACATGGCGGGTATCTGTATGGCTTGTTTTGGTGTCTGAGCGCTGTACTCAGATTATTGCAAAGTGTGCTTTCGCCGTAAAGCTTTTTTGAAATCTGACACAGCGGTTGCATTAAGGAGAAGTATATCTTTAATTCTATGCATAACAGTTGTATATTTTATCAACGTTTATGATGAGTATTTCTGTAAATTGATGTGCTCATTCATCGGGGGTTTTGGAGGCAAAACATTTCTGAACATTACATACCAATGTAAAATGGGGTTTTTGGATATAAATATGAACTTTATCGAGCAAAACATACATATATTGTGTAACATGAAGTCCTATGAGTGCCATCTGATGAAGATCATCAAAGGTTAGTGATTAATTTTAGCTATATTTCTGGTTTTTGTGACGCCTCTCCTTGCTTGGAAAATGGCTGTGTGGTTTTTCTTGTCTAGGTGGTGTCCTAACATAATCTTTCGCCGTAAAGTGTTTTTGAAATCGGACACTGTGGTTGGATTAATGAGAAGTGTACCTTTACAATGGTGTATAATACTTGTATGTGTGAGAAATTTGAATTATGAGATTTTTGTTGTTTTGAATTTGGCGCCCTGCTATTTCAATGGCTGTTGGCGAGGTGTGACGGTAGCGTCCCACCTACCCCAGAGAGGTTTTAACATGCCGGTACATACTGCTGTAATAACATGCAAGCAAATTGTCAGCCAAAATATCGTGTAAGGTAACTTACTTGAAAAGAAATGTCTTTATTACATTGCTTAACATGTTCTTAACATTTGTCATAATTAGTTAAAGCAATGAATTTGTATCGGCTCTCGTTGGACTTCGGCTGCATATTTTCCGCCATTTTCTTCAAATCTGAAAATGATGTGAAGCTACGTCCATTTCCTGAAGAATTGCATTATGGGCCCTAAAGTACTGCGTGTATACGTCATATTTTGGCGAATTTAGTACGACATCCGGGAACTTTTGGCATACTAACTACATCAACGACATCATAACCGCCATCGATAAGAGACATTACTGTGCAGCCGTATTCATCGACCTGGCCAAGGCTTTCGACTCTGTCAATCACCACATTCTTATTGGCAAACTCGACAGCCTTGGTTTCTCAAATGATTGCCTCGCCTGGTTTACCTACTACTTCTCTGATAGAGTTCAGTGTGTCAAATCGGAGGGCCTGTTGTCCGGGCCTCTGGCAGTCTATGGGGGTGCCACAGGGTTCAATTCTCAGGCCGACTCTCTTCTCTGTATACATCAATGATGTCGCTCTTGCTGCTGGTGAGTCTCTGATCCACCTCTACGCAGATGACACCATTCTGTATACTTCTGGCCCCTCTTTGGACACTGTGTTAACCTGTTAGGGCTAGGGGGCAGTATTTACACGGCCGGATAAAAAACGTACCCGATTTAATCTGGTTATTACTACTGCCCAGAAACTAGAATATGCATATAATTATTGGCTTTGGATAGAAAACACCCTACAGTTTCTAAAACTGTTTGAATGGTGTCTGTGAGTATAACAGAACTCATATGGCAGGCAAAAACCTGAGAAGATTCCAAACAGGAAGTACCCTCTCTGACCATTCCTTGGGCTTCTTGGCTCTGTTTAAAGAAAATTTAGGATATTTGCTGTAACGTGACACTTCCTACGGCTCCCATAGGCTCTCAGAACCCGGGAAAAAGCTGAATGATGTAATTCCAGCCGCTGGCTGAAAAACTTTAGCGCGTTTGGATGGAAGTCGATCAGAGGGCCATCAGACTGAGGCTCGTGCACGAGGGGATCCCATGCTTTTACTTTCTCTCTCTTTGAACGTAAACACGCTTTCCCTGTCGGAATATTATCGCTTTTTTACGAGAAAAATTGCATAAAAATTGATTTTAAACAGCGGTTGACATGCTTCGAAGTACGGTAATGGAATATTTAGAATTTTTTTGTCACAAAACGCGTCGGGCGCGTAACCCTTATTTACCCTTTCAGATAGTGTCTTGAACGCACGAACAAAACGCCGCTATTTGGATATAACTATGGATTATTTGGGACCAAACCAACATTTGTTATTGAAGTAGAAGTCCTGGGAGTGCATTCTGACGAAGAACAGCAAAGGTAATAACATTTTTCTTATAGTAAATCTGAGTTTGGTGAGTGCTAAACTTGCTGGGTGTCTAAATAGCTAGCCCTGTGATGCCGGGCTATCTACTTAGAATATTGCAAAATGTGCTTTCACCGAAAAGCTATTTTAAAATCGGACATATCGAGTGCATAGAGGAGTTCTGTATCTATAATTCTTAAAATAATTGTTATGCTTTTTGTGAACGTTTATCGTGAGTAATTTAGTACATTTTTAGTAAATTCACCGGAAGTTTGCGGGGGGTATGCTAGTTCTGAACGTCACATGCTAATGTAAAAAGCTGTTTTTTGATATAAATATGAACTTGATTGAACAAAACATGCATGTATTGTATAACATAATGTCCTAGGGTTGTCATCTGATGAAGATCATCAAAGGTTAGTGCTGCATTTAGCTGTCTTTTGGGTTTATGTGACATTATATGCTAGCTTGAAAAATGGGTGTCTGATTATTTCTGGCTGGGTACTCTGCTGACATAATCTAATGTTTTGCTTTCGTTGTAAAGCCTTTTTGAAATCGGACAGTGTGGTTAGATTAACAAGAGTCTTGTCTTTAAAATGGTGTAAAATAGTCATATGTTTGAGAAATTGAAGTAATAGCATTTCTAAGGTATTTGAATAACGCGCCACTGGCTGTTACGTAGGTGGGACGAAATCGTCCCACTGGCCCTAGAGAAGTTAACTAACCTCCAAACGAGCTTCAATGCCATACAACTCTCCTTCCGTGGCCTCCAACTGCTCTTAAACGCAGGTAAAACTAAATGCATGCTATTCAATCGATCACTGCCCGCACCTGCTCGCCCGTCCAGCATCACTACTTTGAACGGCTCTGACTTAGAATACGTGGACAACTACAAATACCTGGGTGTCTGGTTAGACTGTAAACTCTCCTTCCAGACTCACATTAAGCATCTTCAATCCAAAATTAAATCTAGAATCGGCTTCCTATATCTCAACAAAGCATCCTTCATACCCTCGTAAAACTGACCATCCTACCGATCCTCGACTTCGGTGATGTCATCTATAAAATAGCCTCCAAATCTCTACTCAACAAACTGGATGCAGTCTATCACAGTGCCATCCGTTTTGTCACCAAAGTCCCATATACCACCCACCATTGCGACCTGTACGCTCTCGTTGGTTGGCCCTCGTTTCATACTCGTCGCCAAACCCACTGGCTACAGGTTATCTACAAGTCTCTGCTAGGTAAAGCCCCGTCTTATCTCAACTCACTGGTCACCATAGCACCACCCACTCGTAGCATGCGCTCCAGCAGGTATATCTCACTGGTCACCCCCAAAGCCAACACCTCCTTTGGTCGTCTTTCCTTACAGTTCTCTGCTGCCAATGACTGGAACGAACTGCAAAAATCTCTGAAGCTGGAGACTCATATCTCCCTCACTAGCTTTAAGCACCAGCTGTCAGAGCAGCTCACAGATCACTGCACCTGTACATAGCCCATCTGTAAACAGCCCATCTATCTACCTACCTCATCCCCATACTGTATTTATTTATCTTGCTCCTTTGCACCCCAGTATCTCTACTTGCACATTCGTCTTCTGCACATCTACCATTCCAGTGTTTAATTGCTTTATTGTAATTATTTGACCACCATGGTCTATTTATTGCCTTAACTTACCTCATTTCCACTCACTGTATATAGACCTTTTGTTTTCTTTTGTTCTACTGTATTATTGACTGTATGTTTTGTTTATTCCATGTGTTGTTGTATGTGTCGAATTGCTACGCTTTATCTTGGCCAGGTCGCAGTTGCAGTTGCAAATGAGAACTTGTTCTCAACTAGCCTACCTGGTTAACAATTTGACCCCCACAGGAAATCTTCACTGGCAGTTATAGAAAGACCCATTTACTATATAACCATTGATTCTTGAAGAATATAAATTATAAATGCCTCAAACTGTATTACCCCACCAGAAACCAAAACATAAGCTTGTATAACGCCACTGTTTGTAAACAAGCACTGTATAGCTGTGAAATCTGGTTAAAACTATCATTTTGACCTTATGGATGGCCAGTCCTTGTATTTATAGTGTAGTCAATTCAGGGGGTAGCCCTAAGCTGGACTCAGGTCCAGCGACTGTCAAGCCAACACCTTATATCAGCCTCTGGGCTGATAATTGTTTGCTATTTAAATCCTAGGTTATCCCTATAAAATAGCCACACATCTATCAACCAATCTGCAGTTGAAACAATAACAAATCTGTCATTCCACCACTAGTTTGGTTATAAGATGATGATGGGGCTGGAGAAATGTAACTAATCTCAAATTCATAGACAGACCTGCGGATGCAAGGACTGACCATCCATGATATCAACATTATAGTTTTAACCATGTTGAGGCTATACAGTGTTGATTTACATTGTTTCTAAACATTGGAGTAAAAAAAGCTTATTTAGGGTTATGATGGGGTACAACAGTTGAACTAAGCTCATGAGGCATGTGTTATATTCTTCAAGAATCAATGGCTATAAATAAATAATGTAAAAAGTCTAAATATGGATGTAGCTATTGCATATTTCCCCTTTAACACCAAACATCAGTTCAACAACTGCAGAGTTTGTGCCTCTGTATTTAAGACAGTACTTACTAGTGTTAATAAGGGAACGGTTTCTCAAAACCATCTTATGGCTAAGTTCACCGTTAGAACCATTGGACGCCTTAAGATGCGTTTGGGAAACCGGGCCCAGATGTCCAGTTTCCTCCTCTTCATCTTCTTCCAATGTGACAGTCATCTCCCCCTCCTCCTCTTTCACCCCATAAACTGCATCCTCCTCTTTCTCTTCCTCCTCGTCTTTTACAGTAGCATCCTCCTCCTCTTTCACTCTGAACGGGTCTTCCTCTTCTTTCACTGAAACGTCTTTCTCCTCTTTCACTCTGAACGCGACTTCCTCTTCTTTCACTGAAACGTCTTTCTCTTCTTCTTTCACAGTTACAGCCTCACCCTCTACTTGTTTTTGTATTGAAACAGCCTCCTCTTCCTTCTCCTCTTTCACGAAAACGTTCAGCCACAGTCCCTCTTTCTCCGTCCAGCAGACCTCTTCTTTAGCAGGAGGAGAGTAGCTTAGTGAGCACATGGTCGGGGATGTTAGCTAGGCTAATGCTAACTTAACCAGCCCGCTAGCTGATCAATAACAAAAACACCGTAAATATGAAATTAAAACGGATAACTAACTAGACGACAGAAGTGGGTTTAAAACACAGTGGCTAATATACACTAAAGCATCTAAAGAGCTTTATTGGTTCGGCTATTTTGTCTAGCAAGCTACCGAGGTGGCTGAATAACTGTTGCTGCTGTTGAAAGAAGAGTTCCGTCCACTACATTATACGTCACACCAACAGCATTACCTTAAATTCCCAGACCGCCATCTGCTGACTGGAGTGGGTAACGCAGTTGAGTAAAATGTATACTTTATTTTCAGACAAGTTTGATTGTAGGAAGATTTTTTTACTCACCAGTGTAACAACACAGTGTGGTTAAAGACTTAGTAAGCTAGTTGTAGTCACGATCTGGTTCCCTATAAGGACAAACAGTTATGTTTTTGCATTATTACAAATGTATGAACTTATTTCTGGAAATCTTCTAAACTACCCACAATGCACTATTTCCCAACGTCATATGTATTATCAACTCTATGCTACCGAGTTTGTATGCCAGTGTAACGGTGTAATGAAGTTACATTTAAAACATTTATTTAACCTTTATTTAACAAGGCAAACCAGCTAAGGACAAATTCTTATTTACAATAACGGACCCGTGTCTGTAGTTTTGATCCCGGGTCTGTAGTGATGCCTCTAGCACTGAGATGCAGGACCTTAGACTGCTGCTCGTGTGTTTACATTACATTCAGTGATAAAGGTATGGGATTCTGGGTAATCCACAGCAGATTTATGGAGAATTTGAAAATTGGGTGGTCCTGGGATAGAAATGTATAAAGTTGACATTACATCATAAAATCCACCTTTTACATCATAAATTAGCAATTTATGTTTTAGTAACTTCTGTTGTTGGTTTGGCCTCTCTTTATATGTTATTTGCCGAATCTCAGTTTTCCATGTGGGTTTTATGCTAAAGTTCCCTCTATCAAGTTGGTAGCAAACTGGAAAATGCATCTTCTTCAGGAGTGCTATTTATATCCTGATCATTCATCCACACTGCATCTTCTTTAGGAGTGCTATTTATATCCTGATCATTCATCCACACTGCATCTTCTTTAGGAGTGCTATTTATATCCTGTCACTACTGATCATTCATCCACACTGTGTGTCTCATCAATGCAGGTAATTTATGACATGTATAAAGTATGTGTTTTATAAACTCATGAACTCCAGCCAGTTTATCAGCCCGGTTCTGTTAGTTTAGGTGGATTATACTTCTTCACCACCAGAGGGGGACATCGAGTAATATTTCAGGTTAATTTGATATATTTTGATACTAAAATGGATGACAGTTTATTCTGATGTTGTGAATATGAGATTACACATGGAAACTATGTATTTATTTTATTATAGTAAATTAGGAATTATTAGGAATTGTTAAATCCACTATATGATCACAATAACTTTGACAGACATCTTGATAGTTTTTTGTTAGTATATTATAGGGCAGATTTATGGAGAATTGCTGTGGGAGTGCTATTTATATCCCGTCACTACTGATCATTCATCCATACTGTGTGTGTCCCATCATTTCAGCTTTGGAAATAAATGAACTATCCATTCATTGCTCCTTCCTGTGTTGACTCACTGACTTGAGAGACGGGACCAGGAAGGTCACACTAGGTTGATATCTAGCTCAAGCTTGTAAACGTTAGTCACACCTCATGCTTTTCATGAACTGTGTGGTTGTGTTATCTAGAGGGAACCCGTTAGCACAGTAGGCTCTGGTGCCTCTTGCCGTGGGATATCAACCTGCTTGCTCGTTTTTTTGGTTTTTTTGTTGACACAACAGGCTGAAAAGCGTCAATGCTTCAGGAAGCTTTGTTTCCCCATCACTACTTTTCAGCATGTTCTCTGTGAAGTCGACTACGGGAGTTTTGTCACTTTTTCCACCTTGGCTTACTGCTAGCGCACTAGCTGACTGACTTCTGGAATCTATCTATTTTGGATGTTGAGGATTTTCCCAGCCATCATTCTGTATGTCTCTGCTCTTCTGATCTGCAGTTATGTTTTAGTTGGGTTTTGTTAATCGGGTTCTAACTGGTCTCTTGTAGTTGGGCTCCAGCTCGCTGACCATAACTAGTTGGCTAAATAGCTAATGTTAGCTGGCTGGCTAAGATAACTGCATATAGCTAACATTCTTTGATATTTGGTTAGATAGCGTTATGTATTTCCAAAACGTTGGTTTAAACGATTGGTTTAATTTGAAGTTCTTTCTGTTGTTGTTTACATCACAGGGAATAGACCGGTCTTCCATATTACATCACACCTGCCTTTATCATTCTTCTGAATTCTTATTGGTTTTATGTAATAACTCCAAAAATAGAACAGTGAGGTGTAACTTTGCATTGGGACTTAAAACAATTTTTGGGAAAAATATTTTATTTGATCTTTTATAAACTTTACCATAATCTAACCATTTTATTTCTCTCCGTCTCACTCACTTTACATGTGTAGATAATAAAGCATTTGACCTTTCCACTGCGTTAACAATGGAGGATTGGTTGATTTCCAGTTGAAGTATTTAAGATGATTAAGGAGAAAAGTATTGTCCAACCATCGGGTAACTTGTTTCATGCGTATCAAAGGTGAGGGTGAATTTCAGATGTTTACTGCTTGTATTGATGAATGAGTGGAATCGATGAAGTTCCTCTGCTGTCCCCTGGAATAGATGGAACACGTCATCAATGAAGACTTTTTCAGAGCCTGGTTAGGTGCTAGATTGGATTGTTAGGGCTGACAATCACATTCTTCTCTAACAACCCCACATACAGATTGGCATAATTTAGGGTGACCAAATTTTAGTTTTCCAAAAAGAGGACATGTCCGGGAAAAAGAGGACGTATGGTCACCCTACTGTAAATGCAATATATTTGGAAAAAATCCCATTATTTTCCAGTGTTTCTTTGATGTATTGCGCGATCGTATCAGCTGTCTCATTTGGAGTGTTTTTAACTTCGACTAATTTACTTTGCACGCCACCATTCTTCCAATCAAAATACTGAATAAGCAGAGGGAATATTTTCACAGCACCGTGACTGCTCCCATCAGTAGAAACGCCACAGTAAGGTATGTCTTCTAGTGCTTTCTGAGCTATGTCGACAGAATGTGGTGCTATCACAGCGTTAACAATTGCTTCGGTCTTAGTACGAGCGCTTGAAAGCGGTCAAAGCAATGCAAAAACCCCAAAACGCACACAACGAATGGAGACTGTAGGAAGCAAAAGCCGAATCCCGGACATTTTAGGCGATTTAGAAATCCCGGCCGGACGCATTTTTTTAGGTCCAAAAAGAGGACATGTCCGGGAAAAAGAGGACGTATGGTCACCCTACATAATTAGATGCTATTTTTAAACTACAATGACCATAATGCACTGCGTGCCTACTTGTCTTGTCTGTGTTTATTTTACACCTGCTATGTAAAAGAGACAGAAGAATGCACGATGGTCAATGCTATCTGGGATCCTTGGGACATCCCTACCCTAAACCCTAACCTTAACCCCTACCTTAACCATTTTAAATGTCAACTTCAATGGGCTATGGACGTCCCAAGGATGTATCTCTACCTGAAAATACATGATCTAAGTGATTGATAGTTGGTATTCAGCAGTCATAAAGCCTTATTTACTTTAATGAACTACTAAAATAGTGATTTTGTCAGACAGCAGCTCTACACTTTATTGACTGACTGACCCATTCATCCTTCCATCCCTCCTCAGCCTTCCTCTCCTCTGAAGACCCAGTGAGGGTGGAGCTCAGTCAGAGAGCTGTTGAGGGACTGGTTAGGAAGAACACTTCTACAGCCAGAGAGGTGAGAGGTCACACATGGTTTAGATGGTAAATATTTATGTCCCCTTAGCGGTTCATCACGTCAGCAAAAGGGAATATGTTCCATCATCTATATTTATTTACATTAGTGCAAATTGTCCACTGATATTGGTGTAATTTCTCATCCCCGTTGGCTGTATGAAAGTTAATTTCCCCTCAGACACACACATTTGTTCTTTGATATTATGAAGGTCATTTGTGTCAAATGTACCTTTCCCCACTCATTCACCCCATCTCTTTACATTGCTGATGCATATTCAGTGGCCTGGCTGCATCCAGACGATGTCAAAGGCCCATCCTGGTAGATCTGAACCTAATGCAGTTTAGAGTGATCGGATGACAGATGTCACATTTAGGTGCCAGGTGTAACTGAGGCCATAGATGCTCCATATCCATTACTTTGAGTGTTTTATTTAACATGATTAAATGTGTTTATTTCTGTGTTACAGGGACAGTCAATAAATGGAACAGCAAGGCCACAGAACATGACATAAGCAGAGCTGTGGGAGACCACCTCAAGCCCCTGGTAGAGCCGGGGGTGGTGTTTACCACTCCACCACGCCTTCAGCAGGCTGGAAAAGTGGGATTGATCTGGTTGATCCATTTGTTTGTTTCGGTTTGCAGTAGTTGAATCCTTTGACGTATTGTTGAATTAAACATTTATCTTCAACAAATGCACTGGGTTGGTTGAAAAGTGATACAAAACTTACATACCATGAACTATTTTGACATAGTGGGAGATTTACTGACTTTATACTGTTTTTCATACTAAGATGGATAAAGATGTGTTGCTTTTTGCACATATTTGTTCATTGGTTTAGCAAGAGTCTGTTGATTGGTCAGTCATTGGGTTAATTTGTTTTACAATATGTTCAAATCAAATCAAGCTTTATTTATACAGCACATGTCAGACATGGATGCAACACAATGGCTTCACAGGAAAAAACTATGAACATAATCAGAAATATTTAGTACACAAATATGAGGATAAAAAACAATAATAACAACTGAAAGACTAATGAGCATTGTAAGGAAACGCCATTGATTAAAATATCAACAATATGATGCAATATCCAACCCACAATATAACTTGTTTTTTAGGAGGGGCTCTGAAAGACACTATGGGGGTGTCCACTGGAAGTTGACTAGTAACAACAACTGGGACCTAAAAGACACCCACCATGAGACCCACTAAATCTGCCCAAGAAGAGGAAAACAAAAGAAAAACCCACACCAAACTTAAAGACAGGAAGTAAACCAAAAAGGTGGAGCAACTAAAGGTGTTGACTCTCCACATGTATCAAGACAACTGGAGCACTGGGCCAGACACTCTTAAATAGAACCTGGACCAGCTCAGGTGAAACACCTTCCCACTAACGAGATGGACAAGCCAGCACAGGTGTAACACATACTGACTAACGAGGTGACACCAATCAGTGCGTCCTACGTGCTAACGAGCTAGACGTGCTAACGGAGCTAGACGTGCTAACGAGCTAACGAGCTAGACGTGCTAACGAGCTAGATGTGCTAACGAGCTAGACGTGCTAACGAGCTAGACGTGCTAAAGTCCAACCTCAAAACATAAATGGAAAAACCAAAGCCTGTAACACCTTCCCCCTTAAGACAACAAATATATCCTACATTTCTTTTGGACAAATTTGCTCACCACCAACAGAAAACAACTTCCATTTCACATTATAATCAACTACAATGATTCACCTTCACCAATATAAACATGGTGTCTACTGGATGTCAACAATTAAAAACAAGAAAAAAACACGTATTTCTAAATAATAATATACAATAGGACTATTTGTTTCTCCTTTTTCTTTCTATAGAATCCTAAATCCCACTAGCTTCTAGAACACTCGTCTTCCTAAATCCCACTAGCTTCTAGAACTCTCGTCTTCCTAAAACTCACTAGCTTCTAGAACACTCGTCTTCCTAAAACTCACTAGCTTCTAGAACTCTCCTCTTTCTAAATCCCACTAGCTTCTAGAACTCTCCTCTTTCTAAATCCCACTAGCTTCTAGAACTCTCGTCCCCTTGGAACGAGCCCAAACAAAACTCATCTCCAATACGGAAAAACATGCAGTCAAAATGAATAAAGATCCATAGCAACGCACTAGCTAAACGCAAAACACAAATCTTATATCCATTTGGGGGGAAATCAGGTTGAACCTGCTCTTGAAACTAACACAACAAAACAAAAAACACATGTAAATGGAGATATATTTTACCTCACTGGTTAGAGGACAACCTGCAGAAGACAGTCAGCTACATTTTGGAGTGATGCATTTAAATTTAGGGGTCGCTAAACAAAGGAACACAACACTTATTTGTCATAACTCATCGATATCATGTTGAAATCATTTGTGCGAGAGGAGGGAGAGGAGGTTGCAAGTCCTGTTAAAACTAACAGCTCAAAAACCACACAGAATCTGGGAATAATGTGTACATCCCTGGTTAGAGGACAATTTGTAGAAAACAGCCAGATACATTTTGATTGAAGTCCGTCACCAACGTGGTAAGTGTAACACAACTCTTTTTGTGTTAGTCACTTTTTGTTAAATCACATAAATAGTAACTCTTCCATTTCAGAGCCTGGATTTTCCCCCTGAGGCTAATATCCATATCATGTTGAAATCAATAGAACAGGGGACAAACGTTTAGGTTCTACATTGTGACATCATTAAAATACTCCTACTACAATGTTAAAACATTCTACATTGTGACATTAATTCATTGATATCATGAAACAACTCCTTCATGTATTTTCTGATGTTTGATCAGATGTCTTTTATCGGAGTATCTCTTGTCACACTGATCACAGCTATAAGGTTTTTCTCCCGTGTGTGTTCTTTGGTGTGATACTAGGCTGGTTAGCCAAGCAAATCTTGTCCCACATTGATCACAGCTATAAGATTTCTCTCCTGTGTGTGTTCTCTGGTGTGATGTCAGCTGGCCAGATTGACCAAAATGCTTCCCACATTGACCACAGCTATAAGGTTTCTCTCCTGTGTGTGTTCTCTGGTGTATCTTCAGTTCGCCAGATTGAACAAAACTCTTGCCACATCGAGTACAGCTATAAGATTTCTCTCCTGTGTGTCTTCTCTGGTGCATCTTCAGTTCTCCAGATTGAACAAAACTCTTCCCACATTGAGTACAGCTATAGGGTTTCTCTCCTGTGTGTCTTCTCTGGTGTGATATCAGGCTGCTTCGATGAGTAAAACACTTCCCACATTGATCACAGCTAAAAGGTTTCTCTCCTGTGCGTGTTCTCTTGTGTAATTTCAGGCTGGTTGAATGAGTAAAACTCTTCCCACATTCATCACAGCTATATGGTTTCTCTCCTGTGTGTGTTCTCTGGTGTGTTATCAGGTTGCCTAGAAGAGTAAAACTCTTCCCACATTGATCACAGCTAGAAAGTTTCTCTCCTGTGTGTATTCTCTGGTGTGATATCAGGCTGCTTCGATGAGTAAAACTCTTCCCACATTGATCACAGCTAAAAGGTTTCTCTCCTGTGTGTTTTCTCTGGTGTAATTTCAGGCTGGTTGATTGAGTAAAACTCTTCCCACATTCATCACAGCTATATGGTTTCTCTCCTGTGTGTGTTCTCTGGTGTGTTATCAGGTTGCCTAGTTGAGTAAAACTCTTCCCACATTGATCACAGCTAAAAGGTTTCTCTCCTGTGTGTGTTCTCTGGTGTAATTTCAGGCTGGTTGAACAGTAAAACTCTTCCCACATTCATCACAGCTATACGATTTCTCTCCTGTGTGTGTTCTTTGGTGTACAATAAGATGGCTAGATGTATCAAAACTCTTCCCACATTGAGTACAGCAATAAGCTTTCTCTACTGTGTGGCTTCTCCGATGAATTTTAATGCCTGATGAGGTGAATCTCTTCCCACAGTCAGAGAGGTTAATTATCTTCCCTGTGGGTCTCTGCTGGTGTTTCTTGAGGAGTTCTGATCTGGAGAGACTCTTCTCTGCCTCGTCAGCATCATGAGGTTGTTGAGGCTCCCCAGAGGACCCACGATAGTCACGTCTCTCTCCTGTGTGAATGACAAAGTCATACAGATGGTTAAAGGCCCACAACAGCAGAAATCCACTGTAAAAGGTCATGCCAACAGCGTAGCCATGATGTTGTACAACAATTGACATCTGTAATGAATGTAATGATTACTTGACATTTGTCTTAAAATGAGCAACAATAGTCATATTTTGTCTTGTTTTCACATTAGTAGTAACATCTAAGATTGGAGGCCCTTTTCTATGTTTGCTGGTGAGAAAAGATTTTTGCTCAGGGGAGTAACCTCCATTACCAGGTTGCTTATGAGTTCATTTCACACTACTTTGGATTATAATTGTCAGGCTCGCTTGAATCTCCTGCTTAATATGTTTGTGTCATCATCGCAAATCAACCGCTTTGTACTTAAAAAAACACTTCAACCAGTAAAATGCTCTTTGGCTTTTCCATCAGCCTGACAATGAGGGTTTGTACACTGTTTGCCAAATTGGCCCATAACTTCACCTAACAACAAATATAGACCTACTGTTGGACCCATAACTTCACCTAACAATAACATAGACCTACTGTAGGACCCATAACTTCACCTAACAACAACAACATAGACCTACTGTAGGACCCATAACTTCACCTAACAACAAATATAGGAAAATAGCTCTGTGTGTTGAACAATAGCCTATCCATCAAGGAACAGTTCTCTACACATTATGAGCTAAGTATCTCCGTTTCCAAACGGACTAACGAGACCCTACTGTAAATCAAGCAGACAATAACACATTATAAACATCAATTTGTTAGGGATGTTGGATCCAACGTGGAGCACGGCATAACTGTCTTTACCAGAGTAATGAATGAAGAAGCACTTTGGTTGTTGTTGCATGTCGTGATGTTTGTAATTTGACTGTCATTCAGAAAAGTATTTCCTGGATCTTCTGATAGTTGATCATGTGACTGTAACTAAACATCTACAGTATTAAGTATTATGTGTAATTATTGAAGAACTGCGTTAATGACAGTATCCATTTGAGTGTTGTCAATAAAGCTAAGATAAAAAAATAAAAAAATGTATTTCACCTTTATTTAACCAGGTAGGCTAGTTGAGAACAAGTTCTCATTTACAACTGCAACCTGGCCAAGATAAAGCAAAGCAGTGCGACAAAAAAAAACAGAGTTACACGTTGGATAAACAAACGAACAGTCAATAACACAATACAAAGATCTATATACAGTGTGTGCAAATGAAGTACGGAGGCAAGGCAATAAATAGACCATAGTAGTTAAGTAATTACAATTTAACACTGGAGTGATAGATGTTCAAGTAGAAATACTGGTGTGCAAAAGAGCAAAAAAACGTAAATAAAAACATGGGGATGAGGTAGGCAGTTGGATGGGCTATTTATAGATGGGCTGTGTACAGCTGCAGCGATCGGTAAGCTGCTCAGATAGCTGATGCTTAAAGTTAGTGAGGGAGATATAAGTCTCCAACTCCAGCGATTTTTGCAATTCGTTCCAGTCACTGGCAGCAGAGAACTGGAAGGAAATGCAGCCAAAGTAGGTGTTGGCTTTGGGGATGACGAGTGAGATATACCTCCTGGAGCGCGTGCTATGAGTGGGTGTTGCTATGGTGACCAGTGAGCTGAGTGAAGTCGGCCTAGCAAAGACTTATAGATGACCTGGAGCCAGTGGGTTTGGCGACGAATATGTATACCAGGTCGATTAGAAAGGCCTGCTCGCAGAAGTGTTCTAGGGAGCATTTGACAGTGATGAGGGGTGGCCGTTTGACCGCAAACCCATAACGGATGCAAGCGATGAGGCAGTAATCTCTGAGATCCTGATTGAAAACAGCAGAGGTGTATTTGGAGGGCAAGTTGGTCAGGATAATATCTATGAGGGTGCCCATGTTTACAGATTTAGGGTTGTACCTGGTGGGTTCCTTGATAATTTGTGTGAGATTGAGGGCATCTAGCTTGAATTGTAGGACGGCCGGGGTGTTAACATCACTAGGGTAGGGAGCACTGTTTTCACCTCCGGATGAAAAGCGTGCCAAAGTAAACTTAGTAGATTTGGATAGAAAACACTCTAAAGTTTCCAAAACTGTTAAAATAATGTCTGTGAGTATAACAGAACTGATATGACCGGCGAAAACCTGAGAAAAATACATCCAGGAAGTGGGATTTGTTGTTGTTGTAGTTTTCCATTGACTGCCTATACAGATTCCATTGACTTAGGTCTCAAATTGCACTTCCTATGGCTTCCACTAGATGTCAACAGTCTTTAGAAATAGTTTCAGGCTTGCATCCTGAAAAATGAGAGTGTAAGACCACTCTGAATGAGTGGACCATTCAGTATCTCAGAGATTTTTCATGCGCGAGACCGAGAGCGCACCTTTCTTGTTTACCTTTTATATTGACGACGTTATTGTCCGGTTGAAATGTTATATATTATTTAGGCTAAAAACAACCTGAAGATTGATTATAAACATCGTTTGACATGTTTCTACGAACTTTACTGATACTTTTCGGATTTTTCGTCTGGCTGTTGTGATTGCCTTTGAGCCTGTGGATTACTGAACAAAACGCATGAACAAAACGGAGGTTTTTGGATATAAAGAGAGACTTTATCGAACAAAACGAACATTTATTGAGTAAATGGGAGTCTTGTGAGTTGCAACGATATGAAGATCATCAAAAGTAAGTGATTCATTTTATCGCTATTTCTGACTTGTGTAACTCCTCTACTTGGCTGGTAACTGTTACTAATGATTTGTCTGCTGGGCGCTGTTCTCAGATAATCGCATGGTATGCTTTCACGGTAAAGCCTTTATGAAATCTGACACCGTGGTTTGATTAACAAGAAGTTAATCTTTAAACCGATGTATAACACTTGTATGTTTTATGAATTCTTATAGTGAGTATTTCTGTTTTTGAATTTGGTGCTCTGCAATTTCACTGGATGTTGGCCATGTGGGACGGTAGCGTCCCACACCCCCTAGAGAGGTTAAGCATATCCCAGTTTAGGTCACCTAACAGAACAAACTCTGAAGATAGATGGGGGCCAATCAATTCACATATGGTGTCCAGGGCAGCTGGGAGCTGAGGGGGGTCTGTAACAGGCGGCAACAGTGAGAGACTTATTTCTGGAGATTCATTTTTTTAATTAGAAGCTCGAACTGTTTGGGCTTAGACCTGGAATGTATGATAGAACATTGCAGGTCATCTCTGCAGTAGATTGCAACTCCTCTCATTTTGATGGAAAATGTTGTAGTTGGGGATGGAAATTTCAGAATTTTTGGTGACCTTCCAAAGCCAGGATTCAGACACGGCAAGGACATCAAGGTTGGCGGAGTGTGCTAAAGCAGTGAGTAAAACAAACTTAGGGAGGAGGCTTCTGATGTTAACATGCATGAAACCAAGGCTTTTACGGTTACAGAAGTCAACAAATGAGAGCGCCTGGGGACACACAGGGCCTGGGATAACGTCTACATCACCAGAGGAGTAGGATGAGGGTACGGCAAAAGGCTTTCAGAACTGGTCGGCTCCCTCTAGTCAGGTTATAGTGACGACTGGCTCCCTCCCTCTAGTCAGGTTATAGTGATGACTGGCTCCCTCTAGTCAGGTTATAGTGATGACTGGCTCCCTCCCTCCAGTCAGGTTATAGTGATGACTGGCTCCCTCCCTCTAGTCAGGTTATAGTGATGACTGGCTCGCTCCCTCTAGTCAGGTTATAGTGATGACTGGCTCCCTCCCTCTAGTCAGGTTATAGTGATGACTGGCTCCCTCCCTCTAGTCAGGTTATAGTGATGACTGGCTCCCTCCCTCTAGTCAGGTTATAGTGATGACTGGCTCCCTCCCTCTAGTCAGGTTATAGTGATGACTGGCTCCCTCCCTCTAGTCAGGTTATAGTGATGACTGGCTCCCTCCCTCTAGTCAGGTTATAGTGATGACTGGCTCCCTCCCTCTAGTCAGGTTATAGTGACGACTGGCTCCCTCCCTCTAGTCAGGTTATAGTGACGACTGGCTCCCTCCCTCTAGTCAGGTTATAGTGACGACTGGCTCCCTCCCTCTAGTCAGGTTATAGTGACGACTGGCTCCCTCCCTCTAGTCAGGTTATAGTGATGACTGGCTCCCTCCCTCTAGTCAGGTTATAGTGATGACTGGCTCCCTCCCTCTAGTCAGGTTATAGTGATGACTGGCTCCCTCCCTCTAGTCAGGTTATAGTGATGACTGGCTCCCTCCCTCTAGTCAGGTTATAGTGATGACTGGCTCCCTCCCTCTAGTCAGGTTATAGTGATGACTGGCTCCCTCCCTCTAGTCAGGTTATAGTGATGACTGGCTCCCTCCCTCTAGTCAGGTTATAGTGATGACTGGCTCCCTCCCTCTAGTCAGGTTATAGTGATGACTGGCTCCCTCCCTCTAGTCAGGTTATAGTGATGACTGGCTCCCTCCCTCTAGTCAGGTTATAGTGATGACTGGCTCCCTCCCTCTAGTCAGGTTATAGTGATGACTGGCTCCCTCCCTCTAGTCAGGTTATAGTGATGACTGGCTCCCTCCCTCTAGTCAGGTTATAGTGATGACTGGCTCCCTCTAGTCAGGTTATAGTGATGACTGGCTCCCTCCCTCTAGTCAGGTTATAGTGATGACTGGCTCCCTCCCTCTAGTCAGGTTATAGTGATGACTGGCTCCCTCTAGTCAGGTTATAGTGATGACTGGCTCCCTCCCTCTAGTCAGGTTATAGTGATGACTGGCTCCCTCCCTCTAGTCAGGTTATAGTGATGACTGGCTCCCTCCCTCTAGTCAGGTTATAGTGATGACTGGCTCCCTCCCTCTAGTCAGGTTATAGTGATGACTGGCTCCCTCTAGTCAGGTTATAGTGATGACTGGCTCCCTCCCTCTAGTCAGGTTATAGTGATGACTGGCTCCCTCCCTCTAGTCAGGTTATAGTGATGACTGGCTCCCTCCAGTCAGGTTATAGTGATGACTGGCTCCCTCCCTCTAGTCAGGTTATAGTGATGACTGGCTCCCTCCCTCTAGTCAGGTTATAGTGATGACTGGCTCCCTCCCTCTAGTCAGGTTATAGTGATGACTGGCTCCCTCCCTCTAGTCAGGTTATAGTGATGACTGGCTCCCTCCCTCTAGTCAGGTTATAGTGATGACTGGCTCCCTCTAGTCAGGTTATATTGATGACTGGCTCCCTCCCTCTAGTCAGGTTATATTGACGACTGGCTCCCTCCCTCTAGTCAGGTTATAGTGACGACTGGCTCCCCCCCTCTAGTCAGGTTATAGTGACGACTGGCTCCCTCTAGTCAGGTTATAGTGACGACTGGCTCCCTCTAGTCAGGTTATAGTGATGACTGGCTCCCTCCAGTCAGGTTATAGTGATGACTGGCTCCCTCCCTCTAGTCAGGTTATAGTGATGACTGGCTCCCTCCCTCTAGTCAGGTTATAGTGATGACTGGCTCCCTCCCTCTAGTCAGGTTATAGTGATGACTGGCTCCCTCCCTCTAGTCAGGTTATAGTGATGACTGGCTCCCTCCCTCTAGTCAGGTTATAGTGATGACTGGCTCCCTCCCTCTAGTCAGGTTATAGTGATGACTGGCTCCCTCCCTCTAGTCAGGTTATAGTGATGACTGGCTCCCTCCCTCTAGTCAGGTTATAGTGATGACTGGCTCCCTCCAGTCATTTGTGTTTAAATTATTTAATCAAACAGCGTGCTTAAAGCATCAGACAAGTTCAGTACATACAGTTGATTTTATAAAAACACATGGGGCGATTTGTAGAAAGAACAGATGACTCTTGGTTGACCAAGATGTATTTTAGTTGGGGACAGCACTAGAACATGATTTTGGGGCTCCCGAGTGGCGCAGCGGCCACTGCATCTCAGTGCTTGAGGCTTCACTACAGACACCCTGGTTCAAATCCAGGCTGTATCACTACCGGCCGTGATTTGGAGTCCCATAGGGCGGCGCACAATTGGCCCAGCGGTGTCCGGGGTAGGCAGTCATTGTAAATAAGAATTTGTTCTTAACTGACTTGCCTAGTTAAATAAAGGTTACATTTAAATACATTTAAAAAATAGAGTTTCATGACAAACCATTTTTTACAAATCCGGCAAGGCACCAATTTTTAGAAGGGTTTAAAACAAAGGTTTCAAACCAATTCATGAATGTAATTGAATCTAGGTATGTCTTGCCTTTAATGTGATGGCATGAAAAACAATTGGCTGAATATTATACAATGACTTAACAGCTCTAATAATTTGCCTCCACAGGAAATCTACACTGGCAGTTATAGAATATACTATATATCCTAGAAACCTGGTTAAACTATCATTATGACATCATGGATGAATTCTAGAATATACTATATAGCCTAGAAACCTGGTTAAACTATCATTATGACATCATGGATGAATTCTAGAATATACTATATAGCCTAGAAACCTGGTTAAACTATCATTATGACATAATGGATGAATTCTAGAATATACTATATATCCTAGAAACCTGGTTAAACTATCATTATGACATCCTGGATGAATAAATTTGAGTGGTTACACTCCTCCTTCCCCCATCCCTCAGCTGTTTACCAAACCAAGCCTCTGGGCAGCCATTTTGTTACTGTTGAAAAAACCCACACAACCCAGCAATCTGCAGTTCATACAATAACAAAGCTGTCATTCCACCAGTTTTGGTAATAAGATGATTAGGGGGTTGGAGAAATGTAACTACTTTCAAATTCATAGACTGACCTATGGATGCAAGGACTGACCATCCATGATATCAACATGATAGTTTTAACTATGTTGAGGCTATACAGTGTTGATTTACATTGTTTCTAGACATTGGAGTAAAAAAAGCTTATTTGGGGATCTGATTGGGTAAACTGGTGAACTAAGCTCATGAGGCATGTGTTATATTCTTCAACAATCAATGGCTATAAATTAATAATTTAAAAGTCACAATATGGATGTAGCTATTGCATATTTCCGCTTTAACACCACACATCAGTTCAACAACTGCAGAGTTTGTGCCTCTGTATTTAAGACAGTACTTACTAGTGTTAATCAGGGAACGGTTTCTCAAAACCATCTTATGGCTAAGTTCACCGTTAGAACCATTGGACGCCTTAAGATGCGTTTGGGAAACCGGGCCCAGATGTCCAGTTTCCTCCTTTATCGATGTAACAGTCATCTCCTCCTCATCTTTCACTCCATAAACTGCATCCTCCTCTTCTTTTACTGTAACATCCTCCTCCTCTTTCACTCTGAACGCGTCTTTTTCTTCTTTCACAGTAACGGCCTCACCCTCTACTTCTTGTTTTACTGTGATATTCTCTTCTTTAGCAGGAGAGTAGATCAGTGACCGCATGGTTGGGAATGTTAGCTAGCTAGGCTAATGCTAACTTAACCAGCCTGCTAGCTGAATAATAACAACAACACCGTAAATATGAAATTAAATCGGATAACTAACTAGACGACAGTAGTGGGTTTAAAACACAGTGGCTAATATACACTAACGCGTCTAAAGAGCTTTATTGTTCGGCTATTTTGTCTAGCAAGCTACCGTGGTGTCTGACTAACTGTTGCTGCTGTTGAAAGAAGAGTTCCGTCCACTACATTATACGTCACACCAACAGCATCGCGTTAAATTCCCAGACCGCCATCTGCTGACTGGAGTGGGTAACGCAGTTGAGTAAAATGTATATTTTGTCAGACAAAAAGTTAAAGGGTAGGAATAAGGGACATCGCTGGTCATAAAATATTCATTACTTTCTTCAGCAATACTAGGAGAGAGGGGTACCCCTACACAGAACTGAACTGGATCTAAGATGGCGGACAGAAATACTAGGAGAGAGGCGTACCCCTACACAGAACTGAACTGGATCAAAGATGGCGGACAGAAATACTAGGAGAGAGGGATACCCCTACACAGAACTGAACTGGATCAAAGATGGAGGACAGAAATACTAGGAGAGAGGCGTAACCCTACACAGAACTGAACTGGATCAAAGATGGCGGACAGAAACACTAGGAGAGAGGGGTACCCCTACACAGAACTGAACTGGATCAAAGATGGCGGACAGAAATACTAGGATGGAAGCAAATGTAAGGGATTATAACGTCATAACGAATCATGCAGAAACATGTACAGTTGACAGAAATGTTAGTTAATGTAGAGACAAACGATTATGCTTTTTCTTATCATAAAGTTTATTTACGAAAATCGCGATTTAGCCAGCTAGCTGAATAGCTAACATTAGCCAGCTAACGGACTAGCTAACATTAAACAGCTAGCTGACTAGCTAACATTAACCAGCTAGCTGACTAGCTAACATTAACCAGCTAGCTGACTAGCTAACATTAGCCAGCTAGCTGACTAGCTAACATTAACCAGCTAGCTGACTAGCTAACAATAACCAGCTAGCTGACTAGTTAACATTAACCAACTAGCTGACTAGCTAACATTAGCCAGCTAGCTGACTAGCATTATGGGTGTTGTGACATGAGTATGTAATTGTCATTCTGGTTGTTTTAGGGACTCCTGAAACAACCAGCAAACCAGGCTGTTGTTTTGTGAAACAGTGAATGTGTAGAATCTAGCCAGCTGAAGAATTTACTGAAAATTGAATGTACAATTGTGTTAGCTTGCCTTGCTGATATTTGCCATGCAGATAGATGAAATAACGTAGCTAGCTATGTTCTAGCTTATTGTGCAGTGGATGATTAAAATACCTGTATGCCTATGGATGTGTAGCTAGCTATCTAGCCGATCTGTGTATGGACCCAAACGTTTGGTATACATATTAGTTCAGAACCTATGAACCTCAGCTATCATAGCCAGTTGTATCAACTTCAAAACAGCCTGAATGACATTAATGAAGCCTATGGATTGAGTAGAATATAATATCATGTTGTGCCAAGGATGCAAGTCGTATATACATGTAGTTATTACCATGCATGAGATCCCCACATTGTAGCCTGTACATTTAACATATTCACTGATCATGTACTCTACCTTGGCAAATAAAGGTGCAGTTTAGGTATGAATGTCTTTGAGATTATTTTTCAGTCATATCCAATAGCAGGAGTATCAAATTCCAGTCTTTGAATGACGCTGTGTCTGCATGCATGTATTACAATTATACACTTCAACAGTGTTTACCAATCTTGGTCCTGGGACATCAATGGTTACACATTGTAACTAATAGACAAGAAACAGGATTTAACTAGTTAATTCATATATACAGAAATATCATGTTAAAAAACAGAACACTACACTTCCTATGCATCATGTAAATACTCTAACACTGGTTCATCTCAACATCTAATGCCCTTCATCTGCATTGATCTGATAAACACAGGATAGGTGGAGTATTTAATCACATTACACTTCATTTTCAACCAGTAGAGAATGTGAAATGCTTTATTGAAAAGCTCATTATCCAAGTGTTATAAATACAAGTTTAATCTGTACTTCAATGCACATCTGTTGTGCATTATAAAAACAGAGGAAGAAAGAGGAGGTGGTGAGAGAGGTGTAAAAGACAGAAAGGGAAAGAGGTAAGCACATAGGAGCAGGGAAGGCAGCACATGATTAATGAATCACAGTGCTACATAAATATTCTCTCAGTTCATCACAATTACATAATAGTGTCTCTCGTCGACCCAAAGGTTCTTAAAAGCAGGTGAGGTGGTGATGATGGGATTGGGGGTTGGCCTCCTCTCACATCAAAACATATCTGCAGACGAGAGACAGATGGAGAGAGAGCATGTTTAAACCTTGTGTTTTTATTTTTTATTCTAACATTGTTAGTCATCAATCAGGAGGTGAAATGTAAAACTGACCTTGGATCATTAACTCTGGGACTACTGCATCTCTGTCTGTATTTCAATGTAAAGCATCTCTTTAATAATACTTCCTGTATAATATAAACTGACCTGGGATCATTAACTCTGGGACTACTGCATCTCTATCTGTATTTCAATGTAAAGCATCTCTTTAATAATACTTCCTGTATAATATAAACTGACCTTGGATCATTAACTCTGGGACTACTGCATCTCTGTCTGTATTTCAATGTAAAGCATCTCTTTATTAATACTTCCTGTATAATATAAACTGACCTGGGATCATTAACTCTGGGACTACTGCATCTCTATCTGTATTTCAATGTAAAGCATCTCTTTAATAATACTTCCTGTTGACCTGACCAAGTGACCTCTCACCTCTGATCATGCTGTGCCCTCTATGTAGCCAGTTCAGATGCAGGAGGGGTTCACCGACACAGCTGATATAACCTAGAGGATTTAGGGAGAAGAGGAGAGAGGGATGAAGTGAAGGAGAGAGACTGTTATTGAGAAAATAAGGTAGTTAAAGCGACAGTGTTCAACAGGAATCTCTGTGTGGCCTCACCTGGTGTCCACACCACACTAAGTGGCTGCAGAGTACTTTATGCTGAAAAACATGAACGGACCAACAAGGACAAACAATACAGCGTAGTTATAGAAATAATGAAGTGTCTTACTATTCTCCATGGTTGGCCCTCTTGCCTATTCTTTGAAGGTGGAAGGAGCCACAGTTATACACCTGAACCTGCTTACTGCACAACACAATCCATCAATCAGATTGATTCATGAGTGTGTAGGTGTGGGTTATAGGGTGTCTAATTGTTCTACATTTTTTCAATATGGGTGATTTAAAATAGCCTGTTTTGTTTTTGCACAGACATCACACCCTTACCTAAACAGCACCCTCACCTGAGAAGTAGAAATCAAAGGGAGAGAAACTGTGAATTGAATAACTGCAGTTGACATAGCTCAGTAAATAGAAGAATACTCTTATTGCAATGTGAATGGCTCTTAAAAGAGCTTTTGGTTGTGCATAGTGACGTCTATGGTGTTGCCAGGGAACAGCACCCTCTTTGAAGAAGTAGGAGGTGAAGATCTCCTGCACACGGATTGCCTCTCTTGCTGCGTTGTTGGACCCCATCCTTGAAACATCCTGCAGAGCAGCAGACTCCTCCTCTGGCACACGGCGGCGAGCTGCAGATCCCCTCCTGGTCCTCGTGTCCATCCTCATGAAGTTACGCAGGACACAGGTAGCCTTCACACACCTGAATTCCTCCAGGAGGCAGTCCCAGATGACCCTGGTCACCCAACCTTGCAGTGCCCTACACGGTAACTGTAGGCAATCGTTTTGAAGGAATCTCCAGTTACAAGGTATCTGTAGGAATATGGAAGACAATGTAATTATTAGACTGTTACATCACCAGGTCATTGTGGATTACTAAAGTATAATATCCCTGATAACAAATCATGATAACATTGGATTGATAGATGCATGGGCACACATATGTACATGTGTAGCATGTGACAATAACAGGATCATATCAAGGACAGCATCACAAATGAATACATAAATACCACTTGAAGCTTGATAATGAGTTGATCATTTGAATCAGCTGTGCAGTGTGAAGGCAAAAACAACAATGTGCCCCTCTTTGAGTCCCCAGGACTGAGAACCACTGCTCTTCATTGGGACCTCTTCATATGTAGACTGGCTTTCATAGAGCTCTTTATCTGAGGACAGAAAACCTCACAAGAAACAGACTTCATTATAGTCAAATTACACCACACTGAATATTATGTTACTATTATCTCCGTCCTCACTTCTAGGGACAGGAACTACACAAAAGTACCTGCCCTATCCAGAATAGCCTCCTCTCTCACTGACAGTTGGGGCTGCTATCCTTTCACCCTCCTCCATGGCTGTTAGCTAGCTACCTACAAATGCATGTGGAGTTTGTTTTTTACAGTGATAAATAGATAGCTAGCTAATATGAAGTTAGGTAGCTGGTGATATTTAATTATATCTATACTGAATGTGATATTTAATTATATCTAGCTATCTATCTATACAGAATGTGTAGTTGGCTAGATAGCTAGCTCATTTAGCAGCTCATTTGAGTTAGCCTGCACTGTAGCTAGTTAGCTAATAATACATCGTTTTTTTTACATTTTCAAAATCTATTTACTTACTTACTTGAATAGGTTCTTCCAGCAATGTGGACAACTGGAAACAGGGAAGTAAAGTTTGTCACCAGAGCATTTTAGAGGATATTACTATTGAACTATGTACCCATTTAAGAACCAGACCTTCATACAAACTTGCTCTGCTGAATTCTTGACGGAGTCACAATGGGCGGCCTAAGAGGCATCTAGTCCATCTGCTGACTGGACGCAGTTCAGTAAAATGTACATTTTATCTTCAGACAACAAGTTAAAGGGGTCAAATACTTATTTCACTCATTAAAATGATAATCAATTTATAACATTTTTGACATGCGTTTTTCAGGATTTTTTGTTGTTGTTATTCTGTCTCTCACTGTTCAAATAAACCATTAAAATGATAGACTGATCATTTCTTTGTCAGTGAAAGTGTAAGTGGGCAAACGTACAAAATCAGCAGGGGATCAAATACTTTTTTCCCCCACTGTATCTCAGTCTATGCTGCTCTGACATTGTTTATCCATATATTTATATATTCCTAATTCCATTCCTTTACTTAGATTTGTGTGTATTAGGTATTTGTTGTGAAATTGTTAGATATTAATTGTTAGATATTACTGCACTGTGGGAACTAGAAGGACAAGCATTTCACTACACCTGCAATAACATCTGCTGAACACCTGTATGTGACCAACAACATTTGATTTATTATGAAGGTAATTTGTGTCAAATGTACTTTTCCCCTCATTCACCCCACCTCTTTACATTGCTGATGCATATTCAGTGGCCTGACTGTGTCAAAGGCCCATCCTGGTAGATCTGAACCTAATGCAGCTTGGAGTGATCAGATGACAGAAGTCACATTTAGGTGCCAGGTGTAAATGAGGCCATAGATGCTCCATATACATTACTTTGAGTGTTTTATATAATATAACTAAATGTGTTTCTGTGTTGCAGGGACAGTCAAGAAATGGAACAGCAAGGCCACAGAACATGACATAAGCAGAGCTGTGGGAGACCACCTCAAGCCCCTGGTAGAGCCGGGGGTGGTGTTTACCACTCCACCACGCCTTCAGCAGGCTGGAAAAGTGGGATTGATCTGGTTGATCCATTTGTTTGTTTCAATGTTTAATAGTTGAATCCTTTGTTGATTTCAACACTATTTTTGATATACATAATTTATACTGTTTTTCATACTAAGATGGACCAAGATATATATATTTTTTGTTTAAAAAAATTACATGTATTTAACTAGGCAAGAACAAATTCTTATTTACAATGACGGCCTACCGGGGAACAGTGAGTTAACTGCCTTGTTCAGGGGCATAACAGATTATTACCTTGTCAGCTTGGGGATTCAATCAAGCAAATTTTCAGTTACTGGCCCTACGCTCTAACGACTAGGCTACCTGCTGCCCAAAATATGTTGCTTTTGCAAGAGTCTGTTGATTGGTCGGTCATTGGGTTGATTCGTTTCGCAATATATTCAAATCAAGCTTTATTTATATAGCAAATTTCAGACATGGCTTCACGGAAAGAAAAAAATGAATAAAAACTCACATTTACTACATAACAAACTTAAGGATAAAAAATATAAACAATATGATGCAACATCCAACCCAAAATAGAAGTTTGTTTGTTGTTACGTTCCCCAGCAGGAAACCAGAAATGTCCCTTAAATAGAAGAGGAACTAACAAAGAGTCACTGACAACAACCACAACTAAACAGGTGGGTTTTAGGAGGGGCTCTGAAAGACACTATGGGGGTGTCCACTGGAAGTTGACTAGTAACAACAACTGGGACCTAAAAGACACCCACCATGAGACCCACTAAATCTGCCCAAGAAGAGGCAAACAAAATAAAAACCCACACCAAACTTAAAGACAGGAAGTAAACCAAAAAGGTGGAGCAACTAAAGGTGTTGACTCTCCACATGTATCAAGACAACTGGAGCACTGGGCCAGACACTCTTAAATAGAACCTGGACCAGCTCAGGTGAAACACCTTCCCACTAACGAGATGGACAAGCCAGCACAGGTGTAACACATACTGACTAACGAGGTGACACCAATCAGTGCGTCCTACGTGCTAACGAGCTAGACGTGCTAAAGTCCAACCTCAAAACACAAAATGGAAAAACCAAAGACTAACACCTTAAAAGTTTGCTCACCATCAACAGAAAACAACTTCTATTTCACATTATAATCAACTACAATGCTTCACCTTCACTAATATAAACATGGTGTCTACTGGCTGTCAACAATTAAAAACAAGAAAAAAACATTTTTCCCCCACTAGCTTCTAGAACTCTCGTCTTCCTAAAACTCACTAGCTTCTAGAACTCTCGTCTTCCTAAAACTCACTAGCTTCTAGAACTCTCGTCTTCCTAAAACTCACTAGCTTCTAGAACTCTCGTCTTCCTAAAACTCACTAGCTTCTAGAACTCTCGTCTTCCTAAAACTCACTAGCTTCTAGAACTCTCGTCTTCCTAAAACCCACTAGCTTCTAGAACTCTCATCTTCCTAAAACTCACTAGCTTCTAGAACTCTCCTCTTCCTAAAACTCACTAGCTTCTAGAACTCTCCTCTTCCTAAAACTGACTAGCTTCTAGAACTCTGGTCCCCTTGGAATGAGCCCAAACCAAACTCATCTCCAATACGGAAAAACGTGCAGTCAAAATAAGATCCATCGTAACGCACTGGCTAAACACAAAACACAAATCTTTATGGCTGCCCACCCTTGTGAGAATGAACCCTGATATTCTAAAAGCAGGGCAAAAATGTCAATATAATTGCACAAAAAAATTGTCAGTTGGTTGCATAAATAATTATCATTACTAAATGTTACATGAAATGTAAATATGAAATATTTGGTGGGATAGCCCCAATGTCAAAACCCAGTTTTAACTTGTCTACATCAATAACCAATATGCAGAAACAGTTTGGGATGAATTGAAAACCTAAACATAACATGTGCTATATACACAAACATCTGCCACAATAATCATATTACTTGTATTTTTTTAAACCAAGCTCCTTATAAACTGCACAAGCACCAGAAACGCTGTTGTTTTGATAAGTAGCAATAAATCACTGATATCGATTAGGGGGGAAATCAGGTTGTACGTGCTGTTAAAACTAACACAACTAAAAAAACACATGGAAATGGGAGATATATTTTACCTCACTGGTTAGAGGACAACCTGCAGAAGACAGTCAGCTACATTTTGGAGTGATACATTTAAATGTAGGGGTCGCTAAACAAAGGAACACAACACTAATTTGTCATAACTCATCGATATCATGTTGAAATCAATTGTACGACAGGAGGGAGATGAGGTTGCAAGTCCTGTTAAAACTAACAGCTCAAAAACCACACGGAATCTGGGAATAATGTGTACATCCCTGGTTAGAGGACAACTTGTAGAAAACAGCTCGCTACATTTTGAAGTGTTGCATTGTGATTGAAGTGGGTCACCAACATGGTAAGTGTAACACAACTCTTTTTGTGTTAGTCACTTTTTATTAAATCACATAAATAGTAACTCTTCCATTTCAGAGCCTGGATTTTCCCCCTGAGGCTAATATCCATATCATGTTGAAATCAATAGAACAGGGGACAAACGTTTAGGGTTCTACATTGTGACATCATTAAAATACTCCTACTACAGCCTTCCCTGTAGCTCAGTTGGTAGAGCATGGTGTTTGCAACACCAGGGTTGTGGGTTCGATTCCCACGGGGGGCCAGCACAGAAAAAAAAAAAAAAAATGTATGAAATGTATGCATTCACTACTGTAAGTCGCTCTGGATAAGAGCGTCTGCTAAATGACTAAAATGTAAATGTAAATGTAAAACATTCTACATTGTGACATCATTAAAATACTCCTTCTACAATGTTAAAACATTCTACATTGTGAGATTTAATTTCATTTATATCATGAAACAACTCCTTCATGTATGTATTCTCTGATATTTGATCAGAGATCTTTTATCAGATTATCTCTGGGCACAGCTATGAGGTTTCTCTCCTGTTTGTGTTCTCTGGTGGTATATCAGGCTGCTTGACCGAGTAAAACTTTTCCCACATTGATTACAGCTATAAGGTTTCTCTCCTGTGTGTGTTCTCTGGTGCACTGTCAGATCTCCAGATTGACAAAAACCTTTTCCACATTGACCACAGCTGTAAGGTTTCTCTCCTGTGTGTATTCTCTGGTGTAAAGTCAGAGAGACAGATGTAGTAAAACTCTTCCCACATTGATCACAGCTATAAGGTTTCTCTCCTGTGTGTGTTCTCTGGTGTAAAGTCAGAGCGCTAGATTGACTAAAAGTCTTCCCACAGTGACCACAGCTATAAGGTTTCTCTCCTGTGTGTATTCTCTGGTGTAAAGTCAGAGAGCCAGATGTAGTAAAACTCTTCCCACATTGATCACAGCTATAAGGTTTCTCTCCTGTGTGTGTTCTCTGGTGCACTGTCAGATCTCTAGATTGACAAAAACCTTTTCCACATTGATGACAGCTATAAGGTTTCTCTCCTGTGTGTATTCTCTGGTGTGAAGTCAGAGAGCCAGATGTAGTAAACCTCTTCCCACATTGACCACAGATGTAAGGTTTCTCTCCTGTGTGTGTTCTCTGGTGCACTGTCAGATAGCGAGACTGACTAAAACTCTTCCCACATTGATCACAGCTATAAGATTTCTCTCCTGTGTGTATTTTCTGGTGTGATATCAGGCTGGTTGACTGAGTAAACCTCTTCCCACATTGATCACAGCTATAAGGTTTCTCTCCTGTGTGTGTTCTCTGGTGCACTGTCAGATCTCTAGATTGACAAAAACCTTTTCCACATTGATGACAGCTATATGGTTTCTCTCCTGTGTGTATTCTCTGGTGTGAAGTCAGAGAGCCAGATGTAGTAAAACTCTTCCCACATTGATCACAGCTATAAGGTTTCTCTCCTGTGTGTGTTCTCTGGTGCACTGTCAGATCTCTAGATTGACAAAAACCTTTTCCACATTGATGACAGCGATATGGTTTCTCTCCTGTGTGTATTCTCTGGTGTGAAGTCAGAGAGCCAGATGTAGTAAAACTCTTCCCACATTGATCACAGCTATAAGGTTTCTCTCCTGTGTGTGTTCTCTGGTGCACTGTCAGATCTCTAGATTGACAAAAACCTTTTCCACATTGATGACAGCTATATGGTTTCTCTCCTGTGTGTATTCTCTGGTGTGAAGTCAGAGAGCCAGATGTAGTAAAACTCTTCCCACATTGACCACAGATATAAGATTTCTCTCCTGTGTGTGTTCTCTGGTGCACTGTCAGATAGCGAGACTGACTAAAACTCTTCCCACATTGATCACAGCTATAAGATTTCTCTCCTGTGTGTATTCTCTGGTGTGATATCAGGCTGGTTGACTGAGTAAACCTCTTCCCACATTGACTACAGCTATAAGGTTTCTCTCCTGTGTGGATTCTCTGATGAATTTTAATGCCTGATGAGGTGAATCTCTTCCCACAGTCAGAGCAGCAGTGAGTTCTCTTCCCTGTGGATCTCTGCAGGTGTTTCTTGAGGTGTTCTGATCTGGAGAGACTCTTCTCTGCCTCTTCAGCATCAAGAGGTTGTTGAGGCTCCCCAGAGGATCCACGATAGTCCCGTATCTCTCCTGCGTGAACAACAAAGTCAGACAGATGGTTAATGGCCCACAACAGCGGTAATCCACTGTAAAAGGTGATGCCAACAGCGGAGCCATGATGTTGGACAACAATTGACGTCTGTAATGAATGTTAAAATTATTTGACAATTGTCTTAAAATGAGCAAGAATAGTCATATATTGTCTTGTTTTCACATGAGTAGTAACATAGATGATTGTAGGCTAGAAATACGTTATTCATGTTGTTGAAACTCTAAGCAGTGTGCCAGACGACTTTTGGTCTCCAATATAGGCCCCTTTCTGTGTTTGCTAAAATTGCGGCACGAGTGCGATGCACATGCAATTTGGTTATAGAAACTCCTCCAGCTAATGAGGAAACCACTTGTTATGGATGTACTATATCTGCCTGGAGCAAAAATGGCGAGCAAAGATTTTAGTTTTTCACAATGTATTCTGAATGTGAATGGGGTTAAACTCAGGGGAGTAACCTCCATTTCCAGGTTGCTTATGAGTTCATTTCACACTACTTTGGATTATAATTGTAAGGCTTGTTTGAATGTCCTGTTTAATATAATGTTTGCTACAGTATTATGAATTATGTGTAATTATAGAAGAACCACGTTAATAAAAGTATCCATTTGGGTGTTGTCAATAAAAGTTAAGATTTCATTTTTTATTTCACCTTTATTTAACCAGGTGGGCCAGTTGAGAACAAGTCCTTTATTTACCCAGGTAGGCCAGTTGAGAACAAGTTCTCATTTACAACTGCGACCTGGCCAAGATAAAGCAAAGCAGTGCGACACAAACAACAAGAGTTACACGTGGGATAAACAAACGAACAGTCAATAACACAATAGAAAAATCTACATACAGTGTGTGCAAATGGAGTACGGAGGTAAGGCAATAAATAGGCCATAGTAGTGAAGTAATTACAATTTAACACTGGAGTGATAGATGTTCAAGTAGAAATACTGGTGTGCAAAAGAGCAAAAAAACGTAAATAAAAACATGGGGATGAGGTAGGCAGTTGGATGGACTATTTACAGATGGGCAATTTACAGCTGCAGCGATCGGTAAACTGCTCAGATAGCTGATGCTTAAAGTTAGTGAGGGAGATATAAGTCTCCAACTCCAGCGATTTTTGCAATTCGTTCCAGTCACTGGCAGCAGAGAACTGGAAGGAAATGCGGCCAAAGTAGGTGTTGGCTTTGGGGATGACCAGTGAGATATACCTGCTGGAGCGCGTGCTATGGGTGGGTGTTGCTATGGTGACCAGTGAGCTGAGATAAGGTGGCCTAGCAAAGACTTATAGATGACCTGGAGCCAGTGGGTTTGGCGACGAATATGTAGCGAGGGCCAGCCGACGAGAGCATACAGGTCCCAGTGGTGGGTGGTATATGGGGCTTTGGTGACAAAACGGATGGCACTGTGATAGACTGCATCCAGTTTGCTGCGTAGAGTGTTGGAGGCTATTTTGAAAATGACATCGCCAAAGTCAAGGATCGGTAGGATAGTCAGTTTTACGAGGGTATGTTTGGCAGCGTGAGTGAAGGAGGCTTTGTTGCAAAATAGGAAGCCAATTCTAGATTTAACTTTGGATTGGAGATGCTTATAGTGAGTCTGGAAGGAGAGTTTATAGTCTAACCAGACACCTAGGTATTTGTAGTTGTCCACATATTCTAAGTCAGAACCATCCAGAGTCGTGATGCTGGACGGGCGGGTGCGGGCAGCGATCGGTTATTAGCGATTAGTTTTACTAGCGTTTAAGAGCAGTTGGAGGCCACGGAACGAGTGTTCTATGGCATTGAAGCTCGTTTGGAGGTTTGTTAACCTGTTGGGGGTAGGGGGCAGTATTTACACGGCCGGATAAAAAACGTACCCGATTTAATCTGGTTATTACTACTGCCCAGAAACTAGAATATGCATATAATTATTAGCTTTGGATAGAAAACACTCCAAAGTTTCTAAAACTGTTTGAATGGTGACTGTGAGTATAACAGAACTCATTTGGCAGGCCAAAACCTGAGAAGATTCTGTACAGGAAGTGGCCTGTCTGACCATTCCTTGAGCTTCTTGGCTCTGTTTAAAGAAAATGTAGGATCTTTGCTGTAACGTGACACTTCCTACGGCTCCCATAGGCTCTCAGAACCCGGGAAAAAGCTGAATGATGTAATTCCAGGCGCTGGCTGAAAAACTTTAGCGCTTTTGGCAAGTGCTCTATTAGAGGACAATGGGCTTAGGCGCGTGCACGAGACGACCCCATGTTTTTATTTTCTTTCGTCTCTGAACCTAAACACGCTTTCCCGGTCGGAATATTATCGCTTTTTTACGAGAAAAATGGCATCAAAATTTATTTTAACCTGTTATGGCTAGGGGGCAGTATTTTCACGGCTGGATAAAAAACGTACCCGATTTAATCTGGTTACCACTCCTACCCAGTAACTAGAATATGCATATACTTAATACATATGGATAGAAAACACCCTAAAGTTTCTAAAACTGTTTGAATGGTGTCTGTGAGTATAACAGAACTCATTTGGCAGGCAAAAATCTGATAAGGTTTCATTCAGGAAGTGGCCTGTCTGACAAGGTGTCGTTCTTCTTGTCTCTGTTTATTGAAGAGTGAGGATCTTAGCTGTCCCGTGACACTTCCTACGGCTGCCATAGGGTCTCAGAAGGCGGTAAAAAGCTGAATCGTGGCTTTGCAGGCTCTGGCTGAAACAAAGTAGCGCGTTTGGGTAGTGGCTGGTTACAGTACTGTGAGACTCAGGCTCGTGCCCGCGTCGACCGAAAGCTTTGTTTACTTTCCTCTGTTTAGCTAAACGGAGATTCCCGGTCGGAATATTATCGCTTTTTTACCAGAAAAATTGCATAAAAATGGATTTTAAACAGCGGTTGACATGCTTGGAAGTACGGTAATGGAATATTTAGATTTATTTTAAAATCGGACATATCGAGTGCATAGAGGAGGTCTGTATCTATAATTCTTAAAATAATTGTTATGCTTTTTGTGAACGTTTATCGTGAGTAATTTAGTAAAATGTTAGCGAATTCCTCCGGAAGTTTGCGGGGGGTATGCTAGTTCTGAACGTCACATGCTAATGTAAAAAGCTGGTTTTTGATATAAATATGAACTTAATTGAACAAAACATGCATGTATTGTATAACATAATGTCCTAGGGTTGTTATCTGATGAAGATCATCAAAGGTTAGTACTGCATTTAGCTGTCTTCTGGGTTTTTGTGACATTATATGCTAGCTTGAAAAATGGGTGTCTGATTATTTCTGGCTTGGTACTCTGCTGACATAATCTAATGTTTTGCTTTCGCTGTAAAGCCTTTTTGAAATCGGACAGTGTGGTTAGATAAAGGAGAGTCTTGTCTTTAAAATGCTGTGAAATAGTCATATGTTTGAAAAATTGAAGTTTTTGTATTTTTGAGGAATTTGTAATTCGCGCCACGCCTATCATTGGATATTGGAGCAGGTTACATTTAATTAATAAAAAAATAGTGTTTTATGACAAACCGTTTTCTACAAATCCATCAAGGCACCAACTTTGAGAAGGTTTTAAAACAAAGGTTTCAAACCAATTCATGAATGTATCTAGGTATGTAATGACATGAAAAAAAAGTTGGCTGAATATTATACAATGACTTATCAACAGCTGTAACAATTTGACCCCCACAAGAAATCTTCACTGGCAATTCTAGAATATACTATATAGCCTCAATCTGGTTAAAACGATAATTTTGACCTCATGGATGTCCAGCCTTTGTATTTATAGTGTAGTGAATTCAGGGGGTAGTCCTGAGCTGACCTCAAACCTGGGTCCAGCAACTGTCAAGCCAACACCTTATAACTGTTACACCAAAATGTCTGAACTTCTTGAAGAGGTCGCTGGGTGTTGGGTTATGGTTGCTACAATAGCTTTCTCTATGAATTTGAGAGTGGTTACATTTCTCCAGCCCCCATTCCTCAGCTGTTTACCAAACCAAGTCTCTGGGCAGCCATTTTGTTGCTGTTTAAAAAACCCACACAACCCATCAATCTGCAGTTCAAACACTGTTTTGGTAATAAGATGATGGGGTTGGAGAAATGTAACTACTTTCAAATTCATAGACAGAACTATGGATGCAAGGACTGACCATCCATGATGTCAACATTATAGTTTTAACCATGTTGAGGCTATACAATGTTGGTTTACATTGTTTCTAAACATTGGAGTAAAAAAAGCTTATTTGGGGTTCTGATGGGGTACAACAGTTGAACTAAGTTCATGAGGCATGTGTTATATTCTTCAAGAATCAATGGCTATAAATAAATCATTTAAAAGTCACAATATAGGTGTAGCAATTGCAGATTTCCGCTTTAACACCACACATCAGTTCAACAACTGCAGAGTTTGTGCCTCTGTATTTAAGACAGTACTTACTAGTGTTAATCAGGGAACGGTTTCTCAAAACCATCTTATGGCTAAGTTCACCGTTAGAACCATTGGACGCCTTAAGATGCGTTTGGGAAACCGGGCCCAGATGTCCAGTTTCCTCCTCTATCGATGTAACAGTCATCTCTTCCTCTTTCACTCCATAAACTGCATCCTCCTCTTCTTTTACTGTAACATCCTCCTCCTCTTTCACTCTGAACGCGTCTTTTTCTTCTTTCACAGTAACGGCCTCACCCTCTACTTCTTGTTTTACTGTGATGTCCTCTTCTTTAGCAGGAGAGTAGCTCAGTGACCGCATGGTCGGAGATGTTAGCTAGCTAGGCTAATGCTAACTTAACCAGCCCGCTAGCTGAATAATAACAACAACACCGTAAATATGAAATTAAATCGGATAACTAACTAGACGACAAAAGTGGGTTTAAAACACAGAGGCTAATATACACTAACGCGTCTAAAGAGCTTTATTGGTTCGGCTATTTTGTCTAGCAAGCTACCGTGGTGTCCGACTAACTGTTGCTGCTGTTGAAAGAAGAGTTCCGTCCACTAGATTATACGTCACACCAACAGCATTGCGTTAAATTCCCAGACCGCCATCTGCTGACTGGAGTGGGTAACGCAGTTGAGTAAAATGTTTATTTTGTCAGACAAAAAGTTAAAGGGTAGGAATAAGGGACATCGCTGGTCCTAAAATATTCATTAGCCTAAATATTTACTTTCTCTTCTTCTTTCACAGTTACAGCCTCACCCTCTACTTGTTTTTGTATTGAAACAGCCTCCTCTTCCTTCTCCTCTTTCACGAAAACGTTCAGCCACAGTCCCTCTTTCTCCGTCCAGCAGACCTCTTCTTTAGCAGGAGGAGAGTAGCTTGGTGAGCTCATGGTCGGGGATGTTAGCTAAGCTAATGCTAACTTAACCAGCCCGCTAGCTGATCAATAACAAAAACACCGTAAATATGAAATTAAAACGGATAACTAACTAGACGACAGAAGTGGGTTTAAAACACAGTGGCTAATATACACTAAAGCATCTAAAGAGCTTTATTGGTTTGGCTATTTTGTCTAGCAAGCTACCGAGGTGGCTGAATAACTGTTGTTGCTGTTGAAAGAAGCGTTCCGTCCACTAGATTATACGTCACAACAACAGCATTACCTTAAATTCCCAGACCGCCATCTGCTGACTGGAGTGGGTAACGCAGTTGAGTAAAATGTCTATTTTATTTTCAGACAAGTTTGATTGTAGGAAGATTTTTTTACTCACCAGTGTAACAACACGGTGTGGTTAAAGACTTAGTAAGCTAGTTGTAGTCACGATCTGGTTCCCTATAAGGACAAACAGTTATGTTTTTTGCGTTATTACAAATGTATTGTAATGAAACAGCAGGGAGCAGGTCTCGAACCCTCGACCTTCAAGCCCGAAGTCCAGCTTGCTATCGACTGTGCCGCAAAAGCTCGAACGGCAGAGTCAATATCCGTGCTTATAAACCCAGGGTCGTTACAGTATTAACTTATTTAGGGAAATCTTCTAAACTACCCACAATGCACTATTTTCCAACGTCATATGTATTATCAACTCTATGCTACCGGGTTTGTATGCCAGTGTAACGGTGTAATGAAGTTACATTTAAAACATTTATTTAACCTTTATTTAACAAGGCAAACCAGCTAAGGACAAATTCTTATTTACAATAACGGACCCGTGTCTGTAGTTTTGATCCCGGGTCTGTAGTGATGCCTCTACCACTGAGATGCAGGACCTTAGACTGCTGCTCGTGTGTTTACATTACATTCAGTGATAAAGGTATGGGATTCTGGGTAATCCACAGCAGATTTATGGAGAATTTGAAAATTGGGTGGTCCTGGGATAGAAATGTATAAAGTTGACATTACATCATAAAATCCACCTTTTACATCATAAATTAGCAATTTATGTTTTAGTAACTTCTGTTGTTGGTTTGGCCTCTCTTTATATGTTATTTGCCGAATCTCAGTTTTACATGTGGGTTTTATGCTAAAGTTCCCTCTATCAAGTTGGTAGCAAACTGGAAAATGCATCTTCTTTAGGAGTGCTATTTATATCCTGATCATTCATCCACACTGCATCTTCTTTAGGAGTGCTATTTATATCCTGTCACTACTGATCATTCATCCACACTGCATCTTCTTTAGGAGTGCTATTTATATCCTGATCATTCATCCACACTGCATCTTCTTTAGGAGTGCTATTTATATCCTGATCATTCATCCACACTGCATCTTCTTTAGGAGTGCTATTTATATCCTGATCATTCATCCTCACTGCATCTTCTTTAGGAGTGCTATTTATATCCTGATCATTCATCCACACTGTGTGTCTCATCAATGCAGGTAATTTATGACATGTATAAAGTATATGTTTTATAAACTCATGAACACCAGCCAGTTTATCACCCCGGTTCTGTTAGTTTAGGTGGATTATACTTGTTCACCACCAGAGGGGGACATTGAGTAATATTTCAGGTTAATTTGATATATTTTGATACTAAAATGGATGACAGTTTATTCTGTTGTGAATATGAGATTACACATGGAAACTATGTATTTATTTTATTATAGTAAATTAGGAATTATTAGGAACTGTTAAATCCACTATATGATCATAATAACTTTGACAGACATCTTGATTGTTTTTTGTTAGTATATTATAGGGCAGATTTATGGAGAATTGCTGTGGGAGTGCTATTTATATCCCGTCACTACTGATCATTCATCCATACTGTGTGTGTCCCATCATTGCAGCTTTGGAAATAAATGAACTGTCCATTCATTGCTCCTTCCTGTGTTGACTCACTGACTTGAGAGACGGGAACAGGAAGGTCGATATCTAGCTCAAGCTTCACCTCATACCTTTCATGAACTGTGTGGTTGTGTTATCTAGTGGGAACCCGTTAGCACAGTAGGCTCTGGTGCCTTCTTGCTGTGGGTTCAAATCGACAGAGGAAATCAACCTGCTTGCTCCTTTTAGTTTTGACAACTTTTCATTAGGGATGTTATGTTTGATACCGGAGCTACGAGGCCTGCGTCCAAATCGCTAAGCAGTAAACTTCAAAGCAGTGTACCGATGCCTGTATCACTTTATCAGCAGCACGTCATCAATGGCGTCTGAAGCTTCATTTGATCAAACAACCACCTGATTGGTTTGGTATTGGGCTTGTTCGACACTGCAGGCGACTGCAGACTGACTGATCTACAAATCACTATACATCATAAATAACTACTCATTATTATTTATAAATCAGTCAGCCAGTGACCATTTACCCACAATGCAGCATGGATTTCATGCTCTCGAACACGGCCAGTGGTTTAGTAGATGACATAAAGGCTATGCTGCTACGGTGTGGGATGTCATCTATAATAATGACATAAAGGCTATGCTGCTACGGTGTGTCATCTATAATAATGACATAAAGGCTATGCTGCTACGGTGTGGGATGTCATCTATAATAATGACATAAAGGCTATGCTGCTACGGTGTGGGATGTCATCTATAATAATGACATAAAGGCTATGCTGCTACGGTGTGGGATGTCATCTATAATAATGACATAAAGGCTATGCTGCTACGGTGTGGGATGTCATCTATAATAATGACATAAAGGCTATGCTGCTACGGTGTGGGATACCATCTATAATAATGACATAAAGGCTATGCTGCTACGGTGTGGGATACCATCTATAATAATGACATAAAGGCTATGCTGCTACGGTGTGGGATACCATCTATAATAATGACATAAAGGCTATGCTGCTACGGTGTGGGATACCATCTATAATAATGACATAAAGGCTATGCTGCTACGGTGTGGGATGTCATCTATAATAATGACATAAAGGCTATGCTGCTACGGTGTGGGATGTCATCTATAATAATGACATAAAGGCTATGCTGCTACGGTGTGGGATACCATCTATAATAATGACATAAAGGCTATGCTGCTACGGTGTGGGATGTCATCTATAATAATGACATAAAGGCTATGCTGCTACGGTGTGGGATACCATCTATAATAATGACATAAAGGCTATGCTGCTACGGTGTGGGATACCATCTATAATAATGACATAAAGGCTATGCTGCTACGGTGTGGGATACCATCTATAATAATGACATAAAGGCTATGCTGCTACGGTGTGGGATGTCATCTATAATAATGACATAAAGGCTATGCTGCTACGGTGTGTCATCTATAATAATGACATAAAGGCTATGCTGCTACGGTGTGGGATACCATCTATAATAATGACATAAAGGCTATGCTGCTACGGTGTGGGATGTCATCTATAATAATGACATAAAGGCTATGCTGCTACGGTGTGGGATGTCATCTATAATAATGACATAAAGGCTATGCTGCTACGGTGTGGGATGTCATCTATAATAATGACATAAAGGCTATGCTGCTACGGTGTGGTATATCATCTATAATAATGACATAAAGGCTATGCTGCTACAGTGTGGGATACCATCTATAATAATGACATAAAGGCTATGCTGCTACGTATAAAATGTGTCTGTTCTAAATGCTGTGATTTTCCCAGCCATCATTCTGTATGTCTCTTCTGATCTGCAGTCATGTTTTAGTTGGGTTTTGTTAGTTGGGTTCTAACTGGTCTCCATTAGTTGGGCTCCAGCTCGCTGACCATAGCCGTGCTGATTGGCTGCGCTGGTTAGGCTAATAGCTCCAGCTCACTGACCATAGTGTCACGAACCGGCTCGAAGACCGTAACAAAAAGTGAGACAACGTGGAGATAAAGAATAACTAAATATATTTATTAACTTAAGTAAAGTAAATACAATGAACAATGGTGTGTGTTTAGTCAGTAGTGTAAGTGAGTGGTCGCGTGTATACATGTGATAATGAGGGGTGTTGAAAGGTGCCAACGCAGACACCCAAAATCTGTCTGTGTCTGCATGGAGAGAGTCTCCTCAATGAACGGGGAAGAGGTGCATTTATCCTGGGACACACCCAGCCCAGGTGTGTCCCATTTCACTGACGACCCTCCCGGCCTCCTGGGGATGCAGTTAGGTTTGTATGCAGTCTGGTGATATACCAGGGACTGGGGATGCAGTTAGGTTTGTATGTAGTCTGGTGATATACCAGGGACTGGGGATGTAGTTAGGTTTGTACAGTCTGGTGATATACCAGGGACTGGGGATGTAGTTAGGTTTGTACAGTCTGGTGATATACCAGGGACTGGGGATGTAGTTAGGTTTGTACAGTCTGGTGATATACCAGGGACTGGGGATGTAGTTAGGTTTGTACAGTCTGGTGATATACCAGGGACTGGGGATGTAGTTAGGTTTGTACAGTCTGGTGATATACCAGGGACTGGGGATGTAGTTAGGTTTGTACAGTCTGGTGATATACCAGGGACTGGGGATGTAGTTAGGTTTGTACAGTCTGGTGATATACCAGGGACTGGGGATGTAGTTAGGTTTGTATGTAGTCTGGTGATATACCAGGGACTGGGGATGCAGTTAGGTTTGTATGTAGTCTGGTGATATACCAGGGACTGGGGATGTAGTTAGGTTTGTATGTAGTCTGGTGATATACCAGGGACTGGGGATGTAGTTAGGTTTGTATACAGTCTGGTGATATACCAGGGACTGGGGATGTAGTTAGGTTTGTACAGTCTGGTGATATACCAGGGACTGGGGATGTAGTTAGGTTTGTACAGTCTGGTGATATACCAGGGACTGGGGATGCAGTTAGGTTTGTACAGTCTGGTGATATACCAGGGACTGGGGATGTAGTTAGGTTTGTACAGTCTGGTGATATACCAGGGACTGGGGATGCAGTTAGGTTTGTACAGTCTGGTGATATACCAGGGACTGGGGATGTAGTTAGGTTTGTATGTAGTCTGGTGATATACCAGGGACTGGGGATGTAGTTAGGTTTGTACAGTCTGGTGATATACCAGGGACTGGGGATGCAGTTAGGTTTGTACAGTCTGGTGATATACCAGGGACTGGGGATGTAGTTAGGTTTGTATGCAGTCTGATGATATACCAGGGACTGGGGATGTAGTTAGGTTTGTACAGTCTGGTGATATACCAGGGACTGGGGATGTAGTTAGGTTTGTACAGTCTGGTGATATACCAGGGACTGGGGATGTAGTTAGGTTTGTACAGTCTGGTGATATACCAGGGACTGGGGATGTAGTTAGGTTTGTACAGTCTGGTGATATACCAGGGACTGGGGATGTAGTTAGGTTTGTACAGTCTGGTGATATACCAGGGACTGGGGATGTAGTTAGGTTTGTATGTAGTCTGGTGATATACCAGGGACTGGGGATGCAGTTAGGTTTGTATGTAGTCTGGTGATATACCAGGGACTGGGGATGTAGTTAGGTTTGTATGTAGTCTGGTGATATACCAGGGACTGGGGATGTAGTTAGGTTTGTATACAGTCTGGTGATATACCAGGGACTGGGGATGTAGTTAGGTTTGTACAGTCTGGTGATATACCAGGGACTGGGGATGTAGTTAGGTTTGTACAGTCTGGTGATATACCAGGGACTGGGGATGCAGTTAGGTTTGTACAGTCTGGTGATATACCAGGGACTGGGGATGTAGTTAGGTTTGTACAGTCTGGTGATATACCAGGGACTGGGGATGCAGTTAGGTTTGTACAGTCTGGTGATATACCAGGGACTGGGGATGTAGTTAGGTTTGTATGTAGTCTGGTGATATACCAGGGACTGGGGATGTAGTTAGGTTTGTACAGTCTGGTGATATACCAGGGACTGGGGATGCAGTTAGGTTTGTACAGTCTGGTGATATACCAGGGACTGGGGATGTAGTTAGGTTTGTATGCAGTCTGATGATATACCAGGGACTGGGGATGCAGTTAGGTTTGTATGTAGTCTGGTGATATACCAGGGACTGGGGATGTAGTTAGGTTTGTACAGTCTGGTGATATACCAGGGACTGGGGATGTAGTTAGGTTTGTACAGTCTGGTGATATACCAGGGACTGGGGATGCAGTTAGGTTTGTACAGTCTGATGATATACCAGGGACTGGGGATACAGTTAGGTTTGTACAGTCTGGTGATATACCAGGGACTGGGGATGTAGTTAGGTTTGTACAGTCTGGTGATATACCAGGGACTGGGGATGTAGTTAGGTTTGTACAGTCTGGTGATATACCAGGGACTGGGGATGTAGTTAGGTTTGTACAGTCTGGTGATATACCAGGGACTGGGGATGTAGTTAGGTTTGTATGTAGTCTGGTGATATACCAGGGACTGGGGATGCAGTTAGGTTTGTATGTAGTCTGGTGATATACCAGGGACTGGGGATGCAGTTAGGTTTGTATACAGTCTGATGATATACCAGGGACTGGGGATGTAGTTAGGTTTGTATACAGTCTGATGATATACCAGGGACTGGGGATGCAGTTAGGTTTGTATACAGTCTGATGATATACCAGGGACTGGGGATGTAGTTAGGTTTGTATGCAGTCTGGTAATATACCAGGGACTGGGGATGTAGTTAGGTTTGTATGCAGTCTGGTGATATACCAGGGACTGGGGATGCAGTTAGGTTTGTATAGTCTGGTGATATACCAGGGACTGGGGATGTAGTTAGGTTTGTACAGTCTGGTGATATACCAGGGACTGGGGATGCAGTTAGGTTTGTACAGTCTGGTGATATACCAGGGACTGGGGATGCAGTTAGGTTTGTACAGTCTGGTGATATACCAGGGACTGGGGATGTAGTTAGGTTTGTATGCAGTCTGATGATATACCAGGGACTGGGGATGTAGTTAGGTTTGTACAGTCTGATGATATACCAGGGCCTGGGGATGCCGTTAGGTTTGTACAGTCTGGTGATATACCAGGGACTGGGGATGTAGTTAGGTTTGTACAGTCTGATGATATACCAGGGACTGGGGATGCAGTTAGGTTTGTACAGTCTGGTGATATACCAGGGACTGGGGATGTAGTTAGGTTTGTACAGTCTGGTGATATACCAGGGACTGGGGATGTAGTTAGGTTTGTACAGTCTGATGATATACCAGGGACTGGGGATGTATTTAGGTTTGTACAGTCTGATGATATACCAGGGACTGGGGATGTAGTTAGGTTTGTACAGTCTGGTGATATACCAGGGACTGGGGATGTAGTTAGGTTTGTATGCAGTCTGGTGATATACCAGGGACTGGGGATGTAGTTAGGTTTGTACAGTCTGATGATATACCAGGGACTGGGGATGTAGTTAGGTTTGTACAGTCTGATGATATACCAGGGACTGGGGATGCCGTTAGGTTTGTTTTCCTCTAGCTATTCTCCAGTTTGCTCCCAGCAGCGTTCATAGAACATAGATGCCTGTTCAACTAGGCTGCAGAGTTCCTAGTTTGACAGATAATTCAACCAGTGTGACCAGTGGGTTTCTTTAAATGAATGAATATGAAACTGCCTTAAATACAGATGTGAAGCACAGTATGTTTTAAATTCTCACTCAAAATATGCACTGCTCTATTTGAACGTCTCAATATAATATTATTATTTAATGAAAGGAATAAAAATACATTTGTATGCAAATAAAAAAGTATCTTAACTGCGTTTCCCTCCAGTCCGCAGACGGCGATGTGCGTCTTTCAGGCGATGCTGCAGCGTGACGTATAATCTAGTGGACGGAACGGATCAACAACAACGAGTCAGCCACCTTGGTAGCCTACAGCCGAAACATTTAGACTGTTTCTGTGCATATTTGCCTCTGTGTTTTAAATATACTTCTGACATCTAGTTAATAGACACCATTTAAATGTTATAGGTACATTGTTAGTCAACTAGCTGGCTTGATAAGTTAGCCTAGCACTAAACTAGTCGCTCATGCTAACTAGCTAGCTAGCTAACATCCCCGACCATGAACTCACTGATGTATTCCTCGCCTGCTAAAGAAGAGGTCTGAACATGAGCTCCCTAAACTACTCCCCTCCTGTTAAAGAAGAGGTCTGCTGGAGGGAGAAAGAAGCTCTGGGGCTGAACATTGTCGTGAAAGAGGAGAAGGAAGAGGAGGATGTCACAGTAAAACAAGAAGTAGAGGGTGAGGCTGTTACAGTGAAAGAAGAAGAGAAAGACGTTTCAGTGAAAGAAGAGGAAGACACGTTCAGAGTGAAAGAGGAGGAAGATGTTACTGTAAAAGAAGAGGAGGAAGAGAAAGAGGAGGATGTTACATTAAAAGAAGAGGAGGAAGAGAAAGAGGAGGATGTAGTTTTTGGAGTGAAGGAGGAGAAAGAGGGAGAGATAACTGTCATATTGACAGAGGAGTCAGGAGATCTGATTACCATCAGTAAGTACTGTCTTAAAAACGGGCTCTAACTCTCCAAAGGTTTTGAACGAACGTGTTGTTTTAAAGCAGCATGCTACTGAAATTCTATACTTGAAGATGTTGTTCTGTACTATAGGAATTCATGTTATAATATAATGTTAAAGCTACATTTTAAAATGGATGATTAAAGCCCTGAATGCTGATTGGCTGACAGCCGTGGTATATCAGGCCGTATACCACGGGTATGTCATGTATTTTTACTGTTCTAATTATGTTGGTAACATGTTTATAATAGCAATAAGACACCTCAGGGGTTTGTGATAGATGGCCAATATACCACGGCTAAGTTCTGTATCCGGGCACTCTGTGTTGAGTCGTGCTTAAGAACAGTCTTTAACCGTGCTATATTGGCCATATACCACACTTCCTCTGGCCTTATTACTTAACTGTAACATGTGTATACCATCAGAGTCCCCCCACCACAAAATCACAACTTAATTGTCTCACAGAATGGCAAACATGTTATAAATGAAATTTTTGACGTGTGTCCATTGTAGGCCTTGCGTAGAGTGTGTATACCCGCAAAAAGCAGATTTCTAAATAATGTTGGAGAAATACATAAAATAAGTGTCACGTCCTGACCATAGTAACTGGTTATTTTCTATGGTAGAGTAGGTCAGGGTTTGACAGGCGGTGTTTTGTGTTTTTCTATGTTTTCTATTTCTATGTGTTAGTTCTAGGTTTTCTATTTCTATGTTTTTTGGGGGGGTTGATCTCCAATTGGAGGCAGCTGGTCCTCGTTGCCTCTGATTGGAGATCATATTTAAGTAGGGGTTTTTCTTCCTGGGTTTTTGTGGGCAGTTGCATTCTGTTTAGTCTCTGTACCTGACAGAACTGTAAGTTGATAATTTCCTTTTGTTATTTTGTCATTAGTGTTTTGAGTAAATAAATATAATAATGAACACTCAACACGCTGCGTTTTGGTCCCCTCTATACGACGCCCGTTACAATAAGAAGCATTATTGAAATGAAATGGACACGTGTTATGGGGAGACTGAACATATTAGCAAAAGGACAAGCGTTTTGGGGAGACTGAAAATATTAGCAAAAGGACAAGTGTTTTGGGGAGACTGAACATAATAGCAAAAGGACAGTTTGTAAGTCTTCAAAATAACAATTTTGAAGGAAAGGTGTGGCTAAACAAAAAAATATAATTTAGAGAGATAGTAATGTCCATTATTACTTTAGAGATGAAGTGGGACACCAACAAAACGTTATTAACAATGGATCAACTGCAGCCTATAACACTGACTGGAATAGTAATATATATTATTATAGAGCTCTGATCAGCCTATAAACATGATCTATTATTATAGAGCTCTGATCAGCCTATAAACATGACATTATCTATTATTATAGAGCTCTGTTCAGCCTATAACATGACATTATCTATTATTATAGAGCTCTGATCAGCCTATAAACATGACATTATCTATTATTATAGAGCTCTGATCAGCCTATAAACATGACATTATATATTATTATAGAGCTCTGTTCAGCCTATAAACATGACATTATCTATTATTATAGAGCTCTGATCAGCCTATAAACATGATCTATTATTATAGAGCTCTGATCAGCCTATAAACATGACATTATCTATTATTATAGAGCTCTGTTCAGCCTATAAACATTATCTATTATTATAGAGCTCTGTTCAGCCTATAAACATGATCTATTATTATAGAGCTCTGTTCAGCCTATAAACATTACATTATCTATTATTATAGAGCTCTGTTCAGCCTGTAAACATGACATTATCTATTATTATAGAGCTCTGATCAGCCTATAAACATGACATTATCTATTATTATAGAGCTCTGATCAGCCTATAACATGACATTATCTATTATTATAGAGCTCTGATCAGCCTATAAACATGACATTATCTATTATTATAGAGCTCTGCTCAGCCTATAACATGACATTATCTATTATTATAGAGCTCTGATCAGCCTATAAACATGACATTATCTATTATTATAGAGCTCTGCTCAGCCTATAAACATGACATTATCTATTATTATAGAGCTCTGATCAGCCTATAAACATGACATTATCTATTATTATAGAGCTCTGATCAGCCTATAAACATGACATTATCTATTATTATAGAGCTCTGCTCAGCCTATAAACATGACATTATCTATTATTATAGAGCTCTGCTCAGCCTATAAACATGATCTATTATTATAGAGCTCTGATCAGCCTATAAACATGACATTATCTATTATTATAGAGCTCTGTTCAGCCTATAAACATGACATTATCTATTATTATAGAGCTCTGATCAGCCTATAAACATGACATTATCTATTATTATAGAGCTCTGATCAGCCTATAAACATGACATTATCTATTATTATAGAGCTCTGATCAGCCTATAAACATGACATTATCTATTATTATAGAGCTCTGATCAGCCTATAAACATGACATTATCTATTATTATAGAGCTCTGATCAGCCTGGAAACATGACATTATCTATTATTATAGAGCTCTGATCAGCCTATAAACATGACATTATCTATTATTATAGAGCTCTGATCAGCCTATAAACATGACATTATCTATTATTATAGAGCTCTGATCAGCCTATAAACATGACATTATCTATTATTATAGAGCTCTGATCAGCCTATAAACATGACATTATCTATTATTATAGAGCTCTGCTCAGCCTATAAACATGATCTATTATTATAGAGCTCTGATCAGCCTATAAACATGACATTATCTATTATTATAGAGCTCTGTTCAGCCTATAAACATGACATTATCTATTATTATAGAGCTCTGATCAGCCTATAAACATGACATTATCTATTATTATAGAGCTCTGATCAGCCTATAAACATGACATTATCTATTATTATAGAGCTCTGATCAGCCTATAAACATGACATTATCTATTATTATAGAGCTCTGATCAGCCTATAAACATGACATTATCTATTATTATAGAGCTCTGATCAGCCTGGAAACATGACATTATCTATTATTATAGAGCTCTGATCAGCCTATAAACATGACATTATCTATTATTATAGAGCTCTGATCAGCCTATAAACATGACATTATCTATTATTATAGAGCTCTGATCAGCCTATAAACATGACATTATCTATTATTATAGAGCTCTGATCAGCCTGTAAACATGACATTATCTATTATTATAGAGCTCTGATCAGCCTATAAACATGACATTATCTATTATTATAGAGCTCTGATCAGCCTGTAAACATGACATTATCTATTATTATAGAGCTCTGCTCAGCCTATAAACATGACATTATCTATTATTATAGAGCTCTGCTCAGCCTATAAACATGACATTATGTATTATTATAGAGCTCTGCTCAGCCTATAAACATGACATTATCTATTATTATAGAGCTCTGCTCAGCCTATAAACATTATCTATTATTATAGAGCTCTGCTCAGCCTATAAACATGACATTATCTATTATTATAGAGCTCTGATCAGCCTGTAAACATGACATTATCTATTATTATAGAGCTCTGATCAGCCTATAAACATGACATTATGTATTATTATAGAGCTCTGATCAGCCTATAAACATGACATTCCCTGAGAGATTAGATTTGGAGCTCTTCATCATTTGTTTTTAAATCTCACCGTCACCAAGTTTATTATTAATGATGTAATGTTGTGAAAACTGACCTCAGGGTATTGAGGGATCTAGTCTAGATTAAACCTCATAGGAAGACATTTTTATTTAATGCAGGTTTCATTCAGGTCTCTGTTTAACTAGATACTCTGTTTGTCTTTGGCAGGAGAGAGACCAGACTCTGACAGCAGGAAGAGTTCCTCAGGGGAAACAGACCCAGAGACGCCTAACCAACACCACTGCTCCCACTGTGGAAAGAGTTTTAGGTGGTTAGGGAGCCTGAAAATGCATGAGAGAACACATACAGGAGAAAAGCCCTACCACTGTTCCCACTGTGGAAAGAATTTTACTCAGTTAGGAGCCCTGGTTGGGCATGAGAGAACACACACGGGAGAGAAGCCTTATCACTGTTCCCACTGTGGAAAGAGTTTTAGGTGGTTATGGGTCCTGAAAAAGCATGAGAGAATACACACGGGAGAGAAACCTTATCACTGTTCTCACTGTGGAAACAGTTTTAGGTGGTTAGTGAGCCTGAAAACGCATGAGAGAATACACACAGGAGAAAAGCCTTTCCAATGTTCCCAGTGTGAAAAGAGTTTTAGGTGGTCGGGGAGCTTGAAAAAGCATGCGAGAAAACACACAGGAGAAAAGCCTTTCCAACATACTAATACACAGGAGGAGAAGACATACCACTGTTCTCATTGTGAAAAGACATTTTCCCAGTCAGAGGACCTGAAATCACACGAGAGAATAGAGAGGCTGTGTTCTGACTTGTGTTTCTGACTGAGAATTTGTCCACGGCCAGGATTCATAGGGCCAGGGTGTCCGCTATGGACGCCTGGAAAAAATCAGCAGTGGACATTTCTGAACGTTTATCCAACAGACCTGTACATCCATGAATGGATCTCTATAATGTGTAACTATTTCTGATGTATGTGTTGTGATGAATTGTTTAATAGATGTACTATGTTAGGTATATTTATCTGTGGTTTAATTTCAACAGATTTTACTGATGCTATTAGATTGCTGTGTGGGGGGAGTTTTATATATACAGTGCCTTCAGAAAGTATTCACACCCCTTGACTTGTCCCACATTTCGTTGTGTTACAGCCTAAATTTAAAACATATTTTTATTTATTTTTATTTCACCTTTATTTAACCAGGTAGGCCAGTTGAGAACAAGTTCTCATTTGCAACTGCGACCTGGCCAAGATAAAGCATAGCAATTCGACACATACAACAACACAGAGTTACACATGGAGTAAAACAAACATACAATCAATTATACAGTAGAAAAATCTATATACAGCATGTGTAAATGAGGTAGGATAAGAGAGGTTAGGCAATAAATAGGCCATGGTGGCGAAGTAATTACAATATAGCAATTAAACACTGGAATGGTAGGATGTGCAGAAGATGAATGTGCAAGTAGAGATACTGGGGTTAAATGGATTCAATACCCCATAATGTCAAAGTGGAATTATGTTTTTGGAAATGTTTACACATTTAATTAAAAGCCTAAATAAGTTCAGGAGTAAAGATTTTGCTTAACAAGTCACATAAGTTGCATGGACTCACTGTGTGCAATAATAGTGTTTAACATGATATTTGAATGAATACCTCATCTCTGTTCCCCACACATACAATTATCTGTATTGTCTCTCAGTTGAGCAGTGAATTTCAAACACAGATTCAACCACAAAGGCCAGGGAGGTTTTCCAACGCCTCGCAAAGAAGGGCATGTATTGGTGGATGGGTAAAAAAAAGCAGACATTGAATATCCCTTTGAGCATGGTGAAGTTATTAATTACACTTTAGATGGTGTATCAATATACCCAGTCACTAACTCAGTTGCTGGAGAGGAAGGAAACCGCTCAGGGATTTCACCATGAGGCCAATGGTGACTTTAAAATAGTTAGTGTTTAATGATTGTGATATGAGAAAACTGCGGATGGATCAACAACATTGTAGTTACTCCACAATACTAACCTAAATGACAGAGTGAAAAGAAGGAAGCATTCCCAGTCAGAGGACCTGAAATCACATGAGAGAATAGAGAGGCTGTTGGCACTAAAGTAATACTACAAAAGAATGTGGCAAAGAAACAAACTTTATATCCTGAATACAAAGCGTTATGTTTGGGGAGGGTTTGGAGGGTTTGGCTGGCCGGGACGTCCTTGTCCCATTGTGCTCTAGCGACTCCTTGTGGTGGTCAGCATGCACGCTGACTTCGGTCGCCAGCTGGACAGTGTTTCCTCCGACACATTGGTGTGGCTGTCTTCCGGGTTAAACGAGCAGTGTGTCAAGATGTGCAGTGCGGCTTGGCAGGGTCGTGTTTCAGAGGACACATGGCTCGACCTTCGCCTCTCCCCGGAGTCCGTAGGGGAGTTGCAATTGGATATCATGAAATTGGTGAGAAAAAGGTGTAAAAGTACAAAAAAAAAAAATATATATATATATACACTCGTACTGAAATTTGATTTTTCGATGATCTGGCAGATGTGAAAACCATTTAAACACCTGCAAAACTTCGGTTAGAAGTGAATCACCTGCCTGGACATCCTAAGAAGCACACAGAGACCTGCATTTTGAAGTGGGTTTAATAATACTTGTGAAAACTGACTTCAGGTGATTGAGGGATCTAGTCGAGATTAAACATCATAGGAAGTTTTATCATGTGGAGGTTTCATTCAGGTCTCTGTTTAATTAATTATATAATCTGTTTGTCTTTGACTGGAGAGAGACCAGACTCTCCTTCTGACAGCAGGAAGAGTTCTTCAGAGAAACCAGACACCTGAGATGTCCAAACCAGCAGGACGACATCACTGCTCCCAGTGTGGAAAGAGTTTTACTCAGTTAGGGAGCCTGAGAGCACATAAGAGAATACACACTGGAGAGAAGCCTTACACCTGCTCCTTGTGCGGAAATTGTTTTAGGTGGTTAGGGAGCGTGGAAAGGCATGAGAGGACACACACAGGAGAAAAGCCTTTCCAATGTTCCCATTGTGGAAAGAGTTGCACCCAGTTAGGGAGCCTGAAGGAGCATGAGAGAATACACACAGGAGAAAAGCCTTACCACTGCTCCCACAGTGGAAAGAGATTTACCCGGTTAAGGTACCTGAAAGAGCATGAAAGAATACATACACATACACAGGAGGAGAAGACATACCACTGCTCTCATTGTGAAAAGACATTTTCCCAGTCAGAGGACCTGAAATCACATGAGAGAATAGAGAGGCTGTGTTCTGACTTATGTTTTTGATTGAGAAATTGTGTTTTTGTTCATTCTACATTAAATAATATTGTATGAATGAAATCATACTGAAAAATAGGTCTACATGTTTTTCCCAGCTCAAGACATGATCATGTCGAAAATCGGATTAAAAGAGTAAAAAAAAATGTTTTGATTATGAACTTAAGATTGATTGAATGCAGGTGTAAACCCCTAAATGTTGTTCACTATATCATTGGGATATTTCAAACATGTTAATTATTAAATAGATTGATATTAGTATTTCTTCATTCAGATTGTCATTGTAAATGCGTATTGGTTCTCAATTGACATATCTGATTAAATAAATGTGAAATAAAGTAAATGCCATATTATTTTTGGGAAGTCTATTTGGTTCTATGTTGGGACTATAAGAATATTTTGAAGATAAATACACAAGGCAGAGTACGAGAGAGACAGAGGACGAGAGGTCAGTACAGTACTAACAACCAATGGAAATAGTGTTTTTTCCTGTAATAGGGAGTTATTGATCAGTGGTTCAGCAACATGGGAGGATGTAGATGTACACTACCGTTCAACAGTTTGGGGTCACTTAGAAATAACCTTGTTTTTAAAAGAAAGCCATTTTTTGTCCATTAAAATAGCATCAAATTGATCTGAAATACAGTGTAGACATTGTTAATGTTGTAAATGACTATTGTAGCTGGAAACAGATGATTATTAATGGAATATCTACATAGGCGTACAGAGGCCCATTATCAGCAACCATCTCTCCTGTGTTCCTATGGCACGTTGTGTTAGTTAATCCAAGTTTATCATTTTAAAAGGCTAATTGATCATTAGAAAACCCTTTTGCAATTATGTTAGCACAGCTGAAAACTGTTGTTATGATTAAAGAAGCAATAAAACTGGTCTGCTTTAGACTAGTTGAGTATCTGGAGCATCAATGTAACCTCTCAAATTCATAGACAGGTGTCGCGTCTATTTTTACCCAAAAGTAGTTTTTTACCTGGAGACTGTAGTGCTACTTTCTCAAAATGAACATAAATGCTGTAGGGGGAGGGTTCTGGTGATTTACCAGGAGACTGGGGCCGATCCCCATTTAGGAATGTATGTCTTGCTTACTCACACTCTGCATGTGTTGATACCTGGCTGAAAACCCTCACAGTTGTTGGCCAACAGATTTTGTCATGGAGTTTTCATTCAATAGGGTTTAGAGTACATTTCATCTTAAGCCATTCTTTTAAATACGGTAATACCTTTAATTAGAATGTTGTGCCTTTAAATACCTTTTCATTCTAATTTTGTTGACGGACTCAATAGAATACACGGAGTCAGAAACTAGGGATCAATTCAAGAAAGTCATCATTCGTCTCTGTTTCAACACCAACTGGTAGATTTAAAAATACTCTGATCTTGTAGATTATTTAGGTACATTTTAGGGTTAGGAAAGTATGTATGAATCATAAAAACAATAGTCCTATAAATCTACCCTAATTCTTACTAATCATGGAAGTTTGATGACAACGGCCCAATCCTACATTTACATAAGTGTTCAGACCCTTAACTCAGTACTTTGTTGAAACACCTTTGGCAGCGATTACAGCCTTGAGTCTTCTTGGGTATGACACTAGAAGCTTGGCACAACTGTATTTGGGGAGTTTCTCCCATTCTTCTCTGCAGATCCTCTCAAGCTCTGTCAGGTTGGATGGGGAGCATCGCTGCACAACTATTTTCAGAGATGTTTGATCGGGTTCAAGTCCGGGCTCTGGCTGGACCACTCAAGGACAACAGTGCAATAATATGTAACAACTTCACAACAAATACACACATCTAAAGTAAAGGAATGGAATTAAGAATATATAAATATTTGGACGAGCAATGTCAGAGTGGCATAGACTAAAATACAGTAGAATAGTATAGAATACAGTATATACATATGAGATGAGTAATACATAGACAGATACAGTAGAATAGGATAGAATACAGTATATACATATGAGATGAGTAATGCATAGAGAGATACAGTAGAATAGGATAGAATACAGTATATACATATGTGATGAGTAATACATAGACAGATACAGTAGAATAGGATAGAACCTAGTCTGTTCATTATATACTTCTACATGATGTATTGTTACACCATGTAGGAGCAGTATAGACCAAGTCTGTTCATTATATACATCTACATGATGTATTGTTACACCATGTAGGAGCAGTATAGACCTAGTCTGTTCATTATATACATCTACATGATGTATTGTTACACCATGTAGGAGCAGTATAGACCTAGTCTGTTCATTATATACATCTACATGATGTATTGTTACACCATGTAGGAGCAGTATAGACCTAGTCTGTTCATTATATACATCTACATGATGTATTGTTACACCAACACAAAAAAAGGAAATTATATTATTTTATACTAATACAATTGCTCAGAGAAAGAGATATAGTTTAAAATGTAATTCTCAAAAGGTTGGGGTCTGAATTATTGCCACCCATGTTTTCAATACTCCAGCACCCTCCCCTTGGGAGGATAACGACACTGAAATGTTTTATGAGATTAGAGAACACATTGGGTGGGATCTTAGACCCTTCCTTCATACAGAATCTCTCCAGGTCCTTGATTTATTTAGTCTGCTCTTATGGACTGCCCTGATCAATTCAAACCACAGGTTTTCAATGGAGTTCAAGTCCGAAGACTGAGATGGCCATTGAAAATGTTGATTTTTGTGCCCAATTAACCATTTCTTTGTGGATGTTGATGTGTCTTGCTGGAAGATCCTCTTATGGCCAAGTTTCAGCCTCCTAGCAGAGAGGTAACCAGGTTTTGGGCTAAAATATCCTGGTAGTGGGTAAAGTTTATTTATTTATTTCATACAGTAATTTTTGCTCATCATTATCAAGGGTACCAATAACTAGGTGCTTATTTTGATATCTAGTTATTTGACTGAATCAGAAATACAGATGTGGAGTAGATGTAGTTTGTTTTAAATTCTCATAAAAAAAATGAACTAATCAAACAACACTTGTTGCTCTTTGTACGTGTTGATATAATATTAATATTTAATGGAGAGGAAAAAAACGTTTCCCTAAACTGCTTTATAATATTATAATTCAATGAAGAATAAAAATAGTTTTCCCTCCTCAACTGCGTTTCCTCCCTCCAGACAGCAGATGGCGATATGTGTCTTTCAGGCGATGTTTCTAGTGTGACGTATAATCTAGTGGACGGAACTCTTCAACAACTGCAGCCACCTCGGTAGCTCGCTAGCCGACAAAGTCTGAACATTCAAGTTCTTTAGACACTTTCCTGGTTTAATTGTAACTGTGATTTAAACATACTTATGTGGAAACAACTAGCTACCCCATTTAATTTAATATTTACGTTGTAAGTCAACTATCTGGCTGGTTAAGTTAGCACTAGCCTAGCTAGCTAACATCTCCGACCATGCGCTCACTAAGCTACTCTCCTCCTGCTAAAGAAGAGGTCTGCTGGACGGAGAAAGAAGCTCTGGGGCTGAACATTGTCGTGAAAGAGGAGAAGGAAGAGGAGGATGTCACAATACAACAAGAAGTAGAGGGTGAGGCTGTTACCGTGAAAGAAGAAGAGAAAGACGTTACAGAGAAAGAAGAGGAAGACGCGTTCAGAGTGAAAGAGGAAGAGGAGGATGTTATTGTGAAAGAAGAGGAGGAAGTGAAAGAAGATGAAGACGTTTTTGGAGTGGAGGATGAAGAGGGGGAGATTACTGTCACATTAGAGGACGAAGAAGAGAAGACTGGAGAACTGATTAACACCAGTAAATACAGTGAGTAATATCTTATAAAACAGGGACATTGATCTGATTAACACCAGTAAATACAGTGAGTACTATCTAATAAAACAGGGGCATTGATCTGATTAACACCAGTAAATACAGTGAGTACTATCTAATAAAACAGGGACATTGATCTGATTAACACCAGTAAATACAGTGAGTACTATCTAATAAAACAGGGGCATTGATCTGATTAACACCAGTAAATACAGTGAGTACTATCTAATAAAACAGGGGCATTGATCTGATTAACACCAGTAAATACAGTGAGTACTATCTAATAAAACAGGGACATTGATCTGATTAACACCAGTAAATACAGTGAGTACTATCTAATAAAACAGGGGCATTGATCTGATTAACACCAGTAAATACAGTGAGTACTATCTAATAAAACAGGGACATTGATCTGATTAACACCAGTAAATACAGTGAGTACTATCTAATAAAACAGGGGCACAAACTCTGCAGTTGTTGAACTAATGTGTGATTTTTAAAAGGGAAGCCCTACTACACTTGAATATGTTTTTGTACTGTCGGAATTGTCCATGACGTCCTCCAGTGATTTAAAAAAAAACTTTTCCTGTTGAAAAGTGATATATAAATACAGTAAAGTATAAACACACTAAAAGGAAACAAATAAATGTTTTGAGCAAAATAGTGTTTTTTTAACAACTGCAAACTAGAAGGAGTGATGTCATAGTAAGGCCTCCAAGGAGTTGGCTTGATGGGAAGTCGTGATGTCATCCAATAGGAGACTGATCTTCATGTGAATATTCATTATTCTTTTTAAAATCCTTCCTGTTCTGTCAAGTTGGTTGTTGATCATTGCTAGAAAGCCGTTTTCAAGTCTTGCTATAGACTTTCAAGATGATTTAAGTCCGAACTGTAACTAGGCCACTCAGGAACATTCAATGTCATCTTGGTAAGCTCCTCCAGTGTAGATTTGGCCTTGTGGTTTAGGTTATTGTCATGTTAGGACGGTTTTCTGTATTCAGATCTCTGAAATGCACTCTACCTACGTAACATTTAGTGTCTCCTTATGTTACGCTGGGAAAACAGTTTTCATGGGCACAGAAATCCTAAATCATTTCAGAGTTTGCTAAATCCAATGGTTCTAACTGAGAGTCACCTTAACTTTATTGACAACACCCAAATGGATACTGTCATTAATGCGGTTCTTCAATAATTACACATAATTCTTAATACTGTAGCTGTTTAGTTACAGTCACATGTTCAACTATCATCAGCTGATCCAGGAAATCATTTTCTGAATGACAGTCACATGACAAACATCACGACATGCAACAACAACCAAAGTGCTTCTTCATTCATTACTCTGGTAAAGACAGTTATGCCGTGCTCCACGTTGGATCCAACATCCCTAACAAATTGATGTTTATAATGTATTATTGTCTGCTTGATTTACAGTAGGGTCTCGTTAGTCTGTTTGGACACAGAGATACTTACCTCATAATGTGTAGAGAACTGTTCCTTGATGGATAGGCTATTGTACAACACACAGAGCTATTTTCCTATATTCATGACATTTAGAATGACAACACATTACAGAGTAGCCTAGTGGGATTATTCACAAAATTATCTGGTGATCAGGTTATGAAATGTCATGACAAAGACATTTTAGTTTCCATGTTTCACCTGAAATATTAAATGATTTATAGTCCTAGGTCTATGTTGTTGTTAGGTGAAGTTATGGGTCCTAGAGTAGGTCTATGTTATAGTTATGGGTCCAACAGTAGGTCTATGTTGTTGTTAGGTGAAGTTATGGGTCCTACAGTAGGTCTATGTTGTTGTTAGGTGAAGTTATGGGTCCTACAGTAGGTCTATGTTATTGTTAGGTGAAGTTATGGGTCCTACAGTAGGTCTATGTTATTGTTAGGTGAAGTTATGGGTCCTACAGTAGGTCTATGTTGTTGTTAGGTGAAGTTATGGGTCCTACAGTAGGTCTATGTTGTTGTTAGGTGAAGTTATGGGTCCTACAGTAGGTCTATGTTGTTGTTAGGTGAAGTTATGGGTCCTACAGTAGGTCTATGTTGTTGTTAGGAGAAGTTATGGGTCCTACAGTAGGTCTATGTTGTTGTTAGGAGAAGTTATGTTAAACACTTAGTGGACAAACACTCATTGTCAGGCAGATGGCAAAGCGCAATATTAGCAAACACAGAAAGGGGCCTATATTGGAGACCAAAAGTCGTCTGGCACACTGCTTAGAGTTACAACAACTTTAATAACTTATTTCTAGTTTCTACTAATTTGAAAACAAGACAAAATATGATTGTTGCTAAGTTGACTGTCTTAATGGTCAAATAATTTTACAGACATCAGTTGTTGTATAACTTCATGGGTATGATCTGGGCATCATCTTTTACCTCAAATAAACAGTGGATTTCTGCTGTTGTGGGACTTTAACCATCTGTCTGACTTTGTTGTTCACACAGGAGAGAGACGGGACTATCGTGGATCCTCTGGGGAGCCTCAACAACCTCATGATGCTGACGAGGCAGAGAAGAGTCTCTCCAGATCAGAACACCTCAATAAACACCAGCGAGTTCACACAGGAGAGAAATCTCACTGCTGCTCTGACTGTGGGAAAATATTCAACTCTTCACTAGGCCTTAAAATACATCAAAGAATTCACACTGGAGAGAAATCTTATGGCTGTGATCAATGTGGGAAGAGTTTTATTCGGCTACAAACTCTGAAATCACACCAGAGGATACACACTGGAGAGAAACCTTTTGGCTGTGATCAATGTGGGAAGGGTTTTACTCAGCTAAACAGCCTGATAGTACACCAGCGGACACACACAGGAGAGAAACCTTATGGCTGTAATCAATGTGGGAAAAGTTTTACGACATCTAGCTATCTAACTATACACAAGAGAACACACACAGGAGAGAAACCATATAGCTGTAATCAATGTGGGAAGAGTTTTACTCAGCTAAACAGCCTGATAGTACACCAGCGGACACACACAGGAGAGAAACCTTATGTCTGTGATCAATGTGTAAAGAGTTTTAGTACGTTTGGCTGTCTGACTGCACACCAGAGGGCACACACAGGAGAGAAACCTTATAGCTGTGATCAGTGTGGGAAGAGTTTTACTACATCTAGCTGTCTAACTAAACACCAGAGAACACACACAGGACAGAAACCTCATAGCTGTGGTCAATGTGGGAAGAGATACTCTGATAAAAGACATCTGATCAAACATCAGAAAATACATGAAGGAGTTGTTTCATGATATCAGTGAAATAATGTCACAATGTAGAATGTTTTAACATTGTAGTAGGAGTATTTTAATAACGTCAGAATGTAGAACCCTAAACGTTTGTTGTTCAATTGATTTTAGCCTCAGGGGGAAAAATCCAGGCTCTGAAATGGAAGAGTTACTATTTATGTGATTTAACAAAAAGTGACTAACAAAAAAAGAGTTCTGTTACACTTACCACGTTGGTGACCCACTGGAATCACAATGCAACACTTCAAAATGTAGCTAGCTGTTTTCTACAAATTGTACTCTAACCAGTGATGTACACATTATTCCCATATTCCATGTGGTTTTTGAGCTGTTAGTTTTAACAGGACGTGCAACCTCATCTCCCTCCTCTCGCACAATTGATTTCAACATGATATCGATGAGTGATGACAAATAAGTGTTGTGTTCCTTTGTTCAGCAACCCTTAAATGTAAATGCATCACTGTTGCCCTGCTTTTAGAATATCAGGGTTAATTCTCAGATGTGCCAAACCAAATGTAGTAGAGCATGACATTTGGGACTGGGCCCCGATCCAACAACATGCCTATCTAGTGAACCCTGAAAAGAGAGAGAAGCTCTGCAGTGAGGTGGAAAGTTACTATGGATATTGCAGGAGTTTCCTCTTGAAATCAGACATGTCAGTGGTGAGGACAACTTGGTTGCTGATTGTCTCAAGGGTGGGCAGTTAAAAAGTTTTGTGTTTAGCCATTGCGTTACCATGGATCACAATTTATTTTGACTGCACGTTTTTCCGTATTGGAGATGAGTTTTGTTTGGGCTCGTTCCAAGGGGATGAGAGTTCTAGAAGCTAGTGAGTTTTAGGAAGAGGAGAGTTCTAGAAGCTAGTGGGATTTAGGAAGAGGAGAGTTCTAGAAGCTAGTGAGTTTTAGGAAGACGAGTGTTCTAGAAGCTAGTGGGATTTAGGATTCTATAGAAAGAAAAAGGAGAAAAAAATAATACGATTGTATATTATTATTTAGGAATACGTGTTTTTTTCTTGTTTTTACTTGTTGACATCCAGTAGACACCATGTTTATATTGTAGAAGGGAAGCATTTTTGTTGATTTTAATATGAAATGTAAGTTGTTTTCTGTTGGTGGTGAGCAAACTTGTCCATCAAAAATATAGGATATATTTTTTGTCTTAAGGTGGAAGGTGTTACAGGCTTTGGTTTTTCCATTTATGTTTTGAGGTTGGACTTTAGCCCGTCTAGCTCGTTAGCACGTCTAGCTCGTTAGCACTTCTAGCTCGTTAGCACGTCTAGCTCGTTAGCACGTCTAGCCTGTTAGCACGTCTAGCTCGTTAGCACGTCTAGCTCGTTAGCACATCTAGCTCGTTAGCACGTCTAGCTCGTTAGCACGTCTAGCTCGTTAGCACATCTAGCTCGTTAGCACGTAGGACGCACTGATTGGTGTCACCTCAGTTAGTCAATGTGTTACACCTGTGCTGGCTTGTCCATCTCGTTATGGTTGAATATAACATCCAATTGTTAATATTGTAATCAATTAATTTTCCTTAGAATGCTCATTAGTCTTTCAGTTGTTATTCTTCATTTTTTTTATCCTCTTATGTTTGTGGTAAATATTGCTGTTTATTTTCATTGTTTTTTTGTTTTCTTTTCCCTGTGAAGCCATTGTGTTTCATCCATGTCTGAAATGTGCTGTATAAATAAAGCTTGATTTGAACATATAAAACTAATGAACCCAATGACTGACAATCAACAGACTTTTGCAAAACTAATGAACAAATATGTGCAAAAGCAACACGTATCTTGGTCCATCTTAGTATGAAAAACAGTATAAATTCAGTATATCTTCCACTATGTCAAAATAGTGCTGGTATGTAAGTTTAGTATCACTTTTCAACCAACCCAGTTCATTTGTTGAAAATGAAAAATGTTGAAATCAACAATATGTTAAAGGATTCAACTACTGGAAACTGAAACAAACAAATGGATCAAACAGATCAATCCTACTGGACATTGGGTTTGATTCAGACCCTGCCAGCATGGCCAGAGATGTAACTTATAACCAGAGAACCACCCCAGACCTTTCATGCCTAAAAACACCTAAGTATTAGATTTACTGCCATGGTCTAGTATGTCACTGCATCAGACACCATTCACAATGCTGGCTGAGGTACTAGTAAAACATGACATATTATTTCCTAACCATTCACAATGCTGGCTGAGGTACGAGTAAAACATGACATATTATTTCCTAACCATTCACAATGCTGGCTGAGGTACGAGTAAAACATGACATATTATTTCCTAACCATTCACAATGCTGGCTGAGGTACGAGTAAAACATGACATATTATTTCCTAACCATTCACAATGCTGGCTGAGGTACGAGTAAAACATGACATATTATTTCCTAACCATTCACAATGCTGGCTGAGGTACGAGTAAAACATGACATATTATTTCCTAACCATTCACAATGCTGGCTGAGGTACGAGTAAAACATAACATATTATTTCCTAACCATTCACAATGCTGGCTGAGGTACGAGTAAAACATGACATATTATTTCCTAACCATTCACAATGCTGGCTGAGGTACGAGTAAAACATGACATATTATTTCCTAACCATTCACAATGCTGGCTGAGGTACGAGTAAAACATGACATATTATTTCCTAACCATTCACAATGCTGGCTGAGGTACTAGTAAAACATGACATATTATTTCCTAACCATTCACAATGCTGGCTGAGGTACGAGTAAATTATGACATATTATTTCCTAACATTTCACAATCCTGGCTGAGGTACGAATACTTCAGTAAATAAATTTGCAAAAATGTATGTTTTTGGTTTGTCATTATGGGGTATTGTGTGTAGATTGATGAGGGGAAAAATTATGACATTTTAGAATACGGCTGTAACGTAACAAAATGTGGAAAAAGTGAAGGGGTCTGAATACTTAACGAATGCACTGTATACCGCTGGTAGAGTTTTCTACCACTGCAGAGTTTTCTATCATTGGCAGTTTTGTACACAGTCATGTGATACGTGGTATAGAAAAGTCCAATCTTAGGAGAGTACATGGGAGGCACTATACTGTGTATCTGCAGGTGTCTATCTGGTCAAAACCACTGATACAGGAGCCCCTCCACCCTCTGGTGGGATGGATCATGTCTACAGAGAAACCTAGATTCAAATACTTAGATTTGTGTGTATTGGGTCTATGTTGTGAAATTGTTAGATATTACTTGTTAGATATTACTGCACTGTCGGAGCTAGAAACACAAGCATTTCGCTACACCCGCAATAATATCTGCTAAACACGTGTATGTGACCAATAAAATGTGATTTGATTTGACATAAACGTCCTATTTATCAAAGGTGTTTTTGGCTGGAGTCAAAATGACTCCAAAGGATTTTAATTTGTTAAAAGTCCATATTGATATAGAAACACTAAACCATGATATAGATTTATTAAGAACAAGTTGATTGACAAAGTCATGAAAATTTGGAAGAATTGAATAAAATACATTTTGGCTATGATAAAAGATATGCCTCTGGGGTCAAAATGATCCATGTCAGAAGTATGGTTCAATGCAAATATGTAGTGGGTGTAAAGTTTGTTTTAAATTCTCACTCATTAAAAACGAATCAATCAACACATGCTTCTCTTTGAACGACTTAATATAATATTAAACTTTTCTGAAATAAATGAAAAATAAACGTTTGGTTCCTCAACTGCGTTGCCCAGTCCAGTCAGCAGATGGCGATGTGCGTCTTTTAGGTTCAGGCGATGCTGCCAGTGTGACGTATAATCTAGTGGACGGGACGCTCCTTCAACAACAACAGCTAGTCAGACACCTCGGTAGCTTTCTAGCAAACATAGCTACAACATTCACGCTCTTTACACTGGTTTGGTGTATATTAGTCGCTGTGTATTAAACACACTTCTGTCGTATGTACTTGTTGGACCATTTAATTATATATTTACGTTGTTTGTCAGCTAGCTGGTTTGCTAAGTTAGCTTAGAACTAGGCTAGTCGCTAATGCTAACTAGCTAACATCTCCGACCATGAGTTCACTAAGCTACTCTCCTCCTGTTAAAGAAGAGGAGGTCTGCTGGACGGAGAAAGAAGCTCTAGTGAAAGAGGAGGAGGAAGAGGAGGCTGTTACATTGGAGGAAGAAGAGGAGGTTGGAGATCTGTTTAACACCAGTAAGTACCGTCTCTGCAGTCGTTGAACCAATATGCAGTAAAGGGGTTCTACACTTTAATGTTGTTCTGTAGGAATGGCTGAAGCTACACTGTAACGTGTAGAACATCAAGAGTGGACCATCAACAAAACGTTAACAATTGATCAAATGCATCCAATGACAATGCCTGAAATACTGTAGTCCTCAATATCTCCTATTAGATTAGCCCAAGATGTTCTCTTAAAGGGGCAATCAGCAGTTGTTACATCCATTTTGGGACTTATACATTAATGATATGTACCCATCTGTTTCCTGAATAAATCACTTAGAAATGCCTCATGAGCTTAGTTCAACTGTTGTACTCCATCAGAACCCAAAATATAAGCATTTTTTTACTCCAATGTTTGTCAGTAAATATAAACAAACACTGTATATCCTCAAAACATGGTTAAAACTATAATGTTGATATCATGGATGGTTACATTTCTCCAGCCCCATCCCTCAGCTTTTTACTGAAACGGGCAGGGAGTACGCTTTATTATTGTTTCTACTGCCGATTGCTGCCCCCGTTACTCCTCAAGGTCCAAGGACTGTATGTTATTTTCAGAGGTAGACTGGCTCTGGCAGCATTCCATCTAAATGTGAATCGATTCTCAATTGCGACACATTCAAGGAAAATAGACATGTTTCTCGACTCATACCCTGACTTTAAAAAGGGATTTGGTGAGAATTAGTTTAGGAACTGCGTGTCACAGCATGACAATGTGAACGCGATTGGTCGACAGTCTCTTGGATGGGAGTTATATACGCCCTGACATTTTCTAGAATAGTTTTTATTTGAAAACGTTTTTGTTTACTTGCCTGCCTATTGAATTTGGAATGCACTGTACTGTTCATCTCTGAAACTCACTGAGATAATTCCTTTGATACAGCAGTAGCAATACACGGATATAACATCTACAGGGTCCTACAGTAGGTCTATGTTGTTATTAGGTGAAGTTATGGGTCCTACAGTAGGTCTATGTTGTTATTAGGTGAAGTTATGGGTCCTACAGTAGGTCTATGTTGTTATTAGGTGAAGTTATGGGTCCTACAGTAGGTCTATGTTGTTATTAGGTTAAGTTATGGGTCCTACAGTAGGTCTATGTTATTGTTAGGTGAAGTTATGGGTCCTACAGTAGGTCTATGTTATTGTTAGGTGAAGTTATGGGTCCTACAGTAGGTCTATGTTATTGTTAGGTGAAGTTATGGGTCCTACAGTAGGTCTATATTGTTATTAGGTGAAGTTATGGGTCCTACAGTAGGTCTATGTTATTGTTAGGTGAAGTTATGGGTCCTACAGTAGGTCTATATTGTTATTAGGTGAAGTTATGGGTCCTACAGTAGGTCTATGTTATTGTTAGGTGAAGTTATGGGTCCTACAGTAGGTCTATGTTATTGTTAGGTGAAGTTATGGGTCCTACAGTATCCTGCGCACCAGTATCTCTACTTGCACATCATCATCTGCTCATCTATCACTCCAGTGTTAATCTGCTAAATTGTAATTACTTCGCTACTATGGCCTATTTATTGCCTTACCTCCTTACTCCATTTGTACACACTGTATATAGATTTTTCTATTGTGTTATTGACTGTACTTTTGTTTATCCCACGTGTAACTGTTGTTTTTTTGTCGCACTGCTTTGCTTTATCTTGGCCAGGTCACAGTTGTAAATGAGAACTTGTTCTTGACTGGCCACCTGGGTAAATAAAGGTGAAAATAATATATATATTTTTTTTACTTTATTGACAACACCCAAATGGATACTGTCATTAACACAGTTCTTCAATAATTACACATAACTCATAATACTGTAGCAAACATTATATTAACCTGTTGGGGATAGGGGGCAGTATTTGCACGGCCGGATAAAAAACGTACCCGATTTAATCTGATTATTACTCCTGCCCAGAAACTAGAATATGCATATAATTATAAGCTTTGGATAGAAAACACTCCAAAGTTTCTAAAACTGTTTGAATGGTGTCTGTGAGTATAACAGAACTCATTTGGCAGGCCAAAACCTGAGAAGATTCCAAACAGGAAGCGCTCTCTCTGACCATTTCATGGCCTTCTTTGATCATCTCTAACCAAAACAGGGGATCTCTGGCATGACGTGACATTTTCTAACGCTCCCATAGGCTCTCAGAAGGCGCCAGAAATTTGAATCTTGGCTTTGGAGCCCCAGGCTGAAACACATTAGCGCCTTCAGTAAGTGGTCGATCTGAGAACAATGAGAATGGAGGGGCGTGCACGGGCCAACTCCATTTTTACTTTCTCTCTCTTTGAGCGTATACAGGGTTTCCCGGTCGGAATATTATCGCTTTTTTACGAGAAAAATCGCATAAAAATTGATTTTAAACAGCGGTTGACATGCTTCGAAGTACGGTAATGGAATATTTAGAATTTTTTTGTCACGAAACGCGTCGGGCGAGTGACCCTTATTTACCTTTCGGATAGTGTCTTGAACGCACGAACAAAACGCCGCTATTTGGATATAACTATGGATTATTTTGAACCAAACCAACATTTGTTATTGAAGTAGAAGTCCTGGGAGTGCATTCTGACGAAGAACAGCAAAGGTAATAACATTTTTCTTATAGTAAATCTGACTTTGGTGAGTGCTAAACTTGCTGGGTGTCAAAATAGCTAGCCTGTGATGGCCGGGCTATGTACTCAGAATATTGCAAAATGTGCTTTCACCGAAAAGCTATTTTAAAATCGGACATAGCGAGTGCATAGAGGAGTTCTGTATCTATAATTCTTAAAATAATTGTTATGTTTTTTGTGAACTTTTATCGTGAGTAATTTAGTAAATTCACCGGAAGTTTGCTAGTTCTGAACGTCACATGCTAATGTAAAAAGCTGGTTTTTGATATATAAATATGAACTTGATTGAACAAAACATGCATGTATTGTATAACATAATGTCCTAGGGGTGTCATCTGATGAAGATCATCAAAGGTTAGTGCTGCATTTAGCTGTGGTTTGGGTTTATGTGACATTATATGCTAGCTTGAAAAATGGGTGTCTGATTATTTCTGGCTGGGTACTCTGCTGACATAATCTAATGTTAGCCCATAGAGGTTAACTGACTTGTCTAGTTAAATAAAGGTTACATTTAAATACATTTAAAAAATAGAGTTTCATGACAAACCATTTTTTACAAATCCGGCAAGGCACCAATTTTGAGAAGGGTTTAAAATAAAGGTTTCAAACCAATTCATGAATGTAATTGAATCTAGGTATGTCTTGCCTTTAATGTAATGGCATGAAAAACAATTGGCTGAATATTATACAATGACTTATCAACAGCTCTAATAATTTGCCTCCACAGGAAATCTACACTGGCTGTTATAGAATATACTATATAGCCTAGAAACCTGGTTAAACTATCATTATGACATCCTGGATGAATTCCAGAATATACTATATAGCCTAGGAACCTGGTTAAATTATCATTATGACCTCATGGATGAATTCTAGAATATACTATATATCCTAGAAACCTGGTTAAACTATCATTATGACATCATGGATGAATTCTAGAATATACTATATATCCTAGAAACCTGGTTAAACTATCATTATGACATCATGGATGAATTCTAGAATATACTATATAGCCTAGAAACCTGGTTAAACTATCATTGTGACATCATGGATGAATTCTAGAATATACTATATATCCTAGAAACCTGGTTAAACTATCATTATGACATCATGGATGAATTCTAGAATATACTATATATCCTAGAAACCTGGTTAAACTATCATTATGACATCATGGATGAATTCTAGAATATACTATATAGCCTAGAAACCTGGTTAAACTATCATTGTGACATCATGGATGAATTCTAGAATATACTATATAGCCTAGAAACCTGGTTAAACTATCATTATGACATCCTGGATGAATAAATTTGAGTGGTTACACTTCTCCTTCCCCCATTCCTCCGCTGTTTACCAAACCAAGCCTCTGGGCAGCCATTTTGTTACTGTTGAAAAAACCCACACAACCCAGCAATCTGCAGTTCATACAACAACAAAACTGTCATTCCACCACTGTTTTGGTAATAAGATGATTAGGGGGTTGGAGAAATGTAACTACTTTCACATTCATAGACAGACCTATGGATGCAAGGACTGACCATCCATGATATCAACATTATAGTTTTAACTATGTTGAGGCTATACAGTGTTGGTTTACATTTCTAAACATTGGAGTAAAAAAAAGCTTATTTGGGGTTCTGATGGGGTACAACAGTTGAACTAAGCTCATGAGGCATGTGTTATATTCTTCAAGAATCAATGGCTATAAATTAATAATTTAAAAGTCGCAATATGGATGTAGCTATTGCATATTTCCGCTTTAACACCACACATCAGTTCAACAACTGCAGAGTTTGTGCCTCTGTATTTAAGACAGTACTTACTAGTGTTAATCAGGGAACGGTTTCTCAAAACCATCTTATGGCTAAGTTCACCGTTAGAACCATTGGACGCCTTAAGATGCGTTTGGGAAACCGGGCCCAGATGTCCAGTTTCCTCCTCTATCGATGTAACAGTCATCTCCCCCTCTTCCTCTTTCACTCCATAAACTGCATCCTCCTCTTCTTTTACTGTAACATCCTCCTCCTCTTTCACTCTGAACGCGTCTTTTTCTTCTTTCACAGTAACGGCCTCACCCTCTACTTCTTGTTTTACTGTGATGTCCTCCTCTTCATTAGCAGGAGAGTAGCTCAGTGACCGCATGGTCGGAGATGTTAGCTAGCTATGCTAATGCTAACTTAACCAGCCCGCTAGCAAAATAATAACAACACCGTAAATATGAAATTAAATCGGATAACTAACTAGACGACAGAAGTGGGTTTAAAACACAGTGGCTAATATACACTAAAGCGTCTAAAGACCTTTATTTGTTCGGCTATTTTGTCTAGCAAGCTACCGCGGTGTCTGACTAACTGTTGCTGCTGTTGAAAGAAGAGTTCCGTCCACTACATTATACGTCACACCAACAGCATCGCCTTAAATTCCCAGACCGCCATCTGCTGACTGGAGTGGGTAACACAGTTGAGGAAAATGTTTATTTTATTGTCAGACAAAAAGTTAAAGGGTAGGAATAAGGGACATCGCTGGTCCTAAAATATTCATTAGCCCCCCCCCCCCCCCCCTAAATAAATCAATATCAGTCAATATATTTTTTCTGTGATTTATTTTTTTTCGTCAACCGTTCCATCGCATCTTAAACTCCTAGGACCGGGGGAGGCTGCTGCTGCACCAGTGACTGTTAGACTTTCTTCAGCAATACTAGGAGAGAGGGGTACCCCTACACAGAACTGAACTGGATCAAAGATGGTGGACAGAAATACTAGGAGAGAGGGGTACCCCTACACAGAACTGAACTGGATCAAAGATGGCGGACAGAAATACTAGGAGAGAGGGGTACCCCTACACAGAACTGAACTGGATCAAAGATGGCGGACAGAAACACTAGGAGAGAGGGGTACCCCTACACAGAACTGAACTGGATCAAAGATGGCGGACAGAAACACTAGGAGAGAGGGGTACCCCTACACAGAACTGAACTGGATCAAAGATGGTGGACAGAAATACTAGGATGGAAGCAAATGTAAGGGATTATAACGTCATAACGAATCATGCAGAAACATGTACAGTTGACAGGAATGTTAGTTAATGTAGAGACAAACGATTATGTTTTTTTTAATCATAAAGTTCATTTACGAAAATCGCGATTTAGCAAGCTAGCTGACTAGCTAACATTAGCCAGCTAGCTGACTAGCTAGCATTAACATTAACCATCTAGCTGACTAGCTAACATTAACCAGCTAGCTGACTAGCTAACATTAACCAGCTTGCTGACTAGCTAACATTAACCAGCTAGCTGACTAGCTAACATTAACCAGCTAGCTGACTAGCTAACATTAACCAGCTAGCTGACTAGCTAACATTAGCCAGCTAGCTGACTAGCTAACATTAACCAGCTAGCTGACTAGCTAACAATAACCAGCTAGCTGACTAGCTAACATTAACCAGCTAGCTGACTAGCTAACATTAGCCAGCTAGCTGACTAGCTAACATTAACCAGCTAGCTGACTAGCTAACATTAGCCAGCTAGCTGACTAGCTAACATTAACCAGCTAGCTGACTAGCTAACATTAACCAGCTAGCTGACTAGCTAACATTAACCAGCTAGCTGACCAGCTTTATGGGTGTTGTGACATGAGTATGAAATTGTCATTCTGGCTGTTTTAGGGACTCCTGAAACAACCAGCAAACCAGGCTGTCGTTTTGTGAAACAGTGAATGTATAGAATCTAGCCAGCTGAAGAATTTACTGAAAATTGAATGTACAATTGTGTAAGCTTGCCTTGCTGATATTTGCCATGCAGATAGATGAAATAACGTAGCTAGCTATGTTCTTGCTTATTGTGCAGTGGATGATTATAATACCTGTATGCCTATGGATGTGTAGCTAGCTATCTAGCCGATCTGTGTATGGACCCAAACGTTTGGTATACATATTAGTTCAGAACCTATGAACCTCAGCTATCATAGCCAGTTGTATCAACTTCAAAACAGCCTGAATGACATTAATGAAGCCTATGGATTGAGTAGAATATAATATCATGTTGTGCCAAGGATGCAAGTCGTATATACATGTAGTTATTACCATGCATGAGATCCCCACATTGTAGCCTGTACATTTAATATATTCACTGATCATGTACTCTACCTTGGCAAATAAAGTTGCAGTTTAGGTATGAATGTCTTTGAGATTATTTTTCAGTCATATCCAATACCAGGAGTATCAAATTCCAGTCTTTGAATGACGCTGTGTCTGCATGTATGTATTACAATTATACACTTCAACAGTGTTTACCAATCTTGGTCCTGGGACATCAATGGTTACACATTGTAACTAATAGACTAGAAACAGGATTTAACTAGTTAATTCATATATACAGAAATATAATGTTAAAAAACAGAACACTACACTTCCTATGCATCATGTAAATACTCTAACACTGGTTCATCTCAACATCTAATGCCCTTCATCTGCATTGATCTGATAAACACAGGATAGGTGGAGTATTTCATCACATTACACTTCATTTCAACCAGTGGAGAATGTGAAACGCTTTATTGAAAAGCTCATTATCCAAGTGTTATAAATACAAGTTTAATCTGTACTTCAATGCACATCTGTTGTGCATTATAAAAACAGAGGAAGAAAGAGGAGGTGGTGAGAGAGGTGTAAAAGACAGAAAGGGAAAGAGGTAAGCACATAGGAGCAGGGAAGGCAGCACATGATTAATGAATCACAGTGCTACATAAATATTCTCTCAGTTCATCACAATTACATAATAGTGTCTCTCGTCGGCCCAAAGGTTCTTAAAAGCAGGTGAGGTGGTGATGATGGGACTGGGGGTTGGCATCCTCTCACATCAAAACATACCTGCAGACGAGAGACAGATGGAGAGAGAGAGAGCATGTTTAAACCTTGTGTTTTTATTTTTTATTCTAACATTGTTAGTCATCAATCAGGAGGTGAAATGCAAAACTGACCTGGGATCATTAACTCTGGGACTACTGCATCTCTATCTGTATTTCAATGTAAAGCATCTCTTTAATAATACTTCCTGTATAATATAAACTGACCTGGGATCATTAACTCTGGGACTACTGCATCTCTATCTGTATTTCAATGTAAAGAATCTCTTTAATAATACTTCCTGTTGACCTGACCAAGTGACCTCTCACCTCTGATCATGCTGTGCCCTCTATGTAGCCAGTTCAGATGCAGGAGGGGTTCACCGACACAGCTGATATAACCTAGAGGATTTAGGGAGAAGGGGAGAGAGGGATGAAGTGAAGGAGAGAGACTGTTATTGAGAAAATAAGGTAGTTAAAGCGACAGTGTTCACAGGAATCTGTGTGTGGCCTCACCTGGTGTCCACACCACACTAAGTGGTTGCAGAGGACTTTATGCTGAAAAACATGAACGGACACACGAGGACAAACAATATAGCGTAGTTATAGAAATAATGAAGTGTCTTACTATTCTCCATGGTTGGCCCTCTTGCCTATTCTTTGAAGGTGGAAGGAGCCACAGTTATACACCTGAGCCTGTTTACTGCACAACACAATCCATCAATCAGATTGATACATGAGTGTGTAGGTGTGGGTTATAGGGTGTCTAATTGTTCTACATTTTTTCAATATTGGTGATTTAAAATAGCCTGTTTTGTTTTTGCACAGACATCACACCCTTACCTAAACAGCACCCTCACCTGAGAAGTAGAAATCAAAGGGAGAGAAACTGTGAATTGAATAACTGCAGTTGACATAGCTCAGTAAATAGAAGAATACTCTTATTGCGATGTGAATGGCTCTTAAAACAGCCTTTGGTTGTGCATAGTGACGTCTATGGTGTTGTCAGGGAACAGCACCCTCTTTGAAGAAGTAGGAGGTGAAGATCTCCTGCACACGGATTGCCTCTCTTGCTGCGTTGTTGGACCCCATCCTTGAAACATCCTGCAGAGCAGCAGACTCCTCCTCTGACACACGGCGGCGAGCTGCAGATCCCCTCCTGGTCCTCGTGTCCATCCTCATGAAGTTACGCAGGACACAGGTAGCCTTCACACACCTGAATTCCTCCAGGAGGCAGTCCCAGATGGCCCTGGTCACCCAACCTTGCAGTGCCCTACACGGTAACTGTAGGCAATCGTTTTGAAGGAATCTCCAGTTACAAGGTATCTGTAGGAATATGGAAGACAATGTAATTACTAGACTGTTACATCACAAGGTCATTGTGGATTACTAAAGTATAATATCCCTGATAACAAATCATGATAACATTGGATTGATAGATGCATGGGCACACATATGTACATGTGTAGCATGTGACAATAACAGGATCATATCAAGGATGGCATCACAAATGAATACATAAATACCACTTGAAGCTTGATGATGAGTTTGAATCATTTGAATCAGCTGTGCAGTGTGAAGGCAAAAACAACAATGTGCCCCTCTTTGAGTCCCCAGGACTGAGAACCACTGCTCTTCATTGGGACCTCTTCATATGTAGACTGGCTTTCATAGAGCTCTTTATCTGAGGACAGAAAACCTCACAAGAAACAGACTTCATTTTAGTCAAATTACACCACACTGAATATTATGTTACTATTATCTCCATCCTCACATCTAGGGACAGGAACTACACAAAAGTACCTGCCCTATCCAGAATAGCCTCCTCTCTCACTGACAGTTGGGGCTGCTATCCTTTCACCCTCCTCCATGGCTGTTCTACATTTGGAGTTTGTTTTTTTACAGTGATAAATAGATAGCTGGTCTGATGTGAAGGAGGAGGTTGATCATCAGGAGTCAGATGTGAAGGAGGAGGTTGATCATCAGGAGTCAGATGTGAAGGAGGAGGTTGATCATCAGGAGTCAGATGTGAAGGAGGAGGTTGATCATCAGGAGTCAGATGTGAAGGAGGAGGTTGATCATCAGGAGTCAGATGTGAAGGAGGAGGTTGATCATCGGGAGTCAGATGTGAAGGAGGAGGTTGATCATCAGGAGTCAGATGTGAAGGAGGAGGTTGATCATCAGGAGTCAGATGTGAAGGAGGAGGTTGATCATCAGGAGTCAGATGTGAAGGAGGAGGTTGATCATCAGTGAACCTCTAGGATTGTGGCTGGGCTGGTGTTTACACTTCCAGCTTGGTCATATATTTTGATACATTGAATGTTGATATTGTGAACCTGTTATATATTTGCACCTCCTGTTTCAGGAAGTGATGTCACTAAGTACTGCCCCAATTTATACAGTGCTGTCGGAAAGTATTCAGACCCCTTCACTTTTTACACATTTTGTTACATTATTCTAAAATTTATGAGGAAAACATTGATTTAATCCATCTACACACAATACCCCATAATGACTTCACAATACCCCATAACGACATCACAATAGCCCATAATAACATCACAATACCCCATAATGACATCACAATACCCCATAATGACAAAGCAAAAACCGTTTTTTAGAAATGTTTGCAAATGTAACAAAAGCAACAACTGAAATATCACATTTACATACAGTACCAGTCAAACGTTTATACACATCTACTCATTCAATGGTTTTTCTTTATTTTGACTATTTTCTACATTGTAGAATAACATTGAAGACATCAAAACTATGAAATAACACATGGAATCATGTAGTAACCAAAAAAGGTGCCACGTCCTGACCAGCAGGTGGAGTAGGTGTATAGTTTTGGTCAGGGCGTGGCAGTAGAAGTTCTGTTTTCTATGTTCTGTCTAGGTTGGGTGTTTCTATGTAGAGTTAATTGGGGTGGACTTCCAATTGAAGGCAGCTGTGTGGTGTTGCCTTTGATTGGAAGTCCTATATTAGTTGGGTGTGTTTGTGGGGAATTGTTTTTGCACTGCGTTAGTATAGCCTGCAAAACTGTTGGTGTCGTGAGCATCGTTTATTGTTTTGTTTTTTTCTGTGTTTTACTCTTGTTTTTGTGAATTAAAAGATCCACTCTGCTGCATTTTGGTCTTCCCTGCAACACCATGACATTTTTTGTGACAAAAGGGTTAAACAAATCAAAATATATTTTATATTTGAGATATTTCAAAGCAGTCACTCCTTGCCTTGATGACAGTTTTGCACACTCTTGGCATTCTCTCAACCAGTTTCATGAGGTAGTCACCTGGAATTAATTTGTTAACAGGTGTGCCTAGTGAAATGTTAATTTGAGGAATTTCTTTCCTTCTTAATGCGTTTGAGCCAATCAGTTGTGTTGTGACAAGGTATGGGAAGCTCTCATGAGGATTGCCACAGGAAATGAAGACCCAGAGTTACCTCTGCTGCGGAAGATATGTTCCTTAGAGTTAACTGCACCTCAGATTGCAGCCCAAGTAACAGACACATATCAACATCAACTGTTCAGAGGAGACTGTGTGAATCAGGCCTTCATGGTCGAATTGCTGCAAAGAAACCACTACTAAAGGACACCAATAATAAGAAGAGACTTTCTTGGGCCAAGAAATAGACATTAGACCAGGGAAATCTGTCCTTTGGTCTGATGAGTCCAAATTTGAGATCTTTGATTCTAACCGCCGTGTCTTTGTGAGACGCAGAGTATGTGAACGGATGATCTCCGCGTGTGCGATTCCCACCGTGAAAAATGGAGATGTGATGGTGGGGGGTGCTTTGCTGGTGACACTGTCTGTGATTTAGTCAGAGACTGCGTGAATCAGGCCTTCATGGTTGAATTGCTGCATGCAAAAACACTGTTTACAAATAATGTGCTTTTCTTAAAAAAATGATATTTAAGTGACCCCAAACATTTGAACGGTAGTGGCATATTGTTACACCATGTAGGAGCAGTATAGACCTAGTCTGTTCATTATATACATCTACATGATGTATTGTTACACCATGTAGGAGCAGTATAGACCTAGTCTGTTCATTATATACATCTACATGATGTATTGTTACACCATGTAGGAGCAGTATAGACCTAGTCTGTTCATTATATACATCTACATGATGTATTGTTACACCATGTAGGAGCAGTATAGACCTAGTCTGTTCATTATATACATCTACATGATGTATTGTTACACCATGTAGGAGCAGTATAGACCTAGTCTGTTCATTATATACATCTAGATTATGTATTGTTAGTCCATGTAGGAGCAGTATAGACCTAATCTGTTCATTATATACATCTACATGATGTATTGTTACACCATGTAGGAGCAGTATAGACCTAGTCTGTTCATTATATACATCTACATGATGTATTGTTACACCATGTAGGAGCAGTATAGACCTAGTCTGTTCATTATATACATCTACATGATGTATTGTTAGTCCATGTAGGAGCAGTATAGACCTAGTCTGTTCATTATATACATCTACATGATGTATTGTTACACCATGTAGGAGCAGTATAGACCTACAGTAGCTGGCTACTTATTTATATGTTGTTTGACTGAATGAAACTGCCTTAAATGTGCTGTAGTAAACATTTTTTATTCTCACTAATCAATCACCACATTCCTGTCTTTGTATGTCTCAATAGTATTATTTAATTAAATCCATGTAAAATAATCTTTGTCTGAAAATAAAATCTGATCCTCAACTGCGTTTCCCTCCAGTCAGCAGACGGCGATGTGCGTCTTTCAGGCGATGCTGCAGCGTGACGTATAATCTAGTGGACGGTTCTTCATAAACAGCTCGTCAACCACCTCGGTAGCTTGCTAGCCGACATAGCCGAAAGATTCAAGCTATTTATACGCTTTCAGTCTATATTAGCTACTGTGTTTTAGACACACTTCTGTCGTATCTACTTGTTAACCTATTTAATTTAATATTACGTTATTTTTTATTAGTCAGCTATAGTAGCTGACTGGTTAAGTTAGCATTAGCCTAGTCGCTAATGATAGCTAGCTAGCTAACATCCCCGAACATGAGCTCCCTAAACTACTCCTCTCCTGTTAAAGAAGAGGAGGTCTGCTGGACGGAGAAAGAAGCTCTGGGGCTGAACATTGTCGTGAAAGAGGAGAAGGAAGAGGAGGATGTTACAGTAAAACAAGAAGTAGAGGGTGAGGCTGTTACAGTGAAAGATGAAGAGAGAGACGTTTCAGTTAAACAAGAGGAAGAAGAGGATGATGCTGTTTTTGGAGTGAAGAAGGAAGGAGAGATTACTGTCACATTGAAAGATGAAGAGGAGGAGACGGGAGATCTGATTAACACCAGTAAGTACCGCCTTCAATTAGTTTTTAACTTTGGATATTCGGAGTTGGCTCGTCAATACCTCTTCAACGGAGGGCCCTGGGATGATGACTGATATGTCTAGAATCAGACGACGTAGAGACAAGCTACCCCTTGTTTTCTCCGTTCCGTTTCCAAAAAGTGACTTAACATATATATTTGAGGAGGGTCTATCTGCTGACCGCAGACTGGGGGGCCACGGCATGTAGTGATTTTAATGTAGTGATGTTTTACTACACACCGTGACCCCCAATAGAGCCATGTGAGAGTTGGGTTGGCTACACCAAAGATTATGGATATACTGACAAGATGTCTCTCCGTCCTGACAAGGGGAGTCGTTGTCCACGAAGCTCTGTGGGTTGTCTATCTCCCACCTATCCTGTCTTTGGATTGGTGGATACATCTTATTATTGTAATCTATTGTTTATATTCTATGAGGGTTGTTGACGTCAACCGCCTGTATTCAATGGAGAGAGATGCTAAGCTACTAGCATGAATATGCATAGCGATCTGAAGACAACTCCTATAGTGTTTTTATCAAAGTTGTCGGTATGTCACGTGTCCACGTAACAACTTAATCATTACGAAACTTCTGTTAGAGCAAGTAAACCTCACGTAGCAAATAAGCCATTCATTTTGTTGTTGACCAAATTCAACACTTTCCACATTGGGTTGATAATTGTTTCCACTTGGATACAACCTACTGTAACCTACTGGCATGACCTAGAGAGATACAACCTACTGTAACCTACTGGCATGACCTAGAGAGATACAACCTACTGGCATGACCTAGAGAGATACAACCTACTGTAGCCTACTGGCATGACCTACAGAGATACAACCTACTGGCATGATCTAGAGAGATACAACCTACTGTAACCTACTGGCATGACCTAGAGAGATACAACCTACTGTAACCTACTGGCATGACCTAGAGAGATACAACCTACTGTAACCTACTGGCATGACCTAGAGAGATACTACCTACTGGCATGACCTAGAGAGATACAACCTACTGTAGCCTACTGGCATGACCTAGAGAGTTACAACCTACTGTAACCTACTGCCATGACCTAGAGAGATACAACCTACTGTAGCCTACTGCCATGACCTAGAGAGTTACAACCTACTGTAGCCTACTGGCATGACCTAGAGAGATACAACCTACTGTAACCTACTGGCATGACCTAGAGAGTTATAACCTACTGTAACCTACTGGCATGACCTAGAGAGATACAACCTGCTGTAACCTACTGGCATGACCTAGAGAGTTACAACCTACTGTAACCTACTGGCATGATCTAGAGAGATACAACCTACTGTAACCTACTGGCATGACCTAGAGAGATACAACCTACTGTAACCTACTGGCATGACCTAGAGAGTTACAACCTACTGTAACCTACTGGCATGACCTAGAGAGATACAACCTACTGTAACCTACTGGCATGACCTAGAGAGATTCAACCTACTGTAACCTACTGGCATGACCTAGAGAGTTACAACCTACTGTAACCTACTGCCATGACCTAGAGAGATACAACCTACTGTAGCCTACTGCCATGACCTAGAGAGATACAACCTACTGTAACCTACTGGCATGACCTAGAGAGATACAACCTACTGTAACCTACTGGCATGACCTAGAGTGTTACAACCTACTGTAACCTACTGGCATGACCTAGGGAGTTACAACCTACTGTAACCTACTGGCATGACCTAGAGAGATACAACCTACTGTAGCCTACTGGCATGACCTAGATATATATATATATATATATATATATATATATATATATATATACAAGCATTTCTAAACTTTTTTTCTCACTTTTATGGGGTATTGTGATGTCTTTATGAGGTATTGTCTGAAAATTGATAATTGAAAAAAAAATCTATTTCATAATAAAAATGTGTAAAAAGGGAAGGGGTCTGAATGCATGTATGTTGTATGTTCTAGGGCAGATTTAAAAAAAAATAGTATTTTCTTTCTACCAATTGATTGGTTGAAATGTTATGACGTGTATTTGTTCATATAGACACTCCCCATGTGTTTAATAAAATCAACTGTATGTGCAGAACTTGAATTGAACTGATGCTTCAAGCGTTTGATTAAATAATTAACACACACAAATGACTTGAGGAAGCCAGAGGTCAATATAACCAGAAGAAAATAACCAATTCCCCACCTGCTGCTGGCCTTCGTTAATTCTGACGTAATGCTCCTGGAGTTTCCGGTAAAATAGGCAAACTTTTTCCATTTCCGTTTGAAGTGCCAATTTATCTTACCATTTCTACCGATCTGCTTGCCAGTTATGAACGAGTTACAACACCTGTTTGGCTCCTCCACTTCCTGGGTCGGTGAAGTGAGGTATTACATTTAAGGATTAAATCATTTAAGGAATATATCCAAGTCTCACGCTCATCACCTGTGGAATGCGGGGCTTCCAGCGAGGTGTGGATTTAACCTGTTAGGGCTAGGGGGCAGTATTTACACGGCTGGATAAAAAACTTACCCGATTTAATCTGGTTACTAATCCTACCCAGTAACTAGAATATGCATATACTTATTATATATGGATATAAAACACCCTAAAGTTTCTAAAACTGTTTGAATGGTGTCTGTGAGTATAACAGAACTCATATGGCAGGCAAAAACCTGAGAGATTCCTTTACAGGAAGTGGCCTGTCTGACCATTTATTGGCTTTCTTTGACATCTCTTCCCAAAACAAAGGATCTCTGCGGTAACGTGACACTTCCCACGGCTCCAATGGGCTCTCAGAGCCCAGGAAAAACCTGAATGACGTAATTCAAAGCCCTGGCTGAAACACACGAGCGCTTTTGCTAAGTGGTCTATCAGAGGACAAAGGGCTTAGGCTCGTGCACTGGCCGCCCCCGTCTTTCTGTTTTTCCCTCTATTTACCGAAACGTAGATTCCCGGTCGGAATATTATCGCTTTTTTACGAGATAAATTGCATAAAAATTGATTTTAAACAGCGGTTGACATGCTTCGAAGTACGGTAATGAAATATTTAGAATTTTTTTGTCACGAAATGCGCCATGCGCACGACCCGTATTTACCATTTCGGATAGTGTCTAGAACGCACGAACAAAACGCCGCTGTTTGGATATAACGATGGATTATTTGGGACCAAACCTACATTTGTTATTGAAGTAGAAGTCCTGGGAGTGCATTCTGACGAAGAACAGGAAAGGTAATAACATTTTTCTTATAGTAAATCTGATTTTGGTGAAGGCTAAACTTGCCGGGTGTCTAAATAGCTAGCCCGTGATGGCTGGGCTATGTACTTAGAATATTGCAAAATGTGCTTTCACCAAAAAGCTATTTTAAAATCGGACATATCGAGTGCATAGAGGAGTTCTGTATCTATAATTCTTAAAATAATTGTTATGCTTTTTGTGAACGTTTATCGTGAGTAATTTAGTAAATTGTTAGTAAATTCCCCGGAAGTTTGCTAGTTCTGAACGTCACATGCTAATGTAAAAAGCTGTTTTTTGATATAAATATGAACTTGATTGAACAAAACATGCATGTATTGTATAACATAATGTCCTAGGTGTGTCATCTGATGAAGATCATCAAAGGTTAGTGCTGCATTTAGCTGTCTTCTGGGTTTTTGTGACATTATATGCTAGCTTGAAAAATGGGTGTCTGATTATTTCTGGCTGGGTACTCTGCTGACATAATCTAATGTTTTGCTTTCGTTGTAAAGACTTTTTGAAATCGGACAGTGTGGTTAGATTAACGAGAGTCTTGTCTTTAAAATGCTGTAAAATAGTCATATGTTTGAGAAATTGAAGTAATAGCATTTCTAAGGTATTTGAAAATCACGCCACAGGATTCAACTGGCTGTTACGTAGGTGGGACGATTTGGTGCCACCTAGCCCAGAGAGGTTAATAGTATGTTGTACCTAGTTTCCCTCCTTCAGGGAACAGTAGTTATAGTCATAACGTGTGGATTTAATAGTATGTTGTACCTAGTTTCCCTCCTTCAGGGAACAGTAGTTATAGTCATAACGTTAAGCTTGTCATATGATGAACTTTAACTTAAATACTGGATCTTGCTGTCGGACAGTTTTTTTTGTATTCAGATCGCTGAAATGCTCTCTACCTACGTAACATTTAGTGTCTCCTTATGTTACGCTGGGAAAACAGTTTTCATGGGCACAGAAATCCTAAATCATTTCAGTTTACTAAATCCAATGGTTCTAACCGAGAGTCACCTTAACTTTATTGACAACTCCCAAATGGATACTGTCATTAATGCGGTTCTTAAATAATTATGCATAATACTTAATACTGTAGCTGTTTAGTTACAGTCACATGTTCAACTATCATCAGCTGATCCAGGAAATCATTTTCTGCATGCCAGTCAAATGTAGTTCTTCATTCATTACACCGGTAAAGACAGTTATGCCGTGCTCCACGTTGGATCCAACATCCCAAACAAATCGATATTTATAATGTGTTGTCTACTTGATTTACAGTAGGGTCTCGTTAGTCCGTTTGGAAACGGAGATACTTAGCTCATAATGTGTAGAGATCTGTTCCTTGATGGATAGGCTATTGTACAACACACAGAGCTATTTTCCTTTATTCAGGACATTTAGAATGACAACACATTACAGAGTAGCCTAGTGGGATTATTCACAAAATTATCTGGTGATCAGGTTATGAATTGTCATGACAAAGACATTTTAGTCTCCTTGTTTCACCTGAAATATTAAATATATAGTCCTAGGTCTATGTTATTGTTAGGTGAAGTTATGGGTCCTACAGTAGGTCTATGTTGTTGTTAGGTGAACTTATGGGTCCTACAGTAGGACTATGTTATTGTTAGGTGAAGTTATGGGCAAATTTGGCAAATACTTAGTGTACAACCCTCTGTCAGGCTGATGGCAAAGCTAGCCAAAGAGCATTTTACAGGTTTAAGTGTTTATTTATAAAGCAGTTGATTTGCTACAACAACACAAACAGGACATTCAAACAAGCGTTACAATTATAATCCAAAAGTAATGTGAAATGCACTCATAAACAACCTGTAAATGGAGGCTATTTTTGCAGTCAGCCTATGAGAACTCCCCCGAGTTTTCCCCCACGGTGGTGAGTTAGTGAATAGACACAGAGCTTAATGTGAGTTTCCTTCAGTAGCACACCTGATAGTGCGCTGTAATATTCAGAATGCCTTGTGAAAAACTAAAATCGTCGCTCACCATTTTTTCTCCAGGCAGAGAGAAAAAACTACATCCATAACTAGTGGTTTCCTCATTACCAGATATACTACATCCATAACTAGTGGTTTCCTCATTACCAGATATACTACATCCATAACTAGTGGATTCCTCAACACCAGATATACTACATCCATAACTAGTGGTTTCCTCATTACCAGATATACTACATCCATAACTAGTGGTTTCCTCATTACCAGATATACTACATCCATAACTAGTGGTTTCCTCATTACCAGATATACTACATCCATAACTAGTGGTTTCCTCATTACCAGATATACTACATCCATAACTAGTGGTTTCCTCATTAGCAGATATACTACATCCATAACTAGTGGTTTCCTCATTACCAGATACACTACATCCATAACTAGTGGTTTCCTCATTACCAGATACACTACATCCATAACTAGTGGTTTCCTCATTACCAGATATACTACATCCATAACTAGTGGTTTCCTCATTACCAGATATACTACATCCATAACTAGTGGTTTCCTCATTACCAGATATACTACATCCATAACTAGTGGTTTCCTCATTACCAGATATACTACATCCATAACTAGTGGTTTCCTCATTACCAGATATACTACATCCATAACTAGTGGTTTCCTCATTACCAGATATACTACATCCATAACTAGTGGTTTCCTCATTACCAGATATACTACATCCATAACTATCGGTTTCCTCATTAGCAGGGAGGTGTTTCTGCAACCAGATTGTGTGTGCATCGCCCTCGTGCCGCAATTTTAGCAAACACAGAAAGGGGCCAAAATTTGACACCAAAAGTCGTCTGGCACACTGCTTAGGATTTCAACAACTTTAATAACTTATTTCTAGCCTACAAACATCATGTTACTACTAATGTGAAAACAAGACAAAAAAATATGACTATTCTTGCTCATTTTAGGACAATTGTCAAATAATTGTAACATTCATTACTGACTTAAATTGTTTACAACATCATGGCTACGCTGTTGGCATCACCTTTTACAGTGGATTTCTGCTGTTGTGGGCCTTTAACCATCTGTCTGACTTTGTTGTTCACACAGGAGAGAGACGGGACTATCATGGATCCTCTGGGGAGCCTCAACAACCTCATGATGCTGAAGAGGCAGAGAAGAGTCTCTCCACATCAGAACACCTCAAGAAACACCTGCAGAGACGAAGATCTCTCACATGGAAATCTTACTGCAAATCTTCATCGGAACTTAAAATACACCAGCGAGTACACACAGGAGAGAAATCTCACCACTGTTTTGATTGTGGGAAGAGTTACTTAAGATCAAAATCGGCCAAACCCTCCCCTAACCCGGACAACGGTGGGCCAATTGTGTGTCGCCCCATGGGCCTCCCGGTTTCGGCCGGCTGCAACAGAGCTTGGACTCGAACCCAGAATCTCTAATGGCACAGCTTAGGCCACTTGCTCACCATTTTTGCTCCAGGCAGATATACTACATCCATAACTAGCGGTTTCTGCATTAGCAGGGAGGTGTTTCTGCAATCAAATTGTGTGTGCATCGCCCTTGTCGCAATTTTAGCAAACACAGAAAAAGGTGCTTATATTTGAGAACAAAAGTGGCCTGGCACACTGCTTAGGAGTTCAACACCTTTTACTTATTTCTAGTTACTACTAATGTGAAAACAAGACTAAATATGACTATTGTTGCTCACTTGACTGTCTTAAGACAATTGTCAAGTAATTTTAACATTCATTACAGACGTCAATTGTTGTACAGTATCATGGCTACGCTGTTGGCATCACCTTTTTCAGTGGATTTCTGCTGTTGTGAGCCTTTAACTATCTGTCTGACTTGTTCACACAGGAGAGAGACGTGACTATCATGGATCCTCTGGGGAGTCTCAACATCATGATGCTAACAAGTCAGAGAAGAGTCTGTCCAGATTCTATCACCTCAAGAAACACCAGCAGAGACCCACAGGGAAGAAATCTATCTGCTGCTCTGACTGTGGAAAACATTGCAAATCTTCATCAGAACTTAAAATACACCAGCGAACACACACAGGAGAGAAATCTCACCACTGTTTTGATTGTGGGAAGAGTTACTTAAGATTAAAAGCACTAAAAGTACACCTGAGAATTCACACTGGAGAGAAACCTTACAGCTGTGATCAATGTGGGAAGAGTTTTACTACATTTAGCTATCTGACTATACACCAGAGAACACATACAGGAGAGAAACCGTACAGCTGTACTGAATGTGGGAAGAGTTTTACTCAGTCAAGCAACCTGTTATCACACCAGAGGATACACACAGGAGAGAAATCTTTTAGTTGTAATCAATGTGTGAAAAGTTTTATTTCATCTAGTTACCTGACTGTACACCAGAGAACACACACAGGAGAGAAACCTTATAGCTGTGATCAATGTGGGAAGACTTATATTTCATCTTGCCATCTGACTAGACACCAGCGAATACACACAGGAGAGAAACCTTATAGCTGTAATCAATGTGGGAAGAGTTTTACTCGGTCAGACAACCTGATATTACACCAGAGAACACACACAGGAGAGAAACCTTATAGCTGTGATCAATGTGGGAAGAGTTTTACTACATCTGGCTCTCTGACTCTACACCAGAGAACACACACAGGAGAGAAACCTTATAGCTGTGATCAATGTGGGAAGAGTTTTACTACATCTGGCTCTCTGACTCTACACCAGAGAACACACACAGGAGAGAAATCATAGCTGTGATCAGTGTGACAAGAGATTCTCCGATAAGACATCTGATCAAACATCAGAAAATACATGAAGGAGTTGTTTCATGATATCAATGAAATCTCACAATGTAGAATGTTTAACATTGTAGAAGGAGTATTTTAATAATGTCACAATGTAGAACCCTAAACGTTTGTCCCCTGTTCTATTGATTTCAACATGATATGGATATTAGCCTCAGGGGGGAAATCCAGGCTCTGAAATGGAAGAGTTACTATTTATGAGATTTAATAAAAAGTGACTAACAAAAAAAGAGTTGTGTTACACTTACCATGTTGGTGACCCACTGGAATCAAAATGTATCTGGCTGTTTTCTACAAATTGTCCTCTAACCAGTGATGTACACATTATTCCCAGATTCTGTGTGGTTTTTGAGCTGTTCGTTTTAACAGGACATGCAACCTCATCTCCCTCCTGTCGTACAATTGATTTCAACATGATATCGATGAGTTATGACAAATAAGTGTTGTGTTCCTTTGTTTACCGACCCCTAAATTTAACTGCATCACTTCAAAATGTAGCTGACTGTCTTCTGCAGGTTGTCCTCTAACCAGTGAGGTGAAAGATATCTCCATTTCCAAGTGTTTTTTTTTTTTGTTGTGTTAGTTTCAGGAGCAGATTCAACCTGATTTCCCCCCAAATGGATATTAGATTTGTGTTTAGCTAGTGCGTTGCTATGGATCTTTATTTATTTTGACTGCACGTTTTTCCGTATTGGAGATACATTTTGTTTGGGCTCGTTCCAAGGGGACAAGAGTTCTAGAAGCTAGTGAGTTTTAGGAAGAGGAGAGTTCTAGAAGCTAGTGAGTTTTAGGAAGAGGAGAGTTCTAGAAGCTAGTGAGTTTTAGGAAGACGAGTGTTCTAGAAGCTAGTGAGTTTTAGGATTCTATAGAAAGAAAAAGGAGAAAAATTATACTATTGTATATTTTTATTTAGAAATACGTGTTTTTTTCTTGTTTTTAATTGTTGACAGCCAGTGATTATATTGTAGAAGGTGAAGCATTGTAGTTGATTATAATGTGAAATGGAAGTTGTTTTCTGTTGGTGGTGAGCAAACTTTTCCAACAAAAATATAGGATATATTTGTTGTCTTAAAGGGGAAGGTGTTACAGGCTTTGGTTTTTCCATTTATGTTTTGAGGTTGGACTTTAGCACGTCTAGCTCGTTAGCACGTCTAGCTCGTTAGCCCGTCTCGCTCGTTAGCACGTCTAGCTCGTTAGCCCGTCTAGCTCGTTAGCACGTCTAGCTCCGTCAGCACGTCTAGCTCGTTAGCACGTCTAGCCCGTTAGCACGTCTAGCTCGTTAGCACGTCTAGCTCGTTAGCACGTCTAGCTCGTTAGCCCGTCTAGCTCCGTCAGCACGTCTAGCCCGTTAGCACGTCTAGCTCGTTAGCACGTCTAGCTCGTTAGCCCGTCTAGCTCGTTAGCACGTAGGACGCACTGATTGGTGTCACCTCGTTAGTCAGTATGTGTTACACCTGTGCTGGCTTGTCCATCTCGTTAGTGGGAAGGTGTTTCACCTGAGCTGGTCCAGGTTCTATTTAAGAGTGTCTGGCCCAGTGCTCCAGTTGTCTTGATACATGTGGAGAGTCAACACCTTTAGTTGCTCCACCTTTTTGGTTTACTTCCTGTCTTTAAGTTTGGTGTGGGTTTTTCTTTTGTTTGCCTCTTCTTGGGCAGATTTAGTGGGTCTCATGGTGGGTGTCTTTTAGGTCCCAGTTGTTGTTACTAGTCAACTTCCAGTGGACACCCCCATAGTGTCTTTCAGATCCCCTCCTAAAAAACAAGCTTATATTTTGGGTTGGATGTTGCATCCAATTAATATTTTAATCAATGGCATTTCCTTAGAATGTTCATTAGTCTTTCAGTTGTTAGTCTTCTGTTTGTTGTTTACTAAATATTTCTGTTTATTTTCATTTTTAATTTTTTTTCCTGTGAAGCCATTGTGTTGCATCCATGTCTGAAATGTGCTGTATAAATAAAGCTGGATTTGATTTCGTACAAATTAACCCAATGACTGGCCAATCAACAGACTCTTGGTATGAAAAACAGTATCACGTTTCCAGCCTGCTGAAGGCGTGGTGGAGTGGTAAACACCACCCCCGGCTCTACCAGGGACTTGAGGTGGTCTCCCACAGCTCTGCTTATGTCATGTTCTGTGGCCTTGCTGTTCCATTTCTTGACTGCCCCTGCAACACAGAAACACATTTAGTCATATTATATAAAAAACTCAAAGTAATGGATATGGAGCATCTATGGCCTCAGTTACACCTGGCACCTAAATGTGACTTCTGTCATCTGATCTCTCCAAGCTGCATTAGGTTCAGATCTACCAGGATGGGCTTTTGACACAGTCTGGATGCAGTCAGGCCACCAAATATAAATAAGCAATGTAAAGAGATGGGGTGAATGAGGGGAAAAGTAAAGGAAAAACTTTAATGTTACCCATTCCTTGTGTTGTTTGTAATAAATAATAATATATATATATATATTTTTAAATCAGTCGGGGTCTAAACTTACTGTTGAGAGTTAGAATAGAAGAATAGACAAGGTGTCATTTAGAAATGTGCATCAGCAGTTTTTCTCTTGAAAAAAATAAAGAGGTGGGGAAAAGTACATTCTACACAAATGACCTTCATTATATCAAAGAACAAATGTGTGTCTGAGGGGAAATTAACTTTCATACAGCCAAAAGGGGTGAAAAGTTATACCAATATCAGTGGACAATTCGCACTGCTGCTGAAACACATCCCCACAGCATGATGCTGCCACCACCATGCTTCATGGTGCACATTTTCCTCCAGACGTGACACTTGGCATTCAGGCCAAAGATCAATCTTAGTTTAATCAGACTAGAGAATCTTGTTTCTCATGGTCTGAGAGTCCTTTAGGTGCCTTTTGGCAAACTCCAAGTGGGCTGTCATATGCCTTTTACTGAGGAGTGGCTTCCGTCTGGCCTCTCTACCATAAAGGCCATTATTGAAAGAGATTGTGATACCTCACATCTCAAAATTGGGTTACTTAATGTTAGATCCCTCACTTCCAAGGCAGTTATAGTCAATGAACTAATCACTGATAATAATCTTGATGTGATTGGCCTGACTGAAACATGGCTTAAGCCTGATGAATTTACTGTGTTAAATGAGGCCTCACCCCCAGGTTACATTAGTGACCATACCCCCCGTGCATCCGGCAAAGGCGGAGGTGTTGCTAACATTTACGATAGCAAATTTCAATTTACAAAAAAAAAAACAACAATGACGTTTTCGTCTTTTGAGCTTCTAGTCATGAAATCTATGCAGCCTACTCACTCACTTTTTATAGCTACTGTTTATAGGCCTCCTGGGCCATATGCAGTGTTCCTCACTGAGTTCCCTGAATTCCTATCGGATCTTGTAGTCATAGCAGATAATATTCTAATTTTTGGTGACTTTAACATTCACATGGAAAAGTCCACAGACCCACTCCAAAAGGCTTTCGGAGCCATCATCGACTCAGTGGGTTTTGTCCAACATGTCTCTGGACCTACTCACTGCCACAGTCATACTCTGGACCTAGTTTTGTCCCATGGAATAAATGTTGTGGATCTAAATGTTTTTCCTCATAATCCTGGACTATCGGACCACCATTTTATTACGTTTGCAATTGCAACAAATAATCTGCTCAGACCCCAACCAAGGAGCATTAAAAGTCGTGCTATAAATTCTCAGACAACCCAAAGATTCCTTGATGCCCTTCCAGACTGCCTCTGCCTACCCAAGGACGTCAGAGGACAAAAATCAGTTAACCACCTAACCGAGGAACTCAATTTAACCTTGCGCAATACCCTAGATGCAGTTGCACCCCTAAAAACTAAAAACATCTGTCATAAGAAACTAGCTCCCTGGTATACAGAAAATACACGAGCTCTGAAGCAAGCTTCCAGAAAATTGGAACGGAAATGGCGCCACACCAAACTGGAAGTCTTCCGACTAGCTTGGAAAGACAGTACCGTGCAGTATCGAAGAGCCCTTACTGCTGCTCGATCATCCTATTTTTCCAACTTAATTGAGGAAAATAAGAACAATCCGAAATTTCTTTTTGATACTGTCGCAAAGCTAACTAAAAAGCAGCCTTCGCAAATGGAGGATGGCTTTCACTTCAGCAGTAATAAATTTATGAACTTCTTTGAGGAAAAGATCATGATCATTAGAAAGCAAATTACAGACTCCTCTTTAAATCTGGGTATTCCTCCAAAGCTCCATTGTCCTGAGTCTGCACAACTCTGCCAGGACCTAGGATCAAGGGAGATACTAAAGTGTTTTAGTACTATATCTCTTGACGCAATGATGAAAATAATCATGGCCTCCAAACCCTCAAGCTGCATACTGGACCCTATTCCAACTAAACTACTGAAAGAGCTGCTTCCTGTGCTTGGCCCTCCTATGTTGAACATAATAAACGGCTCTCTATCCACCGGATGTGTACCAAGCTCACTAAAAGTGGCAGTAATAAAGCCTCTCTTGAAAAAGCCGAATCTTGATCCAGAAATTATAAAAAACTATCGGCCTATATCGAATCTTCCATTCCTCTCCAAAATTTTAGAAAAAGCTGTTGCACAGCAACTGACTGCCTTCCTGAAGACAAACAATGTATACGAAACGCTTCAGTCTGGTTTTAGACCCCATCATAGCACTGAGACTGCACTTGTGAAGGTGGTAAATGACCTTTTAATGACGTCAGACCGAGGCTCTGCATCTGTCCTCGTGCTCCTAGATCTTAGTGCCGCTTTTGATACCATCGATCACCACATTCTTTTGGAGAGATTGGAAACCCAAATTGGTCTACATGGACAAGTTCTGGCCTGGTTTAGATCTTATCTGTCGGAAAGATATCAGTTTGTCTCTGTGAATGGTTTGTCCTCTGACAAATCAATTGTAAATTTCGGTGTTCCTCAAGGTTCCGTTTTAGGACCACTATTGTTTTCACTATATATTTTACCTCTTGGGGATGTCATTCGAAAACATAATGTTAAATTTCACTGCTATGCAGACGACACACAGCTGTACATTTCAATGAAACATGGTGAAGCCCCAAAATTGCCCTCGCTAGAAGCCTGTGTTTCAGACATAAAGAAGTGGATGGCTGCAAACTTTCTACTTTTAAACTCGGACAAAACAGAGATGCTTGTTCTAGGTCCCAAGAAACAAAGAGATCTTCTGTTGAATCTGACAATTAATCTGGATGGTTGTACAGTCGTCTCAAATAAAACTGTGAAGGACCTCGGCGTTACTCTGGACCCTGATCTCTCTTTTGAAGAACATATCAAGACTGTTTCAAGGACAGCTTTTTTCCATCTACGTAACATTGCAAAAATCAGAAATTTTCTGTCCAAAAATGACGCAGAAAAATTAATCCATGCTTTTGTTACTTCTAGGCTGGACTACTGCAATGCTCTACTTTCCGGCTACCCGGATAAAGCACTAAATAAACTTCAGTTAGTGCTAAATACGGCTGCTAGAATCCTGACTAGAACCCAAAAATTTGATCATATTACTCCAGTGTTAGCCTCCCTACACTGGCTTCCTGTTAAGGCAAGGGCTGATTTCAAGGTTTTACTGCTAACCTACAAAGCATTACATGGGCTTGCTCCTACCTATCTTTCCGATTTGGTCCTGCCGTACATACCTACACGTACGCTACGGTCACAAGACGCAGGCCTCCTAATTGTCCCTAGAATTTCTAAGCAAACAGCTGGAGGTAGGGCTTTCTCCTATAGAGCTCCATTTTTATGGAATGGTCTGCCTACCAATGTGAGAGACGCAGACTCAGTCTCAACCTTTAAGTCTTTACTGAAGACTTATCTCTTCAGTAGGTCCTATGATTAAGTATAGTCTGGCCCAGGAGTGTGAAGGTGAACGGAAAGGCTGGAGCAACGAACCGCCCTTGCTGTCTCTGCCTTGCCGGTTCCCCTCTTTCCACTGGGATTCTCTGCCTCTAACCCTTTTACAGAGGCTGAGTCACTGGCCTACTGGTGTTCTTCCATGCCGTCCATGGGAGGGGTGCGTCACTTGAGTGGGTTGAGTCACTGACGTGGTCTTCCTGTCTGGGTTGGCGCCCCCCCCCCCCCCCCCTTGGGTTGTGCCATGGCGGAGATCGTTGTGGGCTATACTCGGCCTTGTCTTAGGACGGTAAGTTGGTGGTTGGAGACATCCCTCTAGTGGTGTGGGGGCTGTGCTTTGGCAAAGTGGGTGGGGTTATATCCTGCCTGTTTGGCCCTGTCCGGGGGTATCATCGGATGGGGCCACAGTGTCTTCTGATCCCTCCTGTCTCAGCCTCCAGTATTTATGCTGCAGTAGTTTATGTGTCGGGGGGCTAGGGTCAGTCTGTTACATCTGGAGTATTTCTCTTGTCTTATCCGGTGTCCTGTGTGTATTTAAATATGCTCTCTCTAACTCTCTCTTTCTCTCTTTCTGTCTTTCTCTCGGAGGACCTGAGCCCTAGGACCATGCCTCAGGACTACCTGGTATGATGACTCCTTGCTGTCCCCAGTCCACCTGGCCATGCTGCTGCTCCAGTTTCAACTGTTCTGCCTGCGGCTATGGAACCCTGACCTGTTCACCGGACGTGCTTGTTGCACCCTCGACAACTACTATGATTATTATTATTTGACCATGCTGGTCATTTATGAACATTTTAACATTTTAACATTTTGACCATGTTCTGTTATAATATCCACCCTGCACAGCCAGAAGAGGACTGGCCACCCCTCATAGCCTGGTTCCTCTCTAGGTTTCTTCCTAGGTTTTTGGCCTTTCTAGGGAGTTTTTCCTAGGGAGTTTTTCCTAGCCACCGTGCTTCTTTCACATGCTTTGCTTGCTGTTTGGGGTTTTAGGCTGGGTTTCTGTACAGCACTTTGAGAATATCAGCTGATGTACGAAGGGCTATATAAAAATAAATTTGATTTGATTTGAAATTTGATTGGTGGAGTGCTGCAGAGATGATGGTCCTTCTGGAAGGTTCTCCCAACTCCACATAGGAACTCTGGAGCTCTGTCAGAGTGACCATCGGATTCTTGGTCACCTCCCTGACCAAGGCCCTTCTCCCCCGATTGCTCAGTTTGGCCTGGTGGCCAGCTCTGGGAAGAGTCTTGGTGGTTCCAAACTTCTTCCATTTCAGAATGATGGAGGCCACTGTGTTCTTGCAGACATTTTTTGGTACCTTTCCCCAGATCTGTGCCTTGACACAATAATGTCTCAGAGCTCTATGGACAATTCCTTTGACCTCATGGCTTGGTTTTTGCTCTGACATGCACTGTGAACCTTATATAGAGAGGTGTGTGCCTTTCTAAATCATGTCCAACCAATTTAATTTACCACAGGTGGACTCCAATCAAGTTGTAGAAACATCTCAAGGATGATTAATGGAATCAGGATGCATCTGAACTCAATTTCGAGTCTCATAGCAAAGGGTCTGAATACTTAAGTACATTTGTAAAAATGTCTAAAAACCTGCTTTGGGATTGTGTAGAGTTTTCAACAACAAAAAATGTTAACCTTTATTTAACTAGGCAAGTCAGTTAAGAACAAATTCTTATTTTCAATGACAGCCTATGAACAGTGGGTTAACTGCCTTGTTCAGGGGCAGAACAACAGATTTGTCATATCTACAGAGAAACCTAGATTCAAATACTTAGATTTGTGTATTGGGTATATGTTGTCAAATTGTTAGACATTATTTGTTAGATATTACTGCACTGTCTGAGCTAGAAACACAAGCATTTTGCTACACCCGCAATAACATCTGCTCAACATGTGATGTGACCAATAAAATGTGATTTTGATTTGAAATAAACGTCCTATTTATCAAAGGTGCTTTTGGCTGGGGTCAAAATGACTCCAAAGGATTTGAATTTGTTAAAAGTCCATATTGATACAGAAACACTAAACCATGATTTAGATGTATTAACAACCAGTTGATTGACAAAGTCATGAAAAGTGGAAGAATTGAATAAAATACATTTTGGCTATGATAAAAGATATGCCTCTGGGGTCAAAATGATCCATGTCAGAAGTATGGTTCCATGCAAATATGTAGTGGGTGTAAAGTTGGTTTTAAATTCTAACTCATTAAAAACGAATCAATCAACACATGCTTCTCTTTGAACGACTTAATATAATATTAAACTTTCCTGAAATAAATGAAAAATAAACGTTTGGTTCCTCAACTGCGTTGCCCAGTCCAGTCAGCAGATGGCGATGTGCGTCTTTTAGGTTCAGGCGATGCTGCCAGTGTGACGTCTAATCTAGTGGACGGGACGCTCCTTCAACAACAACAGCTAGTCAGACACCTCGGTAGCTTTCTAGCAAACATAGCTACAACATTCACGCTCTTTACACTGTTTTGGTGTATATCAGTCGCTGTGTATTAAACACACTTCTGTCGTATGTACTTGTTGACCCATTTAATTATATATTTACGTTGTTTGTAAGCTAGCTGGTTTGCTAAGTTAGCTTAGAACTAGGCTAGTCGCTAATGCTAACTAGCTAACATCCCCGACCATGAGTTCACTAAGCTACTCTCCTCCTGTTAAAGAGGAGGTCTGCTGGACGGAGAAAGAAGCTCTAGTGAAAGAGGAGGAGGAAGAGGAGGCTGTTACAATGCAAAAACAAGTAGAGGATGAGGCTGTTAGCGTGAAAGAAGAAGAGAAAGACGTTTCAGTGAAAGAAGAGGAAGACGCGTTCAGAGTGAAAGAGGAGGAGGATGTTACAGTAAAAGAAGAGGAGGAAGAGAAAGAGGAGGCAGTTTTTGGAGTGAAAGAGGAGGAGGGGGAGATGACTGTCACATCGGAGGAAGAAGAGGAGGTTGGAGATCTGTTTAACACCAGTAAGTACCGTCTCTGCAGTCGTTGAACCAATATGCAGTAAAGGGGTTCTACACTTTAATGTTGTTCTGTAGGAATGGCTGAAGCTACACTGTAACGTGTAGAACATCAAGAGTGGACCATCAACAAAACGTTAACAATTGATCAAATGCATCCAATGACAATGCCTGAAATACTGTAGTCCTCAATATCTCCTATTAGATTAGCCCAAGATGTTCTCTTAAAGGGGCAATCAGCAGTTGTTACATCCATTTTGGGACTTATACATTAATGATATGTACCCATCTGTTTCTTGAAGAAATCACTTATAAATGCCTCATGAGCTTAGTTCAACTGTCGTACCCCATCAGAACCCAAAATATAAGCATTTTTTTACTCCAATGTTTGTCAGGAAATATTAACAAACACTGTATATCCTCAAAACATGGTTAAAACTATAATGTTGATATCATGGATGGTTACATTTCTCCAGCTCCATCCCTCAGCTTTTTACTGAAACGGGCAGGGAGTTCGCTTTGATATTGTTTCTACTGCTGATTGCTGCCCCCGTTACTCCTCAAGGTCCAAGGACTGTATGTTATTTTCAGAGGTAGACTCGCTCTGGCAGTCAAAATAATCAAATATTCCATCATCAAATCAAATGTATTTATATAGCCCTTCTTACATCAGCTGAGTGGCAAGTTATCTGACCATTTCTACCAATCTGTGTGCCAGTTGTGATTTTCATATGTACATTTTACTGGAACAGTTTCATTTCATTTATAATAGTATCTCAAAATCATTGCCTGTGATTAATCTACATTCTATCTAAATGAAAATTATACAAATCTAAAAGTAACTTTTATTGCCATCTATGTAAAAAAAAACGCAAGTAAAACTAAATGCATGCTATTCAACCGATCGCTGCCTGCACCTGCCCGCCCGTCCAGCATCAATACTCTGGACGGCTCTGACTTAGAATACGTGAACAACTACAAATACCTGGGTGTCTGGTTAGACTGTAAACTCTCCTTCCAGACTGACTATAAGCATATCCAATCCAAAGTTAAATCTAGAATCGGCGTCCTATATCGCAACAAAGCATCCTTCACTCACGCTGCCAAACACACCCTCGTAAAACTGACCATCCTACCGATCCTCGACTTCGGCGATGTCATCTATAAAATAGCCTCCAACACTCTACTCAACAAACTGGATGCAGTCTATCACAGTGCCATCCGTTTTGTCACCAAAGCCCCATATACTACCCACCACTGCGACCTGTACGCTCTCGTTGGCTGGCCTTCGCTTAATACTCGTTGCCAAACCCACTGGCTACAGGTTATCTACAAGTCTCTGCTAGGTAAAGCCCCGCCTTATCTCAGCTCACTGGTCACCATAGCAGCACCCACTCGTAGCATGCGCTCCAGCAGGTATATCTCACTGGTCACCCCCAAAGCCAATTCCTCCTTTGGTCGTCTTTCCTTACAGTTCTCTGCTGCCAATGACTTGAACGAACTGCAAAAATCTCTGAAGCTGTAGACTCATATCTCCCTCACTAGCTTTAAGCACCAGCTGTCAGAGCAGCTCACAGATCACTGCACCTGTACATAGCCCATCTGTAAACAGCCCATCTATCTACCTACCTCATCACCATACTGTGTTTATTTATTTATCTTGCTCCTTTGCACCCCAGTATCTCTACTTGCACATTAATCTTCTGCACATCTACCATTCCAGTGTTTAATTGCTATATTGTAATTACTTCGCCACCATGGCCTATTTATTGTCTTAACTTACCTCATTTGCCCTCACTGTATATAGACTTTTTGTTTTCTTTTGTTCTACTGTATTATTGACTGTATGTTTTGTTTATTCCATGTGTAACTCTGTGTTGTTGTATGGGTCGAATTGCTATGCTTTATCTTGGCCAGGTCGCAGTTGCAAATGAGAACTTGTTCTCAACTAGCCTACCTGGTTAAATAAAGGTGAAATAAAAAAAATTAAAAAAATAAATGATGGGTCCTACAGTAGGTCTATGTTATTGTTAGGTGAAGTTATGGGTCCTACAGTAGGTCTATGTTATTGTTAGGTGAAGTTATGGGTCCTACAGTAGGTCTATGTTATTGTTAGGTGAAGTTATGGGTCCTACAGTAGGTCTATGTTATTGTTAGGTGAAGTTATGGGTCCTACAGTAGGTCTATGTTATTGTTAGGTGAAGTTATGGGTCCTACAGTAGGTCTATGTTGTTGTTAGGTGAAGTTATGGGTCCTACAGTAGGTCTATGTTATTGTTAGGTGAAGTTATGGGTCCTACAGTAGGTCTATGTTGTTATTAGGTGAAGTTATGGGTCCTACAGTAGGTCTATGTTATTGTTAGGTGAAGTTATGGGTCCTACGGTAGGTCTATGTTATTGTTAGGTGATGTTATGGGTCCTACAGTAGGTCTATGTTGTTAGGTGAAGCTATGGGTCCTACAGTAGGTCTATGTTGTTGTTAGGTGGAGTTATGGGTCCTACAGTAGGTATATGTTGTTAGGTGAAGTTATGGGTCCTACAGTAGGTCTATGTTATTGTTAGGTGAAGTTATGGGTCCTACAGTAGGTCTATGTTATTGTTAGGTGAAGTTATGGGTCCTACAGTAGGTCTATGTTATTGTTAGGTGAAGTTATGGGTCCTACAGTAGGTATATGTTGTTAGGTGAAGTTATGGGTCCTACAGTAGGTATATGTTGTTAGGTGAAGTAATGGGTCCTACAGTAGGTCTATGTTGTTAGGTGAAGTTATGGGTCCTACCGTAGGTCTATGTTGTTAGGTGAAGTTATGGGTCCTACAGTAGGTCTATGTTGTTAGGTGAAGTTATGGGTCCTACAGTAGGTCTATGTTGTTGTTAGGTGAAGTTATGGGTCCTACAATAGGTCTATGTTGTTAATAGGTGAAGTTATGGGTCCTACAGTAGGTCTATGTTTTTAGGTGAAGTTATGGGTCCTACAGTAGGTCTATGTTGTTGTTATGGGTCCTACAGTAGGTCTGTGTTATTGTTATGGGTCCTAGAGGACACTATGTGTGTCATGCAACAACAACCAAAGTGCTTCTTCGTTCATTACATAGGTATGATTGTTGTTAGGTGAAGTTATGGGCCAATTTGGCAAAGAGTGTACAAACCCTCATTGTCAGGCTGATGGAAAAGCCAAAGAGCATTTTACTGGTTGAAGTGTTTTTTAAGTACAAAGCAGTTGATTTGCGACAATAACACAAACATATTAAGCAGGAGATTCAAATGAGTCTTACAATTATAATTCAAAGTAGTGTGAAATGAACTCATCATCAACCTGGAAATGGAGGTTACTCCCCTGAGTTTCCCCCATTCACATTCAGAATACATTGTGAAAAACTAAAATCTTTGCTCACCATTTTTGCTCCAGGCAGATATAGTACATCCATAACTAGTGGTTTCCTCATTACCAGATATACTACATCCATAACTAGTGGTTTTCTCATTACCAGATATACTACATCCATAACTAGTGGTTTCCTCATTACCAGATATACTACATCCATAACTAGTGGTCTCCTCATTACCAGATATACTACATCCATAACTAGTGGTTTCCTCATTAGCAGATATACTACATCCATAACTAGTGGTTTCCTCATTAGCAGATATACTACATCCATAACTAGTGGTTTCCTCATTACCAGATATACTACATCCATAACTAGTGGTTTCCTCATTAGCAGATATACTACATCCATAACTAGTGGTTTCCTCATTAGCAGATATACTACATCCATAACTAGTGGTTTCCTCATTAGCAGATATACTACATCCATAACTAGTGGTTTCCTCATTAGCAGATATACTACATCCATAACTAGCCATTTCCTCATTAGCAGGGATGAGTTTCTGCAACCAAATTGTGTGCATTGCCCTCGTGCTGCAATTTTAGCAAACACAGAAAGGGGCCTATATTGGTGACCAAAAGTCGTCTGGCACACTGCTTAGAGGTTCAACAACATGAATAACTTATTTCTAGCCTACAATCGTAATGTTACTACGAATGTGAAAACAAGACAAAATATTACTTTTCTTGCTCATTTTAAGACAATTGTCAAATAATTGTAACATTCATTACAGATGTCAATTGTTGTACAACATCATGGCTCCGCTGTTGGCATCACCTTTTACAGTGGATTTCCGCTGTTGTGGGCCTTTAACCATCTGTCTGACTTTGTTGTTCACACAGGAGAGAGATGTGACTATCGTGGATCCTCTGGGGAGCCTCAGCAACCTCATGATGCTGAAGAGGCAGAGAAGAGTCTCTCCAGATCAGAACTCCTCAATAATCACCTGCAGAGATCCACAGGGAAGAGAACTCACTGCTGCTCTGACTGTGGGAAGAGATTCACCTCCTCAGGCATTAAAATTCATCAAAGAATCCACACAGGAGAGAAACCATTTAGCTGTACTCAATGTGGGAAGAGATTTACTACATCTGGCTCTCTGACATTACACCAGAGAACACACACAGGAGAGAAACCTTATAGCTGTGGTCAATGTGGGAAGAGTTTTGGTCAATCTAGCAATCTGACAGTGCACCAGAGAATACATACAGGACAGAAACCCTATAGCTGTGATCAATGTGGGAAGAGTTTTGGTCAATCTAGCAATCTGACAGTGCACCAGAGAACACACACAGGAGAGAAACCTTATAGCTGTGGTCAATGTGGGAAGAGTTTTGGTCTATCTGGATATCTGACAGTGCACCAGAGAACACACACAGGAGAGAAATATTTTGGCTGTGGTCAATGTAACAAGAGATTCTCTGATAAAAGACCTCTGATCAAACATCAGAAAATACATTAAGGAGTTGTTTCATGATATCAATGAATTAATGTCACATTGTAGAATGTTTTAACATTGTAGTAGGAGTATATTAATGATGTCACAATGTAGAACCCTAAACGTTTGTCCCCTGTTCTATTGATTTCAACATGATATGGATATTAACCTCAGGGGGAAAATCTAGGCTCTGAATTGAAAGAGTTACTATTTATGAGATTTAACTAAAAGTGACTAACACAAAAAGAGTTGTGTTACACTTACCATGTTGGTGACCCACTGGAATCAAAATGTATCTGGCTGTTTTCTACAAATTGTCCTCTAACCAGGGATGTACACACTATTCCCAGATTCTGTGTGGTTTTTGAGCTGTTAGTTTTAACAGGACGTGCAACGTCATCTCCTTCCTCGCGGCACAATTGATTTCAACATGATATCGATGAGTTATGACAAATAAGTGTTGTGTTCCTTTGTTTAGGGACCCCTACATTTAAATGCATCACTCCAAAATGTAGCTGACTGTCTTCTGCAGGTTGTCCTCTAACCAGTGAGGTGAAATATATCTCCATTTCCGTGTGTTTTTTGTTTTGTTGTGTTAGTTTCAAGAGCAGGTTCAACCTGATTTCCCCCCAAATGGATATAAGATTTGTGTTTTGCGTTTAGCTAGTGCGTTGCTATGGATCTTTATTTATTTTGACTGCACGTTTTTCCGTATTGGAGATGAGTTTTGTTTGGGCTCGTTCCAAGGAGACGAGAGTTCTAGAAGCTAGTGGGATTTAGAAAGAGGAGAGTTCTAGAATCTAGTGAGTTTTAGGAAGACGAGAGTTCCAGAAGCTAGTGAGTTTTAGGAAGACGAGAGTTCTAGAAGCTAGTGAGTTTTAGGAAGACGAGAGTTCTAGAAGCTAGTGAGTTTTAGGAAGACGAGAGTTCTAGAAGCTAGTGAGTTTTAGGAAGACGAGAGTTCGAGAAGCTAGTGGGATTTAGGAAGACGAGAGTTCGAGAAGCTAGTGAGTTTTAGGAAGACGAGAATTCTAGAAGCTAGTGAGTTTTAGGAAGACGAGTGTTCTAGAAGCTAGTGAGTTTTAGGATTCTATAGAAAGAAAAAGGAGAAACAAATAATACTATTGTATATTATTATTTAGAAATACGTGTTTTTTTCTTGTTTTTAATTGTTGACATCCAGTAGACACCATGTTTATATTGGTGAAGGTGAAGCATTGTAGTTGATTATAATGTGAAATGGAAGTTGTAGAGATACTCTGAATGATTGGCTATGAAAAGCCAACTGACATTTACTCCTGAGGTACTTGTTGCACCCTCGACAACCACTGTGATTATTATTATTTGACCCTGCTGGTCATCTATGAACATTTAAACATCTTGGCCATGTTCTGTTATAATATCCACCCTGCACAGCCAGAAGAGGACTGGCCACCCCTCATAGCCTGGTTCCTCTCTAGGTTTCTTCCTAGGTTTTGGCCTTTCTAGGGAGTTTTTCCTAGGGAGTTTTTCCTCGGCACCGTGCTTCTACACCTGCATTGTTTGTTGTTTGGGGTTTTAGGCTGGGTTTCTGTACAGTACTTTGAGATATCAGCTGATGTAAGAAGGGCTATATAAATACATTTGATCTGAATTGATTGATTGTACAACTGAATGCATTCAACTGAAATGTGTCTTGGGTACATATTGGTGTTGCCTGGTTAGTCAGTATGTGTTACACCTGTGCTGGCTTGTCCATCTCGTTAGTGGGAAGGTGTTTCACCTGAGCTGGTCCAGGTTCTATTTAAGAGTGTCTGGCCCAGTGCTCCAGTTGTCTTGATACATGTGGAGAGGCAACACCTTTAGTTGCTCCACCTTTTTGGTTTACTTCCTGTCTTTAAGTTTGGTGTGGGTTTTTCTTTTGTTTGCCTCTTCTTGGGCAGATTTAGTGGGTCTCATGGTGGGTGTCTTTTAGGTCCCAGTTGTTGTTACTAGTCAACTTTCAGTGGACACTGAGAGAGCAAAATTGCAACATTGTTATAATACTTTTATTGCATCAAATGGTTGTTTTATGCAACAGAATAGAGGGTTCTTAGAACTATTGTGTCTGTGTGTTCTACTGAGGATGGGCCTCTGGGAGAAAACACTGACAGGAGATTTACAATGTCTTTTGGGTGATAAAACCTAAAGAGACTGCATTCCAGAACATGAGTTAATGTTTCTGTTCTATATGGTACCAGGGAGAGATGACCTCAGGGCCAGACCCTGGTCTCTACATAAAGAGTACTGTTTTTACAGCAGATACTGTCTGCTGAGAATTATAAGCATCTTTCATACAAATCTTAACCTTGTGACCCGTTCTATACATCTGTTGTTGGTCATGTAGGTTGAAAGGGGTGTATCTTGGCTGTAAAAGACCTTTGTACTTTTGTATTGTGGCTCTCAATGAATCATCTGGGGGTGATTCGTCGACCAGCCATCATTTATCGTAGAGCACTCAATTGATTCACTTTATATGTGTACGTTGTATTGACCTGCTCCCTTATAAGTGAATAAAGATTGATTTTAAGAATAACTCTGACTTGTGTCATAAGTTTGTCTCCTCATTTGATATTAAAGAAATTAACCACCACATTTGGCGATGGGAATGTGAATCTTGACTTGGTGACCGCTCCTGACGACCTGGGTAAAGGGTGCATGAGGGATCCCTCAAACTTGGGATCTCAGGGAAACCACACAGACCATTTATGATAGTACGGTGCACCTGTAATTGTTTTAAACCTGTAATTGTTTTAAACCTGGACCCCATTTTAGAAGTATTGAAATATGTACATGTATGAGTTACATTATCCTAGGAACTAACCATGAGATAGAAATGTGAAGATATTCCTGCAGGTTAAAATATTGTTGAAAAACAACTAATTGATTAGGTATGTTTGGGAATAGCATTGTGTGACTGTGATATGAGAGTTGTGTGACTGTGGTATGAGAGTTGTGTGACTGTGGATATGAGAGTTGTGTGACTGAGTCTTAATCTGATGTTTGGATAGTAACATAGAGATCTATAGTTCCTCACAGAGATTTATAGTTCCTCCTAGAGATCTATTGTTCCTCACAGAGATCTATAGTTCCTCACAGAGATTTATAGTTCCTCCTAGAGATCTATTGTTCCTCACAGAGATCTATAGTTCCTCACAGAGATCTATAGTTCCTCACAGAGATCTATAGTTCCTCACAGAGATCTATAGTTCCTCCTAGAGATCTATAGTTCCTCCTAGAGGTCTATAGTTCCTCACAGAGATCTATAGTTCCTCACAGAGATCTATAGTTCCTCCTAGAGATCTATAGTTCCTCACAGAGATCTATAGTTCCTCACAGATATCTATAGTTCCTCCTAGAGATCTATAGTTCCTCCTAGAGATCTATAGTTCCTCCTAGAGATCTATAGTTCCTCACAGAGATCTATAGTTCCTCACAGAGATCTATAGTTCCTCACAGAGGTCTGTAGTTCCTCACAGAGATCTGTTGTTCATCCTAGATGTCTGTAGTTCCTCACAGAGATCTATAGTTCCTCCTAGAGGTCTATAGTTCCTCCTAGAGGTCTATAGTTCCTCCTAGAGGTCTATAGTTCCTCCTAGAGATCTATAGTTCCTCACAGAGATCTATAGTTCCTCCTAGAGATCTATAGTTCCTCACAGAGATCTATAGTTCCTCCTAGAGATCTATAGTTCCTCTCAGAGATCTATAGTTCCTCTCAGAGATCTATAGTTCCTCACAGAGATCTATAGTTCCTCACAGAGGTCTGTAGTTCCTCACAGAGATCTGTAGTTCCTCCTAGAGGTCTATAGTTCCTCACAGAGGTCTGTAGTTCCTCACAGAGATCTATAGTTCCTCCTAGAGGTCTATAGTTCCTCCTAGAGGTCTATAGTTCCTCCTAGAGATCTATAGTTCCTCACAGAGATCTATAGTTCCTCCTAGAGATCTATAGTTCCTCCTAGAGGTCTATAGTTCCTCCTAGAGGTCTATAGTTCCTCACAGAGATCTATAGTTCCTCTCAGAGATCTATAGAAACTTCCGGGTTTGGAGCGAGTAGTCGTGCTTCACTTCGCTCCGCAGGTAATATTACAATTCACTACATTACAACGGTTTGATTTGTTTGATCTGAGCAATTTTAGCTAGCTACATAGCTGTCTTTGCTGTCGTTGTATCAAAGATAGTGGTGTAGTTTAGAGAAATTATCGAGGTTAGCTAGCCAGCTATTTTCATCCGCCGCGACACCGTTTTCCAAACCTAGTCATCACCACAGCCACTGCTAGCTAGCCTACATTACCAATAGCAGCACTGTAGCACTGTAGAAACTAAATACATTACAACGGAACGATTTGATTAGTGTAGTGTTAGATAGCTACATAGTTGTCTTTGCTGTCTTTGTATCAAAGATAATTGTGTAGTTTACCGCCAACTTTAGAGAAATTATCGAGGTTAGCTAGCCAGCTCGCAGCGGCGCCGTTTTCCTAACAGTCAACTCCACAGCCACCGCTAGTTAGCCAACTTTACCAATAGCAGCACTGTAGCACTGCAGAAACTAATACATTACAACGGAACGATTTGATTAGTGTAGTGTTAGCTAGCTACATAGCTGTCTTTGCTGTCTTTGTGTAGTTTAGAGTAATTTTCGAGGTTAGCTAGCCAGCTATTTTCGTCCGCCGCGACGCTGTTTTCTAAACCTAGTCAAACTTAGTCAACACCACTGCTAGCTAGCCAACTTTACCGACTAGCAGCACTGTAGAAACTCAATACATTACAAAGGAACGTCTTGATTAGTGTTACGTTAGCTAGCTGCATAGTTGCCTTTGTATCATGATAAAGGTGTAGTACAGATAAACTATCGAGGTTACCTAGTCCCTGTGCGCACAACCCACATGGAGTTCCAGGTCTCCGGCAGCCTCTGGAACTGCCGGTCTGTGGCCAACAAGGCAGAGTTCATCTCAGCCTATGCTACGCTCCAGTCCCTCGACTTCTTGGCGCTGACGGAAACATGGATTACCACAGAAAACACTGCTACTCCTACTGCTCTCTCCTCGTCTGACCACGTGTTCTCGCATACCCCGAGAGCATCTGGCCAGCGGGGGGTGGCACTGGAATCCTCATCTCTCCCAAGTGGACATTCTCTCTTTCTCCCCTGACCCATCTGTCTATCTCCTCCTTTGAATTCCATGCTGTCACAGTCACTAGCCCATTCAAGCTTAACATCCTTATCATTTATCGCCCTCCAGGTTCCCTTGGAGAGTTCATCAATGAGCTTGACGCCTTGATAAGTTCCTTTCCTGAGGATGGCTCACCCCTCACAGTTATGGGTGACTTTAACCTCCCCATGTCAACCTTTGACTCATTCCTCTCTGCCTCCTTCTTTCCACTCCTCTCCTCTTTTGACCTCACCCTCTCACCCTCCCCCCTACTCACAAGGCAGGCAATACGCTTGACCTCATCTTTACTAGATGCTGTTCTTCCACTAATCTCATTGCAACTCCCCTCCAAGTCTCCGACCACTACCTTGTATCCTTTTCCCTCTCGCTCTCCTCCAACACTTCTCACTCTGCCCCTACTCGGGTGGTATTGCGCCGTCGCAACCTTCGCTCTCTCTCTCCCGCTACTCTCTCCTCTTCCATCCTATCATCTCTTCCCTCTGCTCAATCCTTCTCCAACCTATCTCCTGATTCTGCCTACTCAACCCTCCTCTCCTCCCTTTCTGCATCCTTTGACTCTCTATGTCCCCTATCCTCCCGGCCGGCTCGGTCCTCCCCTCCTGCTCCGTGGCTCGACGACTCAGTGCGAGCTCACAGAACAGGGCTCCGGGCAGCCGAGCGGAAATGGAGGAAAACTAGCCTCCCTGCGGACCTGGCATCCTTTCACTCCCTCCTCTCTACATTTTCTTCCTCTGTTTCTGCTGCTAAAGCCAATTTCTACCACTCTAAATTCCAAGCATCTGCCTCTAACCCGAGGAAGCTCTTTGCTACCTTCTCCTCCCTCCTGAATCCTCCTCCCCCTCCCCCCCTCCTCCTTCTCTGCGGATGACTTCGTCAACCATTTTGAAAAGAAGGTTGACGACATCCGCTCCTCGTTTGTTAAGTCAAACGACACCGCTGGTCCTGCTCACATTGCCCTACCCTATGCTTTGACCTCTTTCTCCCCTCTCTCTCCAGATGAAATCTTGCGACTTGTGACGGCCGGCCGCCCAACAACCTGCCCGCTTGACCCTATCCCCCCACTCTCCTCCAGACCATTTCCGGAGACCTTCTCCCTTACCTCACCTCGTTCATCAACTCATCCTTGACCACTGGATATGTCCCTTCCATCCTCAAGAGAGCGAGAGTTGCACCCCTTCTCAAAAAACCTACACTCCATCCCTCCGATGTCAACAACTACAGACCAGTATCCCTTCTTTCTTTCCTCTCCAAAACTCTTGAGCGTGCCGTCCTTGGCCAGCTCTCTTGCTATCTCTTTCAGAATGACCTTCTTGATCCAAATCAGTCAGGTTTCAAGTCTGGTCATTCAACTGAGACTGCTCTTCTCTGTGTCACGGAGGCTCTCCGCACTGCTAAAGCTAACTCTCTCTCCTCTGCTCTCATCCTTTTAGACCTATCTGCTGCCTTTGATACTGTGAACCACCAGATCCTCCTCTCCACCCTCTCCGAGTTGGGCATCTCCGGCGCGGACCACTCTTGGATTGCGTCCTACCTGACAGGTCGCTCCTACCAGGTGGCGTGGCGATAATCTGTCTCCGCACCACGTGCTCTCACCACTGGTGTCCCCCAGGGCTCAGTTCTCGGCCCTCTCCTATTCTCGCTATACACCAAGTCACTTGGCTCTGTCATATCCTCACATAGTCTCTCCTATCATTGCTATGCAGACAACACACAATTAATCTTCTCCTTTCCCCCTTCTGATAACCAGGTGGCGAATCGCATCTCTGCATGTCTGGCAGACAAATCAGTGTGGATGACGGATCACCACCTCAAGCTGAACCTCGGCAAGACGGAGCTGCTTTTCCTCCCGGGGAAGGACTGCCCGTTCCATGATCTCGCCATCACGGTTAACACCTCCATTGTGTCCTCCTCCCAGAGTGCTAAGAACCTTGGCGTGACCCTGGACAACACCCTGTCGTTCTTCGCTAAAATCAAGGCGGTGACCCGATCCTGTAGGTTCATGCTCTACAACATTCGCAGAGTACGACCCTGCCTCACACAGGAAGCGGCGCAGGTCCTAATCCAGGCACTTGTCATCTCCCGTCTGGATTACTGCAACTCCCTGTTGGCTGGGCTCCCTGCCTGTGCCATTAAACCCCTACAACTCATCCAGAACTCCGCATCCCGTCTGGTGTTCAACCTCCCCAAGTTCTCTCACGTCACCCCGCTCCTCCGCTCACTCCACTGGCTTCCAGTTGAAGCTCGCATCCACTACAAGACCATGGTGCTTGCCTACGGAGCTGTGAGGGGAACGGCACCTCCGTACCTTAAGGCTCTGATCAGTCCCTACACCCTAACGAGGGCACTGCGTTCATCCACCTCTGGCCTGCTGGCCCCCTACCTCTGCGGAAGCACAGTTCCCGCTCAGCCCAGTCAAAACTGTTCGCTGCTCTGGCACCCCAATGGTGGAACAAGCTCCCTCACGACGCCAGGACAGCGGAGTCAATCACCACCTTCCGGAGACACCTGAAACCCCACCTCTTTAAGGAATACCTAGGATAGGATAAAGTAATCCTTCTAACCCCCCCCCCCCCCCCCTCCCCTAAAAAGATTTAGATGCTCTATTGTAAAGTGGTTGTTCCACTGGATATCATAAGGTGAATGCACCAATTTGTAAGTCGCTCTGGATAAGAGCATCTGCTAAATGACTTAAATGTAAATGTATAGTTCCTCTCAGAGATCTATAGTTCCTCACAGAGATCTGTATCAAATACAATTTATTTATATAGCCCTTCTTACATCAGCTGATATCTCAAAGTGCTGTACAGAAACCCAGCCTAAAACCCCAAACAGCAAGCAATGCAGCTGTAGAAGCACGGTGGCTAGGAAAAACTCCCTAGAAAGGCCAAAACCCAGAAAGAAACCTAGAGAGGAACCAGGCTATGAGGGGTGGCCAGTCCTCTTCTGGCTGTGCCGGGGTGGAGATTATAACAGAACATGGCCAAGATGTTCAAATGTTCATAAATGACCAGCATGGTCAAATAATAATAATCATAGTAGTTGTCAAGGGTGCAACAAGTCAGCAACTCAAGAGTAAGTGTTATATATTATATGCAACATTTTGCTGCGTGGCAATACTGTGTTGGGATTCTGAAGGGCATTTATACAAAAGAGGTAGTCTAGACACTGTATTAATACCATTATGCATTTGAATCCCATCTAGAGCTACCATCTAAGATATTAATTTCCCTCCACAAGGGGGCGGACATGTAACGTTTCCAAAATGGGATAGTATTGTACATGTAACGTTTCCAAAATGGGATAGTATTGTCTATGTAACGTTTCCAAAATGGGATAGTATTGTACATGTAACGTTTCCAAAATGGGATAGTATTGTACATGTAACGTTTCCTAAATGGGATAGTATTGTACATGTAACGTTTCCAAAATGGGATAGTATTGTACATGTAACGTTTCCAAAATGGGATAGTATTATCCATGTAACGTTTCCAAAATGAGATAGTATTGTACATGTAACGTTTCCAAAATGGGATAGTATTGTCCATGTAACGTGTCCAAAATGGGATAGTATTGTCCATGTAACGTTATGCCCCCTTGTGAGTTAATAGTATTGCATGCTGTAGCAGGCTATATAAAGAGGAAGACCTCCATTGACGATTCAGTTCGTTGTAACATCTCGTCTGGACAGGTCACCGTCCTTAGTTAGTTAGTTAGTTAGTTAGTTAACGAAGCTAGTTGTACATGTAGATTGGAAACTTACGTTAATGAGTGTAAAGCCATGTTGTCTTTATGGAAACGATATACAATATATGGGAAAGAATATAGTTGAGGAAATAATCCAAACCTAGTTGTGCCTAGTTAGGACATAACGTTAGCTAGCTAGCTAACGGTACTGTACTGTAGCTCATACAACGCCGACGGTCAAACCCGGCTTTCTAATATTTACGTTAATTAACTATAGTAACGTTATGGAAGATATTCACAGAAAACCATCATTGTCTTCGTTATTCATTATTAGTATGTTATATTATTATAATACATTATTTCGAGACATATTCAGAGCCAAACATCAACCCAACTTAACCTTTTTAACTGTTGTCGCATCCAAACTTGTCACCATCGTTTTCAGTTGTAATTGCGAAGTTCCCGGAAGAAGTCCAGCAACAACGGAGGTTCCTCGATGAACCCACCTTCTAACAAGTTCTTTGAAGAACCTTTTGGGGCTGTTTTTCATTGACCAAGAACCCTACGGTTCTTAGGGGATCTGAGAACAACTCCAGTTGAACCCTTCATTTTTAGAGTTGTAGTCGGCTCTATTTACTCTCAGATTCAAACATGATGATTAGCATCAACGATCAAGTCAGCTGCTGCTGCTCCAATACAGTATGAGGTGAGACGGTGAACTGATGTTGAACCGGGCAGTCAGCTGCTGCTGCTTCAATACAGTATGAGGTGAGACGGTGAACTGATGTTGAACCGGGCAGTCAGCTGCTGCTGCTCCAATACAGTATGAGGTGAGACGGTGAACTGATGTTGAACCGGGCAGTCAGCTGCTGCTGCTCCAATACAGTATGAGGTGAGACGGTGAACTGATGTTGAACCGGGCAGTCAGCTGCTGCTGCTCCAGTACAGTATGAGGTGAGACGGTGAACTGATGTTGAACTGGGCAGTCAGCTGCTGCTGCTCCAATACAGTATGAGGTGAGACGGTGAACTGATGTTGAACTGGGCAGTCAGCCGCTGCTGCTCCAATACAGTATGAGGTGAGACGGTGAACTGATGTTGAACTGGGCAGTCAGCTGCTGCTGCTTCAATACAGTATGAGGTGAGACTGTGAACTGATGTTGAACTGGGCAGTCAGCTGCTCCAATACAGTATGAGGTGAGACGGTGAACTGATGTTGAACTGGGCAGTCAGCTGCTGCTGCTCCAATACAGTATGAGGTGAGACGGTGAACTGATGTTGAATCATAATGATTAAGATAATTAAAATGAATTTGTGAAACGGTTAAAAAAATAGTATATGGCATATTAAATATATGACTCTATTGTTATCATATAGAAACATCATGGAATATTGTACATCATATTAAATATATTACTCTATTGTTATCATATAGAAACATCATGGAATATTGTACATCATATTAAATATATTACTGTATTGTTATCATATAGAAACATCATGGAATATTGTACATCATATTAAATATATTACTCTATTGTTATCATATAGAAACATCATGGAATATTGTACATCATATTAAATATATTACTGTATTGTTATCATATAGAAACATCATGGAATATTGTACATCATATTAAATATATTACTCTATTGTTATCATATAGAAACATCATGGAATATTGTACATCATATTAGCATCAACATACATTATTGTTTCATTCAATTTCACATAATAAGGATATTTAATATTTTCAAGTTCAGAAGTCAGAACCCATCACCTGCTATGTAAAAGAGACAGAAGAATGCACAATGGTCAATGCTATCTGGGATCCTTGGGACATCCCTACCCTAAACCCTAACCTTAACCCCTAACCTTAACCATTTTAAATGTCAACTTCAACGGGCTAGGGGACGTCCCAAGGATGTAGCTCTACCTGAAAATACATGATCTAAGTGATTGATAGTTGGTATTCAGCAGTCATAAAGCCTTATTTACTTTAATGAACTACTAAAATAGTGAATTTGTCAGACAGCATAGACAGCAGCTCTACACTTTATTGACTGACTGATCCATTCATCCTTCCATCCCTCCTCAGCCTTCCTCTCCTCTGAAGACCCAGTGAGGGTGGAGCTCAGTCAGAGAGCTGTTGAGGGACTGGTTAGGAAGACCACTTCTACAACCAGAGAGGTGAGAGGTCACACATGGTTTAGATGGTAAATATTTATGTCCCCTTAGCGGTTCATCACATCAGCAAAAGGTGATATGTTCCATCTATGTTTATTTACATTAGTGCAAATTGTCCACTGATATTGGTGTAATTTCTCACCCCTCTTGGCTGTATGAAGTTAATTTCCCCTCAGGCACACACATTTGTTCTTTGATATTATGAAGGTCATTTGTGTCAAATGTACTTTTCCCCTCATGCACCCCATCTCTTTACATTGCTGATGCATATTCAGTGGCCTGACTGCATCCAGACTATGTCAAAGGCTCATCCTGGTAGATCTGAACCTAATGCAGCTTGGAGTGATCAGATGACAGAAGTCACATTTAGGTGCCAGGTGTAACTGAGGCCATAGATGCTCCATATCCATTACTTTGAGTGTTTTATATAATATGACTAAATGTGTTTTCTGTGTTGCAGGGTCAGTCAATAAATGGAACGACAAGGCCACAGAACATGACATAATCAGAGCTGTGGGAGACCACCTCAAGCCCCTGGTAGAGCCGGGGGTGGTGTTTACCACTCCACCACGCCTTCAGCAGGCTGGAAAAGTGGGATTGATCTGTTTGATCCATTTGTTTGTGTTCAGTTTGCAGTAGTTGAATCCTTTGACATATTGTTGAATTAAACATTTATCTTCAACAAATGCACTGGGTTGGTTGAAAAGTGATACTAAACGTACATACCAGCACTATTTTGACATAGTGGGAGATGTACTGACTTTATACTGTTTTTCATACTAAGATGGATAAAGATGTGTTGCTTTTTGCACATATTTGTTCATTGGTTTAGCAAGAGTCTGTTGATTGTCAGTCATTGGGTTCATTTTCTTTTGCAATATGTTCAAGATCAAGCTTTATTTATACAGCACATTTCAGACATGGATGCTTCACAGGAAAAAATAATAAAACAATGAAAATAAACAGAAATATTTACCACAACAAACATAAGATTAACAACTGAAAGACGAATTAGCATTCTAAGGAAAATCCATTGATTAAAATATTAATTGGATGCAACATCCAACCCAAAATATAAGCTTGTTTTTTAGGAGGGGCTCTGAAAGACACTATGGGGGTGTCCACTGGAAGTTGACTAGTAACAACAACTGGGACCTAAAAGACACCCACCATGAGACCCACTAAATCTGCCCAAGAAGAGGAAAACAAAAGACATATCCACATCGAACTTAAAGACAAAAAGGTGGAACAACTAAAGGTGTTGACTCTCCACATGTATCAAGACAACTGGAGCACTGGGCCAGACACTCTTAAATAGAACCTGGACCAGCTCAGGTGAAACACCTTCCCACTAACGAGATGGACAAGCCAGCACAGGTGTAACACATACTGACTAACGAGGTGACACCAATCAGTGCGTCCTACGTGCTAACGAGCTAGACGGGCTAACGAGCTAGACGGGCTAACGAGCTAGACGGGCTAACGAGCTAGACGGGCTAACGAGCTAGACGTGCTAAAGTCCAACTTCAAAACATAAATGGAAAAACCAAAGCCTGTAACACCTTAAGACAACAAATATATCCTATATTTTTGTTGGAAAAGTTTGCTCACCACCAACAGAAAACAACTTCCATTTCACATTATAATCAACTACAATGCTTCACCTTCACCAATAGAAACATGGTGTCTACTGGATGTCAACAATTAAAAACAAGAAAAAACCACGTATTTCTAAATAATAATATACAATAGGATTATTTGTTTCTCCTTTTTCTTTCTATAGAATCCTAAATCCCACTAGCTTCTAGAACTCTCGTCTTCCTAAAACTCACTAGATTCTAGAACTCTCCTCTTCCTAAAACCCACTAGCTTCTAGAACACTCGTCTTCCTAAAACTCACTAGCTTCTAGAACACTCGTCTTCCTAAAACTCACTAGCTTCTAGAACTCTCCTCTTTCTAAATCCCACTAGCTTCTAGAACTCTCGTCTTCCTAAAACTCACTAGCTTCTAGAACTCTCCTCTTTCTAAATCCCACTAGCTTCTAGAACTCTCGTCTTCCTAAAACTCACTAGCTTCTAGAACTCTCCTCTTTCTAAATCCCACTAGCTTCTAGAACTCTCGTCTTCCTAAAACTCACTAGATTCTAGAACTCTCCTCTTCCTAAATCCCACTAGCTTCTAGAACTATCCTCTTTCTAAATCCCACTAGCTTCTAGAACTCTCGTCTCCTTGGAACAAGCCCAAACAAAACTCATCTCCAATACGGAAAAACATGCAGTCAAAATAAATAAAGATCCATAGCAACGCACTAGCTAAACGCAAAACACAAATCTTATATCCATTTGGGGGGAAATCAGGTTGAACCTGCTCTTGAAACTAACACAACAAAACAAAAAACACATGGAAATGGAGATATATTTTACCTCACTGGTTAGAGGACAACCTGCAGAAGACAGTCAGCTACATTTTGGAGTGATGCATTTAAATTTAGGGGTCCCTAAACAAAGGAACACAACACCTATTTGTCATAACTCATCGATGTCATGTGGATTTTTTTCTCTTTTACCATTGTTTTACCAGTTAAGTTGACTGAGAACACATTCTCATTTACAGCAACAACCTGGGGAATAGTTACAGGGGAGAGGAGGGGGATGAATGAGCCAATTGTAAGCTGGGGATGATTAGGTGGCCGTGATGGTATGAGGGCCAGATTGGGAATTTAGCCAGGACACCGGGGTTAACACCCCTACTCTTACAATAAGTGCAATGGGATCTTTAATGACCTCAGAGAGTCAGGACACCCGTTTAACATCCCATCCGAAAGACGGCACCCTACACTGGGCAGTCACTGCCCTGGGGCATTGGGATATTGTTTAGACCAGAGGAAAGAGTGCCTCCGACTGGCCCTCCAACACCACTTCCAGCAGCATATGGTCTCCCATCCAGGGACTGACCAGGACCAACCCTGCTTAGCTTCAGAAGCAAGCCAGCAGTGGGATGCAGGGTGGTATGCTGCTGGCAACAATTGTGCGAAAGGAGGAAGATGAGTTTACACGTCCTGTTAAAACGAACAGCTCAAAAACCACACGGAATCTGGGAATAATGTGTACATCCCTGGTTAGAGGACAATTTGTAGAAAACAGCTCACTACATTTTGAAGTGTTGCGTTTTGATTCAAGTGGGTCACCAACATGGTAAGTGTAACAACTCTTTTTGTGTTAGTCACTTTTTGTTAAATCTCATAAATAGTAACTCTTCCATTTCAGAGCCTGGATTTCCCCCCTGAGGCTAATATCCATATCATGTTGAAATCAATAGAACAGGGGACAAACATTTAGGGTTCTACATTGTGACATCATTAAAATACTCCTACTACAATGTTAAAACATTCCACATTGTGAGATTTCATTTCATTGACATCATGAAACAATTCCTTCCTGTATGTATTTTCTGATGTTTGATCAGAGATCTTTTATCAGAGTATCTCTTCCCACATATATCACAGCTATAAGGTTTCTCTCCTGTGTGTCTCCGCTGGTGTATAGTCAGATATCTAGATGTAGTAAAACTCTTCCCACATTGACCACAGTTAAAGTTTCTCTCCTGTGTGTGTTCTCTGGTGTCGAGTCAGAGTGCCAGATGTAGTAAAACTCTTCCCACATTGACCACAGCTATAAAGTTTCTCTCCTGTGTGTGTTCTCTGGTGTAAAGTCAGACATCTAGATGTAGTAAAACACTTCCGACATTGATCACAGCTATACGATTTCTCTCCTGTGTGTGTTCTCTGGTGTATCTTCAGTTCGCCAGATTGAACAAAACTCTTCCCACATTGACCACAGCTATAAGGTTTCTCTCCTGTGTGTGTTCTCTGGTGTAGAGTCAGAGTGCTAGATTTAACATAACTCTTCCCACATTCATCACAGCTATAAGGTTTCTCTCCTGTGTGTGTTCTCTGGTGTGCAGTCATATTTCCAGATAGACCAAAACTCTTCCCACATTGAGTACAGCTATAAGGTTTCTCTCCTGTGTGTGTTCTCTGATGAATTTTAATGCCTGATGGGGAGGTGAATCTCTTCCCACAGTCAGAGCAGCAGTGAGTTTTCTTCCCTGTGGGTCTCTGCAGGTGTTTATTGAGGTGTTCTAATGTGGAGAGACTCTTCTCTGCCTCTTCAGCATCAAGAGGTTGTTGAGGCTCCCCAGAGGATCCACGATAGTGCCATATCTCTCCTGTGTGAACAACAAAGTCAGACAGATGATTAAAGGCCCACAACAGCGGTAATCCACTGTAAAAGGTGATGCCAACAGCGGAGCCATGATGTTGGACAACAATTGACGTCTGTAATGAATGTTAAAATTATTTGATATTTGCCTTAAAATGAGCAAGAATAGTCATATTTTGTCTTGTTTTCACATTCGTAGTGACATTGATGATTGTAGGCTAGAAATAAGTTATTCATGTTGTTGAACCTCTAAGCAGTGTGCCAGACGACTTTTGGTCTCCAATATAGGCCCCTTTCTGTGTTTGCTAAAATTGCGGCACTAGGGCAAGCGTCCCACCCCTGGTACACCCTATCAACAACAGGTGAAATATCAAGAGCGCCAAATTTGAAAACAATTAAATGTCATAATTCAAATTTCTCAAACTTACAACTATCTTACACCCTTTGAAAGATAAACATCTCCTTAATCTAACCACGTCGTCCGATTTACAAAAAGGCTTTACGGCGAAAGCATAAAATTAGATTATGTTAGGAGAGTACATTGACAATAGCTGTGTGTAATGTTTTGTCAATTCAAAGACAGGGTCACCAAAACCATAAAACCAGCTAAAATGATGCACTAACCTTTTACAATCTCCATCAGATGACACTCCTAGGACATTATGTTAGACAATGCATGCATTTTTAGTTCTATCAAGTTCATATTTATATCCAAAAACAGCGTTTTACTATGGCATTGATGTTGAGGAAATCGTTTCCCTCCAATAACCGGCAGTCAAGTCAACACCACAAATTAAATAATTAAAATTAGAAAACATTGGTAAAATATTATATTGTCATTTAAAGAATTATAGATTTACATCTCTTGAACGCAATCAACTTGCCAGATTTAAAAATAACCTTACTGGGAAATCACACTTTGCAATAATCTGAGCACTGCGCCCAGAAAAATACGCGTTGCGATACCAGACTGGCCGTCATGTTGGGGAGATCTAAAATCGAAAATACTATGTAAATAATCCATTACCTTTGATTCTCTTCATCAGATGTCACTTCCAGGTATCACAGGTCCATAACGAATGTAGTTTTGTTCAAAAAAGCTCATCATTTATGTCCAAAAATCTCCGTCTTGTTAGCACATGATCTAAGCCCGCCGGACTTCACTTCATGATCGAGGGGAAAAAATATATTTACGTTCGTTCAAACATGTCAAACATTGTATAGCATAAATCATTAGGGCCTTTTTTAACCAGAACATGAATAATATTC